>NC_041381.1:290624673-290694341 GCF_002162155.2 Triticum dicoccoides | reverse complement strand
GAGTTCATACTCTTCGGCCGCGAGGACCTCGGTCCATCTGTCGGCCAGTAGGTTTTGATCAGCTTGAAGCTGTTGCTGCTTTTTCTTTAGGCTGTTTGCCGTGGCCATTAGCCTGCGTCTGAAACGCTCCTGTTCGACGGGATCCTCAGGCACGATGAATTCGTCGTCGTCGAGGCTTGCCTCGTCTTCGGAGGGAGGTAAGTAATTATCATCCTCGACCTCTTCGTCTGCCGCCCTCTCGTGAGGGCTTGCTTCTGCTTCCTCCTCCGCTTGATCGTGCTGGAGGGGGTTGTCTTCGGCACTTTCTGGGGTGTTATTGTCTCCTGTGCCGGAATCTCTATTCTTGCTGTGGCGGGATTTAGAGCGGCATCGCTGATGCGGCGCTTGGGCTGTTTCTTTAAGGAATCGGCCTCCGTTGCTTCTTCGCCGTCCCCATCTTTTGGGGTGTCCACCATATATATGTCGTATGACGAGGTGGTCTTCCAGTGTCCTGTAGGCACTGGTTCTTGATAGTCTCCGGCATCGTCGTCCATACCGTCGATGTCTTCGGAGTCGTAGTCGAGTACGTCGGTTAGATCGTCGACGGTGGCTACGAAGTGGGTGGTGGGTGGGCCCTGAATTTCTTCGTCGTTCGCATCCCAACCATCCTGGCCGTAGTTTGGCTAGGGCTCTCCGGATAGTGAGAGATGCTTCAGCGAATTTAAGATATCGCCGAAGGGTGAGTGCTGAAAGATGTCCGCAACGGTGAATTCCATGATCGGCGCCCAGTCGGATTCGACCGGCAGGGGCGCAGGAGGTTCGGAGTCCGGCAGAGAGTCCGGCACCTCGGAGTCATGAGCTTTATGCAGGACAAGGTAAGTGTTCGGCTCCATCGCTGTAGAAGTTGCAGCTCCCGAGGCGGTGTCCAGCCATCTGTCCTCGATCTGAGCGATCGGCTCCGGACTATGGGTCGGAGCAGATTCGTGTGCGGCCTCCAAGGTGCTGTCCGGCGGCAGAGTTAGGTCGTGCCCATCGTGACAGTGCGGCACGCTCGGCTGTGGCTCAGATCCATCGAAGATCAAGTCCCCGCGGATATCGACCATGAAGTTTAGGCTTCCAAACCTGACCTGACGGCCAGGGGCGTAGCTTTCGATCTGCTCCAGATGGCCAAGTTAGTTGGCCCGCAGTGCGAAGCCGCCGAATACGAAGATCTGTCTGGGGAGAAAAGTCTCACCCAGGACTGCGTCGTTGTCGATTGAAGAGGCCATCAAGCCTATCGGTGACGACACAGAGGAACTCTCAATGAAAGCACCAATGTCGGTGTCAAAACCGGCAGATCTCGGGTAGGGGGTCCCGAACTGTGCGTCTAGGCGGATGGTAACAGGAGACGGGGGACACAATGTTTTACCCAGGTTCGGGCCCTCTTGATGGAGGTAAAACCCTATGTCCTACTTGATTGATATTGATATTGTGGATGTTTACAAGAGTGGATCTACCACGAGATCAAGGAGGCTAAACCCTAGAAGCTAGCCTATGGTATGATTGTAATGGTTGTTGTTCTTGTTGTTGTTGTTGTTGTTGTTGTTGTTGTTGTTGTTCTACGGACTAGAGCCATCCGGTTTATATAGACACCGGAGAGGGCTAGGGTTACATAGAGTCGGTTACAATGGTAGGAGATCTACATATCCGTATCGCCAAGCTTGCCTTCCACTCCAAGGAAAGTCCCAACCGGACACGGGACGAAGTCTTCAATCTTGTATCTTCATAGTCTTGGAGTCCGGTCGATGATGATAGTCCGGCCGATGATAGTCCGGCTGATGATGGTAGTCCGGCTATCCCGACACCCCCTAATCCAGGACTCCCTCACCTGACCATCGAGCTCCTATTACCAGGTGTCTTTGGAACATACCTTGTGCGACGTCTAGCCGCTTATTTACAAGTGCGATATGGGCATCTGCCACATCAAGTTGCCGCTTTAGTTCGGCAGATTCATCAGTCCGGCTAGCCACTGCACGCCTCGCCACCTTCATGGAAAACACGACATATTATACCTGGGATTATGATCCTCTGCGCGCCGTCACTCTTGACGACACACAGAGTCTCAGGGGCTACTATTTATACAGGGCACATTCAATATGCGGCTCTACCAAAAGGTACAACTTCTTGCATACCTCAAAGCCTGTTAGTAAACTCCTGGCAGCCTCGTACAATCCGCTTTCCGCGGATGAAATCCTTCCAATCACCGTATTCATCAACATACGGTGTTCTTCTGAGATGGATGCCCTCTCAAACAGATTCTCCAGCCCCTCCGACTGTGCACCAGAGGGTGCCGGACTAACCTGACGACCTTCTCCAGGATCCGGACTTGCGAAGACCCTCCGAGACGAAACCTTAGGGTCGCCTGCCTTGTGATACGGCGCAACAAGAGGAGGTGTTTCGCTCTCTATCATTTCCGGACGAAGATCCCCTGAAGATGAGCTCTGCTGAGAAGGGTTGAGATCCGAACTGCAAGGTAATGTTTCGGTTATCTTCCTCAGAAATAAAATAGGAGTGTTATTTATTATGGAACCCCTCCCTTCAGTTACGTCTCAGGGGAGAGCGGGTCCCCCTTAGGGGGCGATTTGGCCGGGGCGTTCTCCGGTGCCGAACCCTCTGGCGAAGATTTCTTCCCCCGTTTTGAGGCCATCACCTTCGGGTCTTCAGAGGCAGTCCTTTTCTTTCCCTGGCCGGGGGAATTTTCGATTCTTCCCTTCCTAACAGCCTCCTTTGCGGAGGCAGTAGCTCCTTGGTTCCCCCTTCGCCTTCCGCCAGAAGCGCGACCTCCAGCATCCTGGTTAGCATGGGGTCTGGCGTGGTCCCGGGCAGGGGGGCTGGACACCTGATAAGATTTGCCTTCACTATCCACTCCTGTTCAAGGGACAACTCTGTTAAGGGTAATTTTGTGATGAAAATACGGATGGTGTGTCCAAATACGGGGCTACTTACTTTATCATCTGGGCGATTGCAGCTAAGACCTGCGTCCTCGGACAAATCCGGACACCTTGCTTGTGATCCGAAGAACAATTTGTACATCTCCACGGGTGCTGCACCCATGAAATGTTGGAGGACTCGTGGTCCCTCCGGATTAAATTCCCACAGGCGTACAGGTCGACGTTTGCAGGGCAGTTTGCAGCGAATCAGCATGACTTGCGCCACTATGGTCAAATTGATATCTCTTTCTAGAAGATCTCGAATGTGGTCCTGCAGCAAGGGCACGTCTTTGGGCGGCCCCCAGATAAGTCCTTCATTAACCCATGACGCTAGCCGCGATGGGCGACCCGAGCGAAAAGTAGGTGGCGCCACCCATGTGGTGCCCCTGGGGGCTGTGATGTAAAACCAGTCCCGTTGCCATAAGCCGAACTCCTCTTGAAAAGAGCCTTCGGGCCATGGAGCGTCGGCCATCTTGCTTATAATAGCTCCTCCGCACTCAGCGTGCTGCCCCTCGATCATCTTCGGTTCCACCTTGAAGGTTTTTAGCCACAATCCGAAGTGAGGAGTGATATGGAGGAAGGCCTCACACACGACAATGAATGACGAGATTTGGAGGATGGACTCCGGAGCTAAGTCGTGGAACTCCATCCCGTAATAAAACATAAACCCCCTCACGAAGGGATCGATCGAGAAGCCTAGCCCCTGAAGGAAGTGAGATACGAACACCACGCTCTCACCAGGCTGGGGAGTGGGAATGGACTGCCCTTGAGCAGGCAGCCTATGCAAGATTTCGCTGGTTAGATACCTGGCATCTCTCAGCTTTTGCACATCTTCTTCCGTAATGGAGGAAGGCATCCACCGGCCTTGAAGGTCGGAGCCGGACATCATCGAAGGTCCGAGGCGCCTAAAGCTAGAGCTTTGGGTGTTGGAACTCGAAGCAAGGGGCGGATTCGATTGGATTAAGAAAAAGGGGAGTCGAGCCTTGGTCCCTTTATAAAGGAGTTGAATACCAAGAGCCATCCCCGTAACCGTTTGGGACTCGCTTTCAATTTGGGAGTCATACCTAAGGCACGGTTGGGTTACCCACGCCCGTATTGATGAGAATCCCGGAATAAGGGGACACGATCTCTGCTTTGACAAGACGTGCCAAGGAAATCGCCTCGCTAAACGCGCTGAGGTGGAACAGTAAAACGATTCGAATAAAGGCCTGGACGTGACGTCACTCTATGAAATACGTCAGCAGATTAGATTTGTGCAGATATTATTCTCTCTATGGTGGGATGTGGAACTTATCTTTCAGAGTCGGACGCTATCCTTGTGTTCAACATCATCTATGAAATATTCGTAGAAGGAACCCGTCTTGCAATGCCGAAGACAATTTGCGCGCCGGACTCGTCGTCATTGAAGCCTGGTTCAGGGGCAACTGAGGGAGTTCTGGATTAGGGGGTGTCCGGATGGCCGGACTATGACCTTCGGCCGGACTCCCGGACTATGAAGATACAAGATCGAAGATCCGTCCCGTGTCCGGATGGGACTTTCCTTGGTGTGGAAGGCAAGCTTGGCAATACGATATGAAGATCTCCTCCCATTGTAACCGACTCTGTGTAACCCTAGCCCTCTCCGGTGTCTATATAAACTGGAGAGTTTTAGTCCGTAGGACGAACAACAATCATACCATAGGCTAGCTTCTAGGGTTTAGCCTCTCTGATCTCGTGGTAGATCCACTCTTGTACTACCCATATCATCAATATTAATCAAGCAGGAGTAGGGTTTTACCTCCATCGAGAGGGCCCGAACCTGGGTAAAAACATCGTGTCCCTTGTCTCCTGTTACCATCCGCCTAGACGCACAGTTCGGGACCCCCTACCCGAGATCCGCCAGTTTTGACACCGACATGAACCCTGGCCCAGACCATGTCGACAGATATAGCATATGTAGGTGGGATGTGGCCGTCAGGTGGTTAAGGGAACCTCTTCTGAAAGACTTCGTCTCAATCTTCGGATTGGGTCCAGTGGGTAAAGCGTACAAAACTCTGCAGAGTATTAAAACTAATCATGATTAGCCGTGCCCCCGGTTATGGGTAAATTTGAGCCGCTATGCCATTATAGATGTTGGATGATCTTGACAGATGTGACACTTAATAATATTTGTGGGCAACTTAATAAAGGGTAGGTTGGAGTTGATTTTGCCAACTCAACCTTGTGTATAATTGTAGTAATAAAAGAACTAAATAAAATTGACTATTAGGTAGTTATTAGGATAAAATCAGCTTTCTGCAAAAATAAACCCTCAAGCCTTCCTTTTGTTATAGTATGCATATACATGTAGGTCTGCTATATTATTACTCCTGTGTAACTTACCAAAACATTCAAAGTATTGACCTATATGGCTGCAACGTCTCATGTTGTAGGATATTCAGACGAAGAGTAAGGTACCGTTAGGGTCGCGAGTCTGCACTCAGCATCGCCAGTGGGCTATGATGGGACTCATCTTTATTTTCTGCTACTTTCCGCTGTTTGATTGAATAAAGCTAGCCAAGTGCTATGCAGATTGTTTTATTTTATACATTCTGGATCATACGTTGTAATAAATGATGCACTTGCTATTCTGGTATTCATCTATACTATGTGTGCTAGCGAGTTCGATCCAAGGACTAGCACGGTAAGCACAGAGACTCAAATCCTTCGAGATTTGGTCTTTAAAGATGGTATCAGAGAAGTGTGTTGACTGTAGGACGTGACCCTAGAAAATGGATTAGAAAAGCCATAGGAGTGAAAATTATTTTATCAATTAGTTATACTTCTTACTGTTTATTAGTTAAGCCCCTCAAGTATGTTGACCAGTTAAGTAGGAACTAGTGTTGAGACCACCATTCATGCTCGTTTTATATTGCAACGTTATCGTGTTAGCGTATTTGATTATGTCCACTTTTGTGGTATGAAGATACTAGATTGTTTGCTTGATTGGTAGTTTGTTTGTTAATATTGTTTGTTGTTTGTTGTTTGTTTGTTTGTTGGTGTTAGTCATTGTTGTGTTTTGTTGGCTTGATCATATTATGCATACGGGTAGAATATATTTATATATACATAGTCTTTGGCCCTATTATATCTATAACTCATCTATTCTTGCCAACCAAAACGCTTAGTATGCCTATTAGAGTGAGTTCTCTAGGAGATGAGATGATGGAAGGTGTTGGTTGTCATCAGTTGAGCTTGTCAATTGGGAAGTATGAATTTCCCACAAGGTCTAGATATTATTTTGGGTATGGACTGGATGATCAAGTATGAGGGTCTTATTGATTGTGCTAGTCGATCTATTACTCTCAGTGCACCAGGAGGGAAGAGGATCAAATATGTGTGTAAATATAAGCATAATCAGGTGCAGGTGAACTCTCCTAAGGGGGGTAGCCTGGAAGAGGTGCCAGTTGTGAGGGATTACCCAGATGTGTTTCCAGAGGAGTTGCCAGGTATGCCACTAGATAGAGATATTGAGTTTCTTATTGATTTAATACCAGGCACTGGACCTATTGTAAAGAGACCGTATAGAATGCCTCCTCAAGAGTTGGAGAAATTTAAGAAGCAGATAAGAGAATTGCACGCACAGGGATTTATTCGCCTAAGTTCATCACCTTGGGGAGCTCCAGTTTTGTTTGTGGAGAAGAAGGATGGGACCTTGAGGATGTGTGTTGATTATCGTTCGTTGAATGAGTTAACCATTAAGAATAAGTATCCTTTGCCTATGATAAATGATCTATTTGACCAGTTGGAAGGAGCTACTGTGTTTTCTAAGACTGATCTTCGGTCTGGTTATCATCAATTAAAGATTCATGAGCAAGATATTCCAAAGACTGCTTTCACCATGAGGTATGGTTTGTATCAATATACTGTTATGTCATTTGGATTGACTAACGCTCCTGCATACTTCATGAATATGATGAACAAGGTGTTTATGGAGTTCTTGGATAAATTTGTGGTTGTTTTCAATGATGATATATTGGTGTTCTCCAAGAATAAGCAAGAGCATGAGGTGCATATGCATTTGGTATTGGAGAAATTGAGGGAACATCAACTGTATGCCAAATTCAGCAAATGTGAGTTTTGGCTGGATGAGGTAGCATTCCTTGGACATGTTGTGTCAGGTAATGGAGTTGCAGTTGATCCATCTAAGGTTGTTGCAGTTACAGAGTGGGAGACACCCACGACAGTTGGGGAGATTCATAGCTTTTTGGGCCTTGCAGGTTATGACAGGAGGTTTATTGAGAACTTCTCCAAGATTGCAAAGCCTATGACTAAATTGTTGAAGAAAGAGAAGAAATATATTTTGGACTGATGAATGTGAAGCCAGCTTTCACGAATTGAACCTGCTTTTGGTTACAGCACCAGTCTTAACTCTGCCGGATATATATAAGGACTTCCAGGTATATTGTGATGCTTCTCGTCAAGGACTTGGGAGTGTTTTGATGCAGGAAGGTAAAGTTCTTTCATATGCTTCACGTCAGCTTAAGAATCATGAGCATAATTATCCTACACATGATTTGGAGTTAGCCTCAGTTGTGCATGCATTGAAAACTTGGAGGCCATACCTTATTGGTAATCATTGTGATATATTTACTGATCATAAGAGCTTGAAGTATATTTTTACTCAGAAGGATTTGAACCTCAGGCAGAGGAGATGGTTGGAGCTTATTAAGGATTATGATTGGAATGTGCAGTATCATCCTGGTAAGGCTAATGTTGTTGCTGATGCATTGAGTCGTGGGAGCCATGCTAACGCAATTAATATTGATAATATGCCACCCGAGTTATGTGAACAGTTCAAGAATCTCAGGTTGGAGATGGTTCCTAAGGGATATTTGGCAACACTTGAGGTAAAGCCTACTTTGCTTGACTGGATTAGAGAAGCTCAAAAGGGTGATAAGGAGATTGTTGAGCTAAAAGAGAACATGGTTAAAGGTAAGGAAGAAGGTTTCCATGAGGATGAACATGGGACCATATGGTTTGAGAAGCGTATTTGTGTACCTCAAGATGCAGATATCAAGAAACTAATTCTTCAAGAGGCACATGATTCACCTTATTCTATTCACCCATGTAATACTAAGATGTATTTGGATTTGAGGGAAAGATTTTGGTGGCCTAGCCTGAAGAGGGAAATTGCTGGATATATTGCAACATGTGATGTGTGCCAGAGATTTAAAGCAGAACATCAGAGACCAGCAGGTTTGTAGATTGGTATGGATTTCATTACAGGTCTACCCAGGACTCGGTGAGGTTTTGATTCTATTTGGGTAGTTGTTGATCGTTTGACTAAAGTTGCTCACTTCATCCCTGTAGAGACTACTTATACCAGTGCTCAGCTAGCAAAGATTTATATGTCTAAAGTTGTTTGTCTGCATGGAGTTCCAAGGAAGGTAGTGTCTGATAGAGGTACTCAGTTCACATCCAAATTTTGGCGTCAGTTGCATGAATCCTTAGGAACCAGGCTGGAGTTCAGTACAGCTTTCCATCCACAGACAGATGGGCAGACAGAGAGGGTAAATCAGATTTTGGAGGATATGTTGAGAGCTTGTGCTTTGGACTATGGGTCCAGTTGGGATAATAATTTACCTTATCTAGAGTTCTCATATAATAACAGTTATCAGGCTAGTCTGAAGATGGCACCATTTGAGGTATTGTATGGCAGAAAGTGTAGGACACCGTTGATGTGGGATGAGGTTGGAGAGCTTCAGTTCTTTGGGCCAGACTTGATCAGAGATGCTGAGGAGAAGGTCAAGTTGATTCGTGACAAGCTGAAGTTAGCACAGTCCAGACAGAAGAGTTATGTAGATGTGAAACGTAAGGAGGTGACATATGAGGTAGGAGACCATGCATATCTTAGAGTTTCACCACTTCATGGAATTAAGAGGTTTGGAATCAAAGGTAAGTTAGCACCACGTTTTGTGGGGCCTTACACGATCTTGGAGCGTAGAGGAGAGCTAGCTTATCAGCTGGAGTTGCCAGAATCCTTGTCAGGAATTCACGATGTGTTTCATGTATCTCAGTTGAAGAAGTGTCATGAAGAGATGATGGATGTTCCATTGAGGGACACAATGCCACTTGATGCAATTTAGTTGGAGAGTGCTTTGACATATGAGGAGAAGCCTGTTAAGATTCTGGAGACAACAGAGAGAGCTACTCGCACCAAGACAATCAAGTTATGCAAGGTTCAGTGGGATCATCATATAGAGGAGGAAGCTACCTGGGAACGAGAGGAAGATCTCAAGCAGGATCACCCACACCTATTTGCTAGCTAGCCTGAATCTCGAGGGTGAGATTAATCTTAAGGGGGGTAGGTTTGTAACATCCCAATTTTCCTAAATTAGGATGTTATTAGATCATACATATGCATAGCATATTTTCCATGCATTATTTGCTCTTCTGCAATATTCTTTTCATTATGCAACTAAAGGCAATTTATTGGAGTGGAGATAACATGAATTCTCCCCTGTTTAAATGTTCATAATGTCAAGAATATTATTTTCAGTTCAGTTGATATGTTCTGGTATTTTTGTTAGTCTTCAAAATATTTTACTTGGCTATTTTGTTGCTGTTTTGTGTGGCCTATTGCATAAAAATGATTTTCCAAAATTGCATTAGTTGTGGAACTAGTGTTCCTGTAGTTTATGTTAATAGTATACATTTTACTGTGTGTCTACGTATTTTTATTTAGTTTTTATATTGTTGTTTTATTTTTAGTTATTACTTCTGTAGTTTTTGTTAAAAAAAAGGAATGCAGCGCAGCGCCGCAGGCCCGCAGCGCACTACGCGGCCCAGACAGCCACGACCCACCAAACCCCACCGCTGCAGCCCAGTTCCCCACCCGCGGCCCACTTCCCGCGAAGCGGTACGCAGCAGCGCCGCCCGTGCCCGACCCGCATCGCCCGACCCGTGCCCCTATTCGTCCCCTCAACCACGCGCCGCACGTGCGCACGCGCGTCGAGGCTGAGCCGGATCGCCCAGCGCCCCTATTACACCTCGAGCGCGCCCGACCTGCCGTACGCGAAGCAAAACCCCTAGGGGAGACCCCGCAGCTCCTGTCCCGATCCTATTCGTTGCCGCACGCGCTGTTGGGCGAAAACGGATCTCGTCGTCGAGCTCCGAGGCCGCCGTCGTTCACCGTCCGTATCCGCCACCGTAAGGACGCCCCTGCCGCTCCACTTCTCACCCTTGAACCCCCACTCGACGCCGCCCTTTCCTGACACGCCCTTGTGGCTGAAATCGCAGTGGAGAGAGAGGAACGAGCCCACCCGCCGTCGCCGAGCGCGCCGGAGTTAACATCTTCGCTGTCGCCTACAGAAGTCGCCACGTCGCCGTACTCACCACCACCACCTCCGCCACTCAATGTTGCACCCGTCCGTCCCTTCGTCTTCGCCGAAGCACCACCGGAGAGCCGCCGCCGCTGTCCTCTGTTCTCTGGTGAGCACGCGCGCGCACAAAGTAGGGTCCAGCCAATCACGAGCTGCCACGTGGGCACCAGCTACAGTACACGCACGAACAGTGCAGGAGTTTTCTGTTGTTTTCTGTTTTCTTTTTCAGATTTCAGCTAAAACTTCAACTAGCTATATCTTTTATTCTATAAGTCCAATTTAGGTAATTCTTTTTCCTATGCACTCACAAAAATCAGCACATTATCACAGTACCGACTTTGCACATGTTTGCACTTTTCAAATTTGAATTCGTTTGAATTTGAAATAAATCTTTCAGAGATCATAACTCTCAAACTGTTTGTTGGAATCGAGTGTTTCTTTTTGCGTCATGACTATAGTGCAATTTAGGTGCTGTTAAGCTTCTGTTGTTGGGTTTTGAAATGGTTTTCTTGCTGTTGGTTTTACTTTGGTTCTATTTGTGTTCCGATGATTAATTTGTTGAATTGTGTGAAACGTGTAGATTGTCCGGAGTGCGAAGCGAACTATTGTCAGGAGTGTGACTTTCTGAACCAGAACCAAGGCAAGCTACATGTTGATCATCCTTTACCTATTGTTTTCTATGAATGTAGTGATATCACACTATGAATTTATGCATGTATAGGAATACTATATTATTTTGCTATATGCTGTTGAGCTATCTTCCCGTCATTGCAAATCGTGGTAGTTGTAGTTTGCTATGCTTTGTAGACGGGGGTGGTTCGTGTATACATTGAGTTTATGTGAGGGTTATATATATATAACAATTGAGTATTAACTCAGGATTTAACTCACCTCTGGGCGGAAGTGGTATTGCTTGGTGTTGAGGGAAGGCATCATGGGGTCTTGCACCTTTTCTAAGGCCATGCGCTCATGAGAGTGCACCCTAAGTGGAATGCCGCCCAGGTTCAAAAAGACCAGACAGACTTAGTGACTAGTAGCTTCCATGTGCGGCCACTGGCTATATGGGCTCTGGCTTAGTTGATCAGTTGTTGGAACCCTGGCCCAGACCGTGTCGACAGATGTAGCATATGTAGGAGGGATGTGGCCGTCAGGTGGTTAAGGGAACCTCTTCTGAAAGACTTCGTCTCAATCTTCGGATTGGGTCCAGTGGGTAAAGCGTACAAAACTCTGCAGAGTATTAAAACTAATCATGATTAGCCGTGCCCCCGGTTATGGGTAAATTTGAGCCGCTATGCCATTATAGATGTTGGATGATCTTGACAGATGTGACACTTAATAATATTTGTGGGCAACTTAATAAAGGGTAGGTTGGAGTTGATTTTGCCAACTCAACCTTGTGTATAATTGTAGTAATAAAAGAACTAAATAAAATTGACTATTAGGTAGTTATTAGGATAAAATCAGCTTTCTGCAAAAATAAACCCTCAAGCCTTCCTTTTGTTATAGTATGCATATACATGTAGGTCTGCTATATTATTACTCCTGTGTAACTTGCCAATACATTCAAAGTATTGACCTATATGGCTGCAACGTCTCATGTTGCAGGATATTCAGACGAAGAGTAAGGTACCGTTCGGGTCGCGAGTCTGCACTCAGCATCGCCAGTGGGCTATGATGGGACTCATCTTTATTTTCTGCTACTTTCCGCTGTTTGATTGAATAAAGCTAGCCAAGTGCTATGCAGATTGTTTTATTTTATACATTCTGGATCATACGTTGTAACAAATGATGCACTTGCTATTCTGGTATTCATCTATATTGTGTGTGCTAGCGAGTTCAATCCAGGGACTAGCACGGTAAGCACAGAGACTCAAATCCTTCGGGATTTGGTCGTTACAGATCTGACGGAGTTGTCATCTTTAAACAAACTCCTGGATTGCATCGCTGCCTTGGGGGTCGCTACAGACTACAATCGGATTGGGCATAAACCCGATTAGAGAGAAATCAAATCTCCGCCGATCACCCATCAGATAGTGGTAGTAGAGGAGCAGTACAACAACTCTTCCTCTATATTGAGGACAAACTATGTTTGGATCTCCGAGCTCGAAGAGCCAGATACCCGTCTGCAAAAAGACATGCCCCGTCCGCCGAACCTAGAGTCGGACGGTGGACCTAAAAAATTGGTTGATATCCCGGAGCCCGAACTATTAAGTTCGAAAGTTTCTCAAACTCCGGATGCCAAATTGGGTCGGGGTTCAGACTTAAACCCACCCACCCACCCAGATACACGCGATCTTATGAAGATACGATAGCAGTCTCAAGAAACGGTCCATCACTTTTGGGCCAGATTCCTCCTTGTCAAAAACAAGATGAAAGATTGCCACGACGAAGACGTGATCTCAATATTCTGCAACAATTGCACAGACAAGGGGATCCTCAATGCCGTTAGCCGCTGTCGCGTATTACACTTCGCTGACTTGGCAACCATAGTATAGAAGTAATGCGCAATTGAGAGCGCCTGGAAAACTCAGGCATCTCTCTGGGAGACACCTGTTTCCACTCAACCCCTCGTGCGGACAAAAAGGATGCACTCTTGTGGGTCGCCCGATCCAATAGTAAAGAAATCGAAGCCCATTACAGGGCGCGGAACCTTTCGGCAGGGATGGATCGATAGGCCATGCAAAATACACACAACACCGGATACCATACCAACCCGCAGCCTTAGAGCATGTTGGATACCCCGGCAAGTGGCCAAGAGTGGTGAGGATCTCCTCCCCAAAAATACCGGAGAGCAACACCCCACGAAAGACGACGACCTCAGAGTATTGACAGTCTTCGAGACCTTCGCCTCAAACAATAGGCGCAAAAGGGCACTCCGCGGGCTCGCTGAAGTCTGCCAAGTCGCAACAATAAACCCCTGGGACGACACGGCCATAACTTTCAATGCCGGTGATGAACCAAAATTTAGGACAGTCCGGGCACCAGCCGCCTTGGTCCTCAGTCCAATCGTGGACGGCTTTCGGATTACCAAAGTGCTCATGGACGGCGGCGGCGGACTAAACCTCATTTACGAGGAAACCCTCAACAAAATGGAAATAGACAAGAGCCGCATTGAGCTAAGTAGCACGTCCTTCCGAGGAATCATTCCAGAGGCGCGATGCGTGGGAAAAATCACACTCGACGTGGTGTTCGGTACGTTGGAGAATTATCGGTTCGAAGAGATAACCTTCCAAGTAGCCCCTTTCAACAGTGGATATCATGCCCTATTGGGGCGAGATGCATTTGCACGCTTCCAAGCTATACCTCATTATGGGTACATGAAGCTCAAGATGCCCGGGCCCAATGGTATTATCACTCTTGCCAGTGATCCGGACATAGCACTCCGCGCCGAAAACAAAACCGCAGCCCTGGCCCTCGAGGCATTGTATGAAGCCCTCGCAGCCGAAGAGTTAACCGCATTATGCTCCATGACGGATAGGGATGACGTGATCCTGGACAAGCGACCGAAGTCCACCTCCTTTAAACGAGCAGATGAAATAGTCAAATTTCAAGTCCAATCGATGGACCCCAAGAAGACAATATCCATCGGGGCACAGCTGGACCCAACGGTTGACGCCACGTTACGAGAGTTCCTGCGCGAGAACTGGGACATATTCGCCTGGCACCCTTCTGATATGCCGGGAATCCCACATAGTTTGGCTGAACACAACCTCAACATACTGAAGGGATATAAACCAGTCAAGCAAACACTAAGGCTCTTTTCCAAACCCAAACTACAAGCTATGGGGGAGGAGCTAGCCAAGTTACTCAAGGCTGGATTCATCAAAGAAATAAAACACCCGAACTGGCTGTCAAACCAGGTGATGGTGCCAAAGAAGGATAAATCCTGGCGCCTATGCGTCGATTTCAAAGACCTAAACAAGGCCTGCCCTAAGGATCCATTTCCCCTCCCTCGCATCAATCAGATTATTGATGCTACAACCGGACACGACTCACTGTGTTTCCTCGATGCATACTCCGGATACCACCAAATCAAAATGAAGGAGTCCGACCAAGCTGCAACAGCATTCATTACCCCATATGGGCCTTTCTGCTTCAACACTATGCCCTTCGGACTTAAAAACGTCGGCGCCACCTACCAATGCATGATTCAAACATGCCTGGAAAAACAGATCGACAAGAAAGTTGAAGCATATGTAGACGACGTCATCATCAAAACTAGGCACACCGAGTCATTAATAGATGATCTGTGAGGGAGTCCTGGATTAGGGGGTGTCCGGATGGCCGGACTATGACCTTTGGCTGGACTCCCGGACTATGAAGATACAAGATTGAAGACTCCGTCCCATGTCCGGATGGGACTTTCCTTTGCGTGGAAGGCAAGCTTGGCGATACGATATGAAGATCTCCTCCCATTGTAACCGACTCTGTGTAACCCTAGCCCTCTCCGGTGTCTATATAAACCGGAGAGTTTTAGTCCGTAGGAAAAAACAACAATCATACCATAGGCTAGCTTCTAGGGTTTAGCCTCTCTGATCTCGTGGTAGATCCACTCTTGTATTAACCATATCATCAATATTAATCAAGCAGGAGTAGGGTTTACCTCCATCGAGAGGGCCCGAACCTGGGTAAAAATATCGTGTCCCTTGTCTCCTGTTACCATCCGCCTAGACACACAGTTTGGGACCCCCTACCCGAGATCCGCCGGTTTTGACACCGACATTGGTGCTTAAATTTGAGAGTTCCTCTGTGTCGTCACCTTTAGGCCCGATGGCTTCTTCGATCCTCAACCACGACGCGGTCCAGGGTGAGACTTTTCTCCCCGGACAGATCTTCGTATTTGGCGGCTTCGCACTGCGGGCCAACTCGCTTGGCCATCTGGAGCAGATCGAAAGCTACGCCCTGGCCATCAGGTCAGGTTTGGAAGTTCAAACTACGCGGCCGACATCCGCGGGGACTTGATCTTCGACGGATTCGAGCCACAGCCGAGCACGCCGCACTATCACGATGGGCATGATTTAGCTCTGCCGCCGGACAATGCCCGTAGGGTCGCTCAGGTGCCCGCTCCGACCATTAGCTCAGACAAGACCGCGCCAATTGGGGACGGATGGTTGGATGCTGCCCCAGGTGCCACAATCCCTACGGCAATAGAGCCGAACACCAGCCCAGTCCTTGGCGAGGCCTATGACTCCAGGGTGCCGGACTCCGTTCCGAACTCCGAATCTTCCGCACCTCTTACGATCGAACCCGATTGGGCTCCGATCATGGAGTTCACCGCCACGGACGTCTTTCAGCACTTGCCCTTTGGCGATATCCTGAATTCACTAAAGTCTCTCTCTTTGTCAGGAGAGCCCTGGCCGGATTACGTCAGCATGGTTGGGATTCGGATGATGAAGAAATTCGAAGCCCACCCACCACCCACTACGTAGCCACTGTCGACGATTTAACGGACATGTCGACTTCGACTCCGAAGACATCGACGGTATGGACACCGATGAAGGAGACGACCAAGAACCAGCACCTATAGGGAACTGGAAAGCCACCTCATCATATGACATATACATGGTGTACACCCCCAAAGCAGGGGATGGCGATGAAAAAACGGAGGACGGCCCCTCCAAGAAGCAACCCAAGCGCCGATGTCAGCGGCGCCGCTCTAAATCCCGCCAAAGTAAAAACGGCGAGTCCGGCACCGGAGCTAACAACGCGCCGGACAGTGCCGAAGACATCCCCCTCCAGCAGGATTCAGTGCAGGAGGACGAAGGAGCCATCCCTCATGAGAGAGCGGCCGACAGAGAGGTCGAGGACGACAATTATATGCCTCCCTACGAAGACGAGGCAAGCCTCGACGACGACGAATTCGTTGTGCCAGATGATCCCGTCGAACAAGAGCGTTTCAAACGCAGGCTTATGTCCACGGCAAGCATCCTCAAGAAAAAACGGCAGCAGCTTAGAGCGGACCAAGACTTGCTAGCCGACATATGGACCGAAGTCCTGGCGGCCGAAGAGTATAAACTCGAATGCCCCTCCAAGAGCTACCCAAAACGCAGGCTGCTACCCCAACTTGAGGAGGAAGCAACTAAACCTACATCACCAGCGTACGATGCGCCCGATCGGCCATCCCGTGGCTGTGACAGAGAGGCCTTCAGGCCCTCGACCCAAGCCGCACCGCGGCACCGCTCAAAAAATACCAGATTGCGGGGAGACACAACAGACCTGCGAGACATATTGGAGAATAAGGCAAGGCAAACAAGATCGATCAATGGATCACGTGGGCACCCCACTTCATGTGACGATAACTGTCACGCAGGAGATGATAAATACGGCCAGGCCGAATACAACAGACCAAGCTCATCCGAGCTGCGTCGTGATATAGCCCAGTACAGGGGCGCCGCACACCCACTATGCTTCACAGACCAAGTAATGGATCATCAAATCCCCGAGGGTTTTAAACCCGTCAACATTGAATCATATGATGGCACAACAGATCCCGCGGTATGGATCGAGGATTATCTCCTTCATATTCACATGGCCCGTGGTGATGATCTACATGCCATCAAATACCTCCCGCTCAAGCTTAAAGGACCAGCTCGACATTGGCTTAACAGCCTGCCAGCAGAGTCAATTAGTTGCTGGGAGGACCTGGAATCCGCATTCCTTGACAACTTCCAGGTCACTTATGTGCGACCACCAGACGCCGATGACCTAAGCCACATAATCCAGCAGCCAGACGAATCGGCCAGACAATTCTGGACACGGTTCCTAACCAAGAAAAATCAAATAGTCGACTGTTCGGACGCCGAGGCCGTTGCAGCCTTCAGGCACAACATCCGAGACGAATGGCTTGCCCGGCACATGGGACAGGAAAAGCCGAAATCTATGGCGCCTTCACGACACTCATGACCCGCTTTTGTGCGGGAGAAGACAGCTGGCTATCTCGTAGCAATAACATAACCAAGAGCCCTGGCAATTCGGATGCCAAGGACAACAATAGCAAGTCACGTCGCAACAAGCACAAGCGCCGCATTAACGGCGACAATACTGAGGATACAGCAGTCAATGCCGGATTCAGAGGCTCTAAACCCGGTCAGCGGAAGAAGCCATTCAAAAGAAACCCTCCGGGACCATCCAGTTTAGACCGGATACTCGATCGCTCGTGCCGGATACACGGCACCCCCGAACAACCAGCCAACCACACCAACAGGGATTGTTGGGTGTTCAAGCAGGCAGGCAAGTTAAGTGCCGAAACCAGAGACAATGGGCTGCATAGCGATGACGAGGAGGAGCCCCGGCCGCCGAACAACAGAGGACAGAAGGGATTCCCCTCGCAAGTGCGGACGGTGAACATGATATACGCAACCCATATCCCCAGAAGGGAGCGGAAGCGTGCTCTAAAGGACGTCTATGCGTTGGAGCCAGTCGCCCCAAAGTTCAACCCATGGGCCTCCTGCCCGATCACTTTTGATCGAAGGGATCACCCCACTAGCATTCGTCATGGTGGATTCACCGCATTGGTCCTAGACCCAATCATCGACGGATTTCACCTCACTCGAGTCCTCATGGACGGCGGCAATAGCCTGAACCTGCTCTATCAGGATACATTGCGAAAAATGGGTATCGATCCCTCAAGGATTAAACCCACAAAGACAACCTTTAAAGGCGTCATACCAGGTGTAGAAGCCAGCTGTATAGGCTCGGTTACACTCGAAGTGGTCTACGGATCCCCGGATAATTTCCGAAGGGAAGAGTTAATCTTCGACATAGTCCCATTCCGCAGTGGCTATCACGCCCTGCTCGGACGAACCGCATTTGCAAAATTCAATGCGGTGCCGCACTATGCATATCTCAAGCTCAAGATGTCAGGCCCTCGCGGAGTCATCACGGTAAATGGAAACACCGAACGCTCTCTCCGAATGGAGGAGCACACGACGGCCCTGGCGGCGGAAGTACAGAGTAGCCTCTCAAGGAAATTCTCCAATCCAAGTGTTAAACGTCCGGACAACGTCAAGCGAGCCCGAAGTAACCTACAACAAAGCCGGCTGGCACGTTCCGAGCAAGCATAGCAGTGCAGCCCCAACCCCAGCCCTCGCCAGATGGTGATATCGGTACCACGCGTACATAATTACGCCTTAGAAATACCATGGGCATAAGGGGAGGGGCACAACTACGGCACCCCCAGAATGCGGCTCAACCACACTAAGGGGCTCCCTATTCCGCCGTTTCTTTTTTATATACTTTTAGGACCCAACTATTCGGAAGGCCTGTCCGGCAATACACTCGCCAAACACACGATGCAACAGCCAGGGAGAGAACAAGCCGCGTCAAATGTGCAGGTGGTCTCTATAACGAGCTTAATACCTGTTTTACTTAAAGTCCCGCAGCTTGCCCCTGGAGGGGGACATGTCAAATAATCCCATCTCTTGCTTATCGCGCTATTTGTATTGTTCTGCTTTCATAGCAGCCCTTTTTTAATAAACAATACATAGCTCTTATCTATTATTGTACTCATCTGTTCTTTATATACAAATATGCTCAGTCATGACATTATGCAACCGTACACTTTGGTACGGCCAATACACCAGGGGCTTAAGCACCCCATAACATGGTGTGAGAAGACCGAACACTCTCACGAGTGCGGCACCCCGAACTTATAGCACTATATGCATCGGCTCCGAATCATGTCTTGGGTCAATAGTTGGGTTTGCCCGGCTCCCATGTTTTGGTACCTTACGTTCCGCAATGTTGGATAAGGTAGCACTGGGAGAACTACTGCGATTGTGCCCCAGTTGAGCTGGGTTAACACCTCAGTAGAGAAAGCTAAAACTGACTGTCATGATAGTGCGAGAGATCGGTCGCTCTTCGCGAGGTTTTCCGAGTCCTTAAAGACTTATGCCGCTTAGAGCGAGGAACCGGACTTATCCGGCCTAGGCGTGGATAGCGCCCCGAACTCGGTCTTCTGAATACTAGGGGCTTCGCCGAAATTTAAAATTATAGAATTCTATGGCTAAGTGAGAGTGATAAAGCATTATAAGTCCGACGGCCTGGTTCGTTGTGCTGAGCGCCTCCCTAGATGGACCCAAGAATGGGAACAAGAGCGCTCAGGTTTATCCCGAACACCCCAGCACTCGTGGCAAGGGGGTAGAAGCCGACGACTTGCATCTCTCATATTTGATAAACGACCGCACAGAAGGTAATATTTTAAATTAACAAAGCGTTGCTTAACGCATATGAACAAAGTTTTCAGCGTACAGGATAACAGATGCGAGTCTACTCAAAAATTACATCTTTGGAGCATTCGTCCACTATAAGGCGGGCACCCTTCAGGACGCCCTTATAATACATCTCGGGCATGCGATACTCCTTGCCCGGCGGTGGCGCGTCCGTCAAAAGCTTCTTAGCATCCAGCTTGCCCCAATGCACTTTAATACAGACGGAGCACTTGATGACCTCAATCCACGGACACGTGTCCACTAGCCGCCACACCAGACCGAAGTAGCTCCCAGGCATGGCTTCCCTAGGCCACAGCCGAACTTTGAGGCCCTTCATGGCCTATTCGGCCACCTTGTGGAGCTCGACCAGCTGCTTCAGCTAGTCGCTTAGGGGCACCGGATGTTCGTCCTCAGCATACTGAGACCAGAACACCTTTTCCGTCGAGCTCCCCTCCTTGGCTCGGTAGAACGCGGCAGCATCAGACACACTACGGGGCAGATCGGCGAACGCTCCTGGAGAGCTCCGGATTCGGGTAAGTAACAGATAATTTACTTTTATATTCTTGCTTTGCATAAAGAATGCCTTACCCGCCGCTATCTTCTTCATCGCCTTGATCTCCTGGAGGGCCTTCTGGGCTTCGGCCTTAGCGGTCTTGGCACTCTCAAGAGCCAAGGAGAGCTCGGACTCTCGAGTCTTCGAGTCACGCTCCAAACTCTCGTGTTTTTCCACAAGAGCTGGAGCTCTTGCCGCACCTCCGCCACCCGCGCCTCCTGCTTCTCTCGCTCGGTGCGCTCCAAGGCCGCACTGTTTTCGGCCTTGGAGACCGCCTCCTTCAGGGTCGCCACCTCGGACGTGGCCCCTGCGACATTTACGTTGGTCCTGTCATTATTTGCAACCAAGTATTTCTATATACATTTACATGCGGTACTACATACCCTCCTTGTCCTCGAGCTGCTTTTTGGCACGGCCGAGCTCGCTCTCAGACCGCTCGAGGCTCTCCTTCAATGCATTGACCTCCGCAGTCAGTGCGGTAGAGGTCAGCAGTGCAGCCTGCATTCCCATATTGACATATTTTTGTTAGACTCCTGCGTATATCTTTTTAGATCCTCAGCTCGGCATTGCTTTCCGAACGCCGAACTGAGCATCAGGGGCTACTGTCTATGAGGTAACATTTTTATATGTTTTTGAACACATACCTCAAAGCCTGTTAATAGACTTGTACATGCTCCTATCAAACCGCTCTTGGCGGACTGGACCTTCTGAATCACCGCACTCATAACAGTGCGGTGCTCCTCGTTGATGGAGGCGCCGTTAAGCGCCTCCAGCAAATCGTCCGGTGCCTCCGGTTGGACGGAGGCCGCCGGCGTAGTAGGCGTGCCCTTCTTGCGAAGGCGCTGCCTACCAGTCTCTGGAACCGTTGATGGTTCCGGAGTAGTGTCCGGCCCAGAGCCGTACTTGGATCCCTCCGGGGCTTTACCCCCTTTGGGCCTGGAGTCCGGGAAGTCGTCTTGCGGCGCCTCCAGGACCACCTCCTCCTGGTTTAGTCCTTTCGGGACTCCACATCGGTGTCGTCCGTAGGGACAGGGGAGGAGGCCGTCGGAAGTGAAGCGCTATTCACATCCGACGAATCCAATGAGCCGCTCGTCGAATCATCGAGCTAAGCCTTGGGCGGACTGCATGATCAAATTCGGTTTCAGAAAATGCCAAATAATGGAGGAGCGCCATAAGTTATTCGAATATCCGTATGCTTACGATTTTGCCAGGCGTTTGACCCTGGATGGCCATTCCTCCCCGCCGTCTTCGGTATCGGAGGTGTAGTCTGGAAGGAGGGTTCTCCCCTTCTTGGATCCTCCGGCCTCCCCAGTTGGGGCGGCCTTCCTTTTCTTTCCTTCCCCCATTGGAGGGGGAGAGGCTTCTTCTTCTTCCTCCTCCTCGTCCTCAGAGACGGAGGGTGCTTGGGGTTGTCAGGCGATGGATCCGACACCACCAGGCGCCGGGAACTCTTTCGAGTCCCCGTGGCCTTCTTCTTGGCCTTCTTCTCCGGCACCACGTGAGGTGCCAGAACCAGCAGCTTCGTCAAACGAGCGTCCACTGGGTCTTCGGGCAAGGGAGCTGGACAGTTGATCTGTCCGGTCTTCTTCTGCCAGTCCTATTAAAGAGATGGGGGTTTAGATCCCGCATAAAATCAAATCTATGAAAAACAAATACCCCGTAAAGGGAAAATTAAGCTCACCGTGCTGGCTTGGCGCTTGGGGCAGAATCCGCGATCCTCGGTGACGGGAGGGGAGACCTCGGAGCTCTTGAATAGCACCTTCCAGGCATCCTCGTGCTTCGTGTCAAAGAGCTGGGACAGAGTCTGGTGCTGGGCCGGGTCGAACTCCCACAAGCTAAAAGCCCATCGTTGACACGGGAGAATCCGGCGGAAGAGCATGACCTGGACTACGGTGACAAGTTTAACCTTCCTGCCGATCAGGTCTTTGATGCAGGTTTGAAGTCCGGTCACTTCCGCCGAATTACCGCACAACAGGCCTGTCTCTTTCCAAGATGTGAGCCGTGTGGGGATGCCAGATCGGAATTCGGGGGCCACTGCCCATTCAGGGTCACGCGGCTCAGTGATATAGAACCACCCGATTGCCACCCTTTGATGGTCTCTACGAAGGCGCCCTTGAGCCCTGTAACGTAGGCTATCTTGCCCACCATGGCGCCTCCGCACTCTGCTTGGCGGCCGCCCACGACCTTCGGCTTGACGCTGAAGATCTTCAGCCATAGGCCAAAGTGAGGCTGGATGCGGAGGAAGACCTCGCACACGACGATGAACGGTGAGATGTTGAGGATGAAGTTCGGGGCCAGATCGTGGAAATCTAGGCCGTAGTAGAACATGAGCCCCCGGACGAACGGGTGGAGAGGAAAGCCCAGTCCGCGGAGGAAATGGGGGAGAAATACAACCCTCTCATGGGGCCTAGGGGTGGGGATGAGTTGCCCCTCATCTGGAAGCCGGTGCGCGATGTCGTCAGACAAGTATCCGACCTTCCTCAGCTTTTTGATTTGCCCCTCCATAATGGAGGAGGCCATCCATCTACCTCCCGCTCGGGACATGATTGGAGAAGGTTGAGGTGGGAAGTGCGGACTTGGGCGTTGGAGCTCGAGTGTGTAGGGATGGATAAGCAAAGGAGGAAGAAGGCATAAATGGAAAGGGTAGATCCTTATCCCCTTATATGGGTGATCAAAACTACAAGCCCCCACCAGCCTAATAAAACTCGCTTATCTCCCAAGCGCCGCGGTTAATGGCGCGGTTGGGTTACCCATGCCCGTATTGATGAGAATCCCGGAATAAGGGGACACGATCTCTGCTTTGACAAGACGTGCCAAGGAAACTGCCTCGCTAAACGCACTGAGGTGGAAAGTAAGATGATTCGAATAAAGGCTTGGCCGTGGCGTGATGTCATGCTGCGGAATACGTCAGCAGATTAGATTTGTGCGGATATTATTCTCTCTACGGTGGTATGTGGAGCTTATTTTGTAGATCCGGACACTATCCTTGTGTTCAACATCTTCTATGAAGTATTCGGAGGAGGAACCCGCCTTGCAATGCCGAAGACAATTTGCACGCCGGACTCGTCTTCATTGAAGCCTGGTTCAGGGGCTACTGAGGGAGTCCTGGATTAGGGGGTGTCCGGATGGCCGGACTATGACCTTTGGCCGGACACCCGGACTATGAAGATACAAGATTGAAGATTCCGTCCCGTGTCCGGATGGGACTTTCCTTGGCGTGGAAGGCAAGCTTGGCGATACGATATGAAGATCTCCTCCCATTGTAACTGACTATGTGTAACCCTAGCCCTCTCCGGTGTCTATATAAACCAGAGAGTTTTAGTCCGTAGGAAAAAACAACAATCATACCATAGGCTAGCTTCTAGGGTTTAGCCTCTCTGATCTCGTGGTAGATCCACTCTTGTATTACCCATATCATCAGTATTAATCAAGCAGGAGTAGGGTTTTACCTCCATCGAGAGGGCCCGAACCTGGGTAAAAACATCGTGTCCCTTGTCTCCTGTTACCATCCGCCTAGACGCATAGTTCGGGACCCCCTACCCGAGATCCGCCGGTTTTGACACCGACAATCTGCGTCTCACATTCGACAATCTCCGTGCATATGACATCAAGCTCAATCTGGAAAAGTGTGTTTTCGGCGTTCCCGCTGGAAAACTGCTGGGCTTCATTGTTTCCAATAGAGGAATTGAGGCAAACCCAGCTAAAACCCGAGCTTTGTCACAATTGGCTATGCCAACAGACCTTAAACAAGTCCAAAACTAGCCGGATGTGTGGTAGATTTAAGCCGCTTTATCTCCATATTAGGAAAAAAGCATTGCCACTTTATCGCCTTCTCTGATGCACCGATCACTTTGAATGGACGGACGCAGCAACGGCCGAACTGGAAGAAATAAATGCTCTTTTAGTGAGGAACCCAATCTTGGCCGCACCAAACGTCGGCGAACCCATGTTATTATACATATCAGCAACACACTAGGTCGTGAGTGCGGTGCTCATCGTTGAACGAAAGGAGGACAGACACAAATTCCTGCTTCAGAAGCCGGTATACTACATATCCACTGTCCTCACACAGTGCAAATCTCGGTATCCTCATTACCAAAAAATAGCATACGCAGTCTTCATGGCATCCCGGAAGCTACGACACTCCCTCATTACCAAAAAAACTAGCATACGCGGTCTTCATGGCATGCTAGAAGCTACGACACTACTTTCAAGAGTGCTCAATCACGGTGGCCTCCAAAATACCACTCAATGACATATTAAATAACCGCGATGCCATGGGCTGGATTGCCAAGTTGGCCATTAAGCTCCTCCCATTCGACATAACATACAGACCACGCTGGGCCATTAAATCCCAAGTACTGGCCGACTTCGTCACCGAATGGACAGAGGCCGAACTCCCTAAAGAGTACGTCACATATTCCAATTGGGTCATGCACTTCGACGGCTCCAAAATGTTGGCGGGCTTAGGAGTGGGCGTTGTCCTAACATCCCCCACTGGAGATACAGTTCAGTAGGTACTCCAAATATTATACACAGACTCCAATAATGCAGCCGAATACGAGGCCTTATTGCATGGTCTTCGGATGGCTGTCTCCATGGGCATACAACGCCCGGAGGTATGCGGGGATTCAAACCTCACAATATCTCAAATAAATGGAGATTTCAATGCCAAAGATCCGAAGATGGCGGCTTGCCGTAACGTCGTTCTCAAAATGTTGGCTCGGTTCGAGGGGCTAGTCATGTGGCTCAAGAAAGTAATCAAGCAGCGGATGTCCTTGCTCGCATGAGCGCCAAACACGACCCCGTCCCACCTAACATCTTTCTGGAAAGGCTCTTCAAGCCATTCGTGGTGTGGCAAGGGGAGAGCGGCAACACCAGTCCGGATCCGACTATTACCCCAGATTCCGAACACACCGATATCATCGGGGGCTCAGCCACCAAAATAACACCATCGGCCCATCTTATCATGGCAGTCATTGACCCATTGACCAAACCCTTCTTAGCCTACCTTAATAGGCGAGAACTCCCTGAGGATCCGAATGAGGCACGCTGCATTGTCCGGCGCTCGAAAGCCTACAAGGTTCACGACGAAGAACTCTATAAGAAAAGTGCTACTGGAGTACTCCAAAGATGTATCTCCGAGGAAGAGGGGCGGGAGCTCTTGGCTGAAATTCATGCCGGTCTCGGTGGTAACCACTCTGCGGCTCGGGCCCTTGTAAGCAAGGCTTTCCATACAGGTTTCTATTTGTCGATGGCCTGAGCAGATGCACAGTACCTTGTTGAACATTGCATCGGATGCCAGCTTTTCGCCAACCAAAGCCATATGCCACCTACCGCTCTACAAACAATCTCCATCACTTGGCCTTTTGCAGTCTAGGGGCTTGATATGGTCGGACCCCTTAAAGGAGGAAGCCATAAGAAAAAAATATCTGTTGGTCATGGTGGATAAATTCACTAAGTGGATAGAGGCCAAACCAGTTAAAACGGTCGAAGTCGGACCAGTGATAGACTTCATATCCGATGTTGTACACCGTTATGGTGTCCCACACAACATCATCACCGATAACGGCTCCAATTTCAAGGCCGATGAGGTGAAAACCTGGTGTGTTAATCTGGGCATTAAGCTCGATTACGCCTCCGTCTATCACCCGCAAACGAACGGTCAAGTCGAATGAGCCAATGGTCTTATTATGAGCAGCATTAAGCCCAGACTAGTGCGGTCTTTGAAAGAATCAGACAAGCACTGGGTCGAGGAGCTCGACTCCGTACTCTGGGGGATGCAGACCATGCCCAATCGCACTACCGGATGTACACCTTTTTTCATGGTGTACGGCGCAGAGACTATGTTGCCCTGCGGCATTATTCATGACTCACCTCGAGTGCGCATGTATGAAGAGAGAGAGAGGCCGAGCGTGATCGGCAGGACATCTTAGATTCCCTGGAGGAGGAGCGCGATGTCGCAAAAGCACGTTCCGCATTTTATCAACAATAGGCCCGCAGATATCAAAGCAGAGAAGTAAGGGCCAAGATTTATAATGTTGGCGAACTCGTTCTATGCTTGCCGGAGAAGAAAAAGGACAAACTCAAGCCCAAGTGGGAGGGTCCCTTCATCATTGACGAAGTTCTCACTAGAGGAGTTTACAGCCTGCATGATGCATTAGACAATTGCCTAAAGCCGAACCCATGGAACGCGGCCAGACTCCGAAGATTCTATGCCTAGCGCCAAACTCTTTGTTCGTCTCCTTCTACCTTTTGTTTCCATTTTTTCCCTCTCCTGTTGCTTTATCTTTTTTTAGCCTTTCGTGCGGCTAACCGTACACCTATGACGTACACATCCTCAAATATGTGTGTCCATTATACCTGGGGGCTTCTTGTACAGAAGCTTATTATTATTACCCGAGCATTAAGCTCACCACATATGTGTCTTTTCCGCGTATGTACCTTTTCTTCGCCATTATATGCACCGATATGACTTAAGTTTTGGCCAAGCTGGGTTACCTAGCTCCTGTGCTTATGCCCTACATTCCTGTTAGTTCGGCTAGGGCATAAAGGGAGCACCTCTGCGATTGTTACTGCTGGGTTATCCGGATGTGTACCTCAGACTGGGTGAAGCTGAAAGCTAGCGTTCTTAAGGGAATATTCGGTCGGCGGACTAAAGATGTTTTTTACTCATTAAACCATGAACCCCCAGATGTTACGTATGCTGCGATTTTTCAATCACAGTTCGGACATGCACGTTAACGCATGCTGACCCAGGGAAAGGAACCCTTAACGAAACTATTCTCTCTGGAAGATGTTTCTTACAATCACAATGTAATATAACATAGCTAGCCAGATACTTGTCTGTTCAAGCAACTACGACCCCTACGCCTGGTTTCCATGCGTACCCCGGTATATATTACCGAGTGGGTATTCAGAAACACTCCGCACCTTCGGGTCCAGAGGACAAAGCGAAAAGGTCCACCATGACAATCGTTTTACAATCCAGCTAGGGACAAATTTTTAAATTGAAATAAGTTGCATGAGCTCTCGAATAGGTGGACTAGCAGATGTAGGGGAAAGTAGGTGTACCGGTCTACCCGGAGTAGAGAGTAAGTGCTTCAGAAAGACTATGTCTCGATCATCCGATCATGCATGCGATCGAGTCTTGCGGGGAAAAGTGCACAACCTCTGTAGAGTGTATAAACTAATCATGGTTAGCCATGTCCCCAGTTATGGACATCTTGAGTATCTGGTACTTGAATTATTGATTTGATCTCATCACTCTTTAATTTATTGAACTGGGTTCAATGATGATACTTTTAATTGGGATTTGAGTTGGGGTACCTTCTCAAATATTGGGAAACTTGGGAGTAGTTAAATAAATTTATTCCTTTGTTGTAGGGAAAAACTAGCTTTATGCAAATCATAAACTTAGAGTCTCCACCAGCCAAATTTGCATGTAGATATAGTTCTTGCATTTCATTGCTTTACAGTGTAACTCTGCCAGCATATTCAATGTGCTGACCTACACGGCTGCAACGTCTCATGTTGCAGACTACTCAGACGATTAATAAGGTGCAATAGGTCATTGTTTTGCACTCAGCTATGCCGTTGGAGTTGATGGACTCATTTACCTTCGAAGCTTCCGCAAGTTATTTAGTTTAGATGGCCTTCAACCATGATACTTTTTTGTGTAATCATACTCTTTATGAGGACTCGATGTAATAAGTGTGTGATTGAACTCTGTTATAATTCCTCGAGTACTGTGCGTGTCATATTACCGATCCAGGGATGACACTGATGCACAGAGACTTCGGTCCATTCGGATCGTGGTCGCTACAATTTCTTCAGTGACAGAGACGAAGATCTCCTGGTCTCTGAGGAATTTGTTCTGACTGAGGAGTTATGAATTTGCCAGTGCGGATTGCCTACACAGTGAGGAACATTATAGCCCTGAGGAATTTGAACCTCAAATATCCGACCGTGGCTGTGCTATGCGCGAGCTGTCCAAAAATATCTTCCACCTAACGTTCATATCATTGAAGGGCATTTATGTCTTATCATGTCGGGCTTCTCCCTAGGCTATAAATAGCCGCCCCCTTCAACCACTAGCTGGTTGGCTGCTCCGAGAGAAACTGACACGTGTCATTGAGAGCATCCCATCCTCCGAGGACTTTGAGCGAAAATCATCAAGTGAGGAAAACCCAAAACCCAAAACCCAAACCCAAACACCTACAAACCCAAAGTGATTGAGCATCACTGAAGAGATTGTTGTTGTGTGGAACCAATGCTTGTTACCTTTGAGGACTGTGTATCCTCCAGACGGTTAGGCGTCATGGTCTGAGCATCCAAGAGGAACTGTGGATCGCCGAGTGACCAAGTCTGTGAAGGTTTGGAATTCACTTGTGAAGACTTACCATGAGTTTGGGCGAGTTCTATGTGACTTTAGCTCAAGGAGAATACGATGAGGACTGTGTGTACACGAGTTTAAATGCTTAGCCGCTCCAACCAGACGTACAACTGTCACAACAGTTGGAACTGGTCTACCAAATCATTGTCTTCACCAAGCTAACTGGTTCTTTTTCTTCAACCCTTTCATTTCCTCATTCGTGTGTTTATGAACCTGATCATTACTCTTTGAAGACTTTGACTGAAGACTTTCTCTATTTTCTCAATCCAATTTCTTTAGTCACATACTCTTCAGCCTGCTTATCATGTTTTCACGCTATCTATACTCTGTGATTGTTTTCATTTCATCATGATGACTATGTTGTTGCTCTATTATGCTTATACCTGAGTACTCATTCCGCTGCTAGTGTGTCGTTGCTTAGGAATTTCTTCACCTAGAAATTCCTCAGTGACGAATTTGTAAAAATCGCCTATTCACCTCCCCTCTAGTCGATATAATGCACTTCCACAAACATATATATGGAGAGAGGTGTGTGGTTGTGATGTTTTGAATACCTAATGCACACTTTTGATGTGTCATCTCTGCCTCAAAATCTGTAAAGTCCCCACACGGAGTGAGGTTGATGACACCTAGTATATGCTGGTCCAATCTCCCCTATGAGCTTCTAACTGGTAAGAAGCCAAACGTAAGCTACTTTAGAGTATTTGGTGCTAGGTGCTGGATCAAGGATCCACATCACACTTCAAAATTTGCACCGAAAGCACATCAGGGTTTTATGATTGGTTATGGAAAGGACTCACACTCCTACAGAGTCTTCAACCACTTTCACTATAAAGTGGTTGAAACTATGGATGTGCGGTTCGATGAAACTAACGGCTCGCAAAGAGAGCACCTGCCGAATGTGCTAGATGAAGTACATGCCAGTGAATCAATCAAGCTAATGGGAACATGAGAGATCATGCCATCAGGCGCCTAGCCTGAAGAGGAACTTATTATTTCTGCACCTGATCAACCTGAAGACAATCCTCCAAATGATGACAATGATCAGTAGGAGCAAAATCTTCGTTCAGTTCATCCTCGTGTTGCAAATGAATTACAAATTGAGAAGATAATCGATAACATCAATGCACCTGGTCCACTCACTCGTTCAAGAGCAACACAGCTAGCAAATTTCTGTGGGCACTTTGCATTTGTCTCAATCTCTGAACCCAAGAAAGTTGCTGAAGCCTTCATGGAACCTGAATGGATTCAAGCTATGCAAGAAGAGCTTCAACAGTTTGAGCTGAACGATGTATGGAAACTTGTCAAGTGTCCCGATCCTCGCAAGCACAACATAATAGGCACAAAATGGATATATCACAACAAACAAGACGAGCATGGTCAAGTAGTCAGAAACAAAGCATGGCTCGTTGCTCAAGGATACACACAAGTTGAAGGAATTGACTTCGATGAAACATTTGCTCCAGTGGCTAGGCTTGAAGCCATTCGCATACTGCTAGCTTACGCAAATCATCATAACATCCTTCTGTATCAAATGGATGTGAAGAGTGCCTTTCTCAATGGAAAGATTGAAGAAGAAGTATATGTTGCACAACCTCCTGGCTTTGAAGACCCAAAACATCCTGATATGGTATACAAGCTCAACAAGGCACTGTATGGCCTCAAACAAGCCCCTCGTGCTTGGTATGACACACTCAAAGACTTCTTGAAGAGCAAAGGCTTCAAACCTGGTTCTCTAGATCCCACTCTCTTCACGAAGACATATGATGGTGAACTGTTTGTGTGCCAAATCTATGTGGATGACATTATCTTCGATTGCACCAACAAGAAATACAGTGATGAATTTGGTTACATGATGCAAGAACAATATCAAATGTCCATGATGGGAGAGCTGAAGTTCTTTCTCGGTCTTCAAATTCGTCAGCAACGCAATGACATCTTCATATCTCAAGAAAAATATCTCAAAGATTGCCTGAAGAAGTTTGGAATGCAAGACTGCAAAGGATACACGACGCCAATGCCAACCAAAAGTCATCTAAGCCCCGATGCCAATGGTAAAGATTTCGATCAAAAGGTATACCGCTCCATGATTGGCTCTTTACTTTACTTATGTGCATCTAGGCCAGATATCATGCTTAGTGTTTGCATGTGTGCCCGATTCCAAGCGGCATCAAAGGAGTCGCATCACTTAGCTGTGAAGCGAATTCTTCGATATTTGGCTTACACCCCAACACTAGGATTATGGTATCCAAAGGGCTCAGAGTTTGATCTGGTTGGATTTTCGGATGCTGATTATGCTGGTGACAAGGTGGATCGCAAGTCTACATTAGGCACATGTCACTTTCTGGGTCGATCTCTTGTCTGTTGGTCTTCAAAGAAGCAGAACTGTGTATCACTCTCAACTGCTGAATCTGAATATATTGCTGCTAGATCTTGCTGCGCTCAGCTTCTGTGGATGAAGCAAACTCTTAAGGACTATGGCATCCATCTGAAGCATGTGTCACTCTACTGCGATAATGAAAGCGCTATCAAGATTGCCAATAACCCAGTTCAGCACTCCAAGACAAAGCACATTGAAATTCGTCATCACTTCCTTAGAGATTATGTTATGAAAGAAGATATTGATATCATTCACGTCAACACAGAAGAGCAGTTGACTGATATCTTCACTAAGCCCTTGAGAAAAGGTTTTGCAAGTTGCGGTGTGAGCTAAATATCTTGGAATCCTCGAATGTCCTGTGATTAGGCACGCATCCTAACACTTATGTAGTTTGATGACTTAGATGTGCTACACACGAAGTAATGTATATCTTCAATCAATGAAGACATACACTCTAAGTGTGAATACATTAATGTGGAAATTGACTTCAGAGTACCACGATAATTGTGCGCTGTGTCTGGGTCTAATACTTCCTATACGGTGGGTAACACCACCACCAAACTCTTCTGAAGTGTTTCCTCATGGCGCCATATTTGCAAAGTCTTCACAATTGATTTAACTTCAACATTAATTGATTTCGTGATTACTGATTTGGCTTTACTCTGTTATATATATATATATATATATATATATATATATATGTATATATGTATATACTGTATTCTGTCCTCTACAGCATTCACTTATGGCTATGTCTTCTTGCTTGAATCTTTTGAACTAAGTGAATGTGATTGGACCCTAACCTCTCTATGCTTTCTATCTCAAGCTCTATCTATCCAAATCATATGCATTCTGTTGAAACTTTCGAATGTCTTCTCTGCGTCCTTGTCAGTAGAAGATACAGAGACAAACATTTATCTCTAGCTTTAATGACATATCCTTTTGCCTGAAACCCGGAGAATTCGGAACGACCACCCTGACAATCCAGGCGTGCGTGAGAACGTGGAACAACTCTCAATGAGTTGCATGTTCGCCATGTGTCCATCAGATGTGAACCGCCAGGGGCACCTGCGTAATTGCGTTGTGCTGTCTCTGTCCTTATAAATGCATGTCTCGTCACGGTCAAAAATCCTTCTTCCTCCTTCTCCATCTCTCGCAAACCCTAGCGCCTATGCTAGCTCTCGACGACGCCGACGACAAAGCGCTTAGCCCTCCTCGACGCCGTCCTCACGCTGGCCACGGACCTCGTCTTCTCCGCCGTTGCCGTAGGCGTCTTCCGTTGCCAAGTTAGGGCATGGGAGATCAAACTGCTTGGCATCCATCTTCGCTCCGTCTAGCAGTTCTTCATGTGGTAATAAAAGTTTACTTTTTGCCGTCTTTTTGATCTGATAGATTCATCCCTTCCTACCAAAAGTGGTTTCTAGATCTTCAAACATGAATCTATCTCTTCCTGCATCTCATATTCTGCCTAGTATATTCACTTATGCTTCTTCACAAGTTAGATTCCTCACTTGTACTTATTCTTGGATTTGTACAACTCTGGAACCAACTCTCATCATATAAGTGAATGTCTTCACGTTATGAGGTCAATGTCTTCAAACTGATTTATCTTCGAAATCTTCTAAGAATGCATATCACCTCTTCCCCTTCCCTCGCACCTTTAATGTTGTCACATGTACATGTCCATGGGAGAATCCCTTGGTTCTCATAGTCTGCATTCGTTTGCAGAATTCTTGCAGAGTCACATCAACTCACCTGAAGCGAGTTACTATCAGTCCAGCCGTTTGAAGCCATTGCACGTACTGAAGCCTTTCAGTTTACACTTCATGACAACTGAAAAGTCAGCAAGAAAGGGAGGCAGACAGCGTCGTGGTAACACCTCCAAGGACTTACCTCCAGATTTGCATGAGATGTACAAAACTGACCCAGAAGAAACCTATACTGAACGCAAGAATCGAATCCAATAGATTCGAAGATATTGGGCAGAAGAATGGTTCAGATATCACTTCATCACAAAAGAATATGCAGAGAAGAATGCCATCAAGGCACCCTGGGGTGATATTTTGTACAAAAATCTTCCACCCAGGACTCTGGCTGAAGCTATTGAGCAAGGCTTCTATCCTTGCATGGTGCGCAGACCACAGCCTGAGAATACTGATCCTTCTTCACTGCTCTGGTGTCGTGAAGACAGTCTGTTCAAGCGCAACTACCAGTTCGCCAAAGACTCAGCTGCAAAGAACAAGAAGGATTTGGGGCTTGACTTCAACCCTGGTCCCTCCTCACATGGCACCCGTGAAGCCAATGAAAACAGGATTGGCCCCTTCTACAACCTTGCTGGCCTCATCACTCACATTACTGTTCAAGGTGCCAAAGTGGATCATTCTGATGATGATGCTGATACCGAAGCTCCAGCTCCTGCTCCAAAGCCTCAAAAGCAAAAGAAGATTAAAGCTTCAGAGTCATCTGCAGCTCCAAAGGCTTCAAGAGCGAAGCCATCGGCAACTGTCCCTTCTGCTCCCAGCAATAACTCTGAAGATCTCACTCGCATCTCGCCCCCAGCAAGCTACCCCACATCAAGACTCACCAAGTACACCCCAACAGTCATCTGTGCCCGCCATCAGTCCCATGTCCAATGATGACAACTACATGGAGACATCACCATCACCAAAGACGTCGCCCGTATTCCAACGGCTTCGCAAAGGCCTAAGGCCATCTGTCTCCATGACCACCATCACAGAAGAGGGCTCCAACTTGTCAAGTTCAGTGGAACGTCAAGTGTTCTCTAAAGACAATCCTTCTGTGACGGTCCCTGTGTCTGAAGCCAATACTGCTGAAGACCCTCCGGCTGCATCAGCCGGAGCAACGCAAGAAGATGAGCATGTCGCTACTCCCCCTGCAACTCAAGAAGAAGTTCATGAAGAGAACCAGTCTATGCCAGAACCTCCAGCTACTCAAGTGGAGGGTGAGAACCCTGAGGCTGCCACGCATGCCATTCCTGAAGCCAATGACGTTGTCATGACCGATGCCAATGTGGAGCCTATAGTGGCCAATGCACCAGTGGCCAATGAAGTCAATGAAGCCCATGAAGCAGATGAAGTTAATACCGCACCTGACACAAATCTGCAGCCTGAAGTCAATGCCACTTCTCCTGTTACGCCTCCAAGGCCGCATACTATTGAGCAAGCATACAACTATGGACAGCTTGTCACTGTCAGATGGCCTATTCTGATTCCTCCACCTGCTGCTGGTCCTCAATTTGACTACCATGTCGAGCACAGGCCTCAGGTTCAGAAGCCAAAGCCAAGACTGCCCAGATTGCCAGGTACTGCCAATTCACCAGGATCTTTCAATGTCAATGGCTTCATTGCACACAACACCTTCTTCGATAGCGAAAAGAACCCCTACACCAAGCCCAAGATTTCATCTGATTGGTTCTGGAGTTATCAGCAGCGCAGCTATTATTCATGCATTCTGTACAACCAAGGCCGCATATTTCCGCATATGTGCCTTGATACTGAAGCCATTGCTGGCCTGCCCTGCTTAGAAGAAGCTCTTGGTTGCTTCAGAGAGGCTGGCTTACTGCATTTTGTCATAGATAAGGAGCACTGGAATGAGGAGTTGCTGCTTCAATTCTACGCCACTCTTCATATCAGAGGCTACAACAGGGATCCTAAGACTTGGGTCCTTGAGTGGATGACTGGAAATGTCCATCACGAAGCCAAAGCATTTGATGTCATTGAGCTTACTGGACTTCCCACTCCAGGTGATCTCTATGAGCCTAGTTGTCAGCTTCACACTGCAGTTGTGGAAAGCATCTTTCACAAGCCAGAACCCAACATGAGCCAGATGCTAAGTATGATGAAGCCATTGCCTCCAGATGCAGAATATCCTACAGAGTTCCTTGTTGAAGACCTTGAGTATCTGCCACGCACAATCTATCACATCATAAGGCCAACTCTCTGGCTTATCAAAGGACATTCTCCAAAGGCTAAGCTAGAAGGTGCAATGAAGACACTGGTCTTCCATATTCTTCATGGCAAATGCTTCAATGCACAAGATTTCTTCATCCGCCAACTTGCTGCATCAGGATCTGACATTTTTGGCTTGAAGTTCTATGCTCCATGGATCATGCGTCTGATCAAGCTTCACACTGCTTTCAACTATCAGCCATCTGCACGCAACCACATTGTCTTCTTGCCAGATGTCGATATGTCTGTTGAAGCCATCTATCCAGAGCCTGACAAGGAGCCACTTTATCTTCATAATGTTGATCGTCAGAGCTTCACTCAGCCCATTGAAGGTGTGTTGGCTGCCACTCGAGTCTATCCGTTGGCTGGTACTACACGTGCACCTCACCGTGCCCCAACCGAAGCCACTAACAACACAATTGCTCAACGGCCTCGAAAGCGATCTCGTGTTCTCAATGACTGAGAGCTTCTCGTTGGCCTGCATCAGAAACAGGATAGACATCATGATTGGCTCAAGCGCCAGATGCAGAGCATCATGACTGACGTCAATTGCATTCGCAACCTTGCAACCAAGAATGCCTTTGTCACGCATGAAACCTGTCGACGCACATGGAAAGGGCTGACGCTTATGTGTGCTGAGGAAGATCTTCAGGACGATGGCTTCTCAGAATAATTCAAGTTTGATTCCACTCTGCCCAGAAATGTTGTTCTGCGGCGCACTCCATCTCTTGAAGACTCAGAGTACTCCTCTTCTACTGCAACTTTGCATGCTCGTGTGATCGATGATCAAGATGATGCTACTTCGCCACCTCCAACACGCATCGACACTGCTCCAAGTTCGTCTGCACCACCAAACGTCGACCCCAACCCTGCATCTTCTCCTACTCCTTCTGGGAACGAGTAGAGGCTCAATGTCTTCCACCCTTTTTGGTCCTTACTGACAAAAGGGGGAGAAGCTATGAGTTGATAGTCTTCAAGCGGGTTCATATGGGCGGTTGCATTATATTTTGCTTAGTGTTTACAACTCTTGCTCTTGATACATTTGGTTCTCTGAGTTGTAACACTTAAACTCGATGGTCGTCTGCTACTTATTTGCTATTTTGTGATGCGATGATAAATTCCGCATGTGTGATGATAACTTCTGCACTTAAATCATTTTGCAGACGTCCATTTTTCATTATGCATGTCATTATCTTCGTCACATCGGATCATGCATGATGAATTGTCTTCATAAGTTGAAGAGGATCTCCATAAGTAGAACCTGCCATGTGCATTTACATTCCAAAAGCAAATTATTTATATGCACATCTTCAGGGGGAGCCTTTTGCTACTTACGAAGACAATACCTCATCCTTTACAATTTCACATATTTATATCCCTGTTGAAAACTTCAACCAGTTTGTCATTAATCACCAAAAAGGGGGAGATTGTAAGTGCATCTAGTGCCACCCCTAGTTTGGTTTTGGAGTATTGACGACAAACCTGGTTGAGGGACTAATTTGTTTGTGAGAATTGCAGGATAACACGGGTAGTAGTCCCTCGTTGATTCGGTTTACCTACTGGAGATGACCCCTAAAAATGTATGAAGACATTGAAGATAATGGTGGTACGTGAAGATATTCACATTGAAGACTATGACAGAAGAAGACATTGAGTGAAGACTATGGAGCACGAAGACTTAGTAGTTTCGTTGTTTCTTTTCTTCTTTGTCGAGTCATAGGAACCACCACACTGTTAAGTGGGGTCCAAGTGAACAAAGTCAGAGTGACTGAAGTGATGCTCAACCAAAATCCTATGTCTTCGAGTGAAGACAATGAGAGCAAATCTTATCCAGAGTCGGATAAGTCAGCTTTACTTGTAGCCCAAGTCAAGCTGTCGCGTGTGTTTGAAATCTGACCGTTGTGACACGTGTCAGTTTCTTAGTGACCCAGGGTCATTTCGGACAAATCAGGTCAGGTTGCCCAGTGGCTATAAATAGCCCACCCCCTACACCATAAATTGGTGGCTGCTCAGAGTTAGTGCACGGCTTTTGTCATTGAGAGCAACCCTCCTCCGAAGAGTTTGAGAGAGAAATCCTTGTGAGGACAAAGCCCAAAACACCCAGAGCCCAAAGAGTGTTTGGCATCACTAAAGTCTTTCTGTCCGCGTGATCTGAAGACTGGTTACACTTGAGGACTGTGAATCCTCCAGCCGGTTAGGCGTCGCGTTCTGAGCATCCAAGAGTAATTGTGTATCGCCGGTGAACGAAGTCTGTGAAGGTTTGGGAGTCTACCTTGAAGACTTACCAGAGTGATTGGGCGGGGACTGTGTGTCCTTAGCTCAAGGGGAATAAGGTGAAGACACGGTCTTCTGAGTTCAATCTCAGCCTCCGTAACCAGACATACAGTTGTCACAGCAACTGGAACTGGTCGAACAAATCCTTGTCTTCACAACACACTGGTTCTATCTCTTACTCTCCTTACTTACAGTTTATCTTTATGAAGTCATTGCATGATTGCTCTGCCTGTTTGACTTCATTGTGTGACTACTTTGTCTGATTAGCTTCATACCATCTTCCATCCTGATCCTACTACCTAGCTGCTATCAGTCATCATGCTTTAGCTTCATACCTGTTTGACTATGGCTTGTCTAGCGTAGTTCATCTTCCGCTACATGTTTATAGGTCCAGTTTTTGTGTTTGTCTTTGAAACTTTCATGTTTTGAAGACTTTCATAAAAATCGCCTATTCACCCCCCTCTAGTCGATAACTAGCACTTTCACCTTTACTGCAGGTCACCAAGCTCATGGCCAGGCAAGTGATTTACACATCATCCCCCAGAAGGAAGGAAAACCTGCGCAAGTACATCCAAAGGTTCAGCCGGGTGCAGTACAACATCCCTGATGTTCATCCCATCGTCGTGATCAGTGCGTTCCACTAAAACATGCGCAATCGCAAGATGCATGAAGAACTGGCGATGAACAAGGTTAAGGATGTGGCCGAACTCTATGTTCTGGCCGATCGGTGCGCTCGTGCCGAGGAAGGAAGGAAGTACCCCGACGAAGATGCCGGTGCGGAAACCGACTCCACTGGCGATACCGCCATCCCAGCAAAGAAAGGTCGACGCCATAATAGGAAGTGCAAGGGCAAGGCCGTGCTTGCCGTTGAGGGATCCGATGACACCAGTACCATCAAGAAGACCAAGGCGAGCAACCCCGGCAAGGAGGTTGCCGGGTGTGACGCTTGTCGGGCCTTGGCGGCTACCGATAAGCCAGGAGGCTCCGACAAGCAGTACTGCAAGATCCACCACACCAAGGACCACGATCTCCAAAACTGCCGGCAGGTAGAGCTGCTCGCCGAGAAGCAGAAAGCCGAGTATGAGCAGCGGGACAAGGAGAAAGGCCCAGATGGTGCCGAGGGATCCAGCAAGAAACGTGGCGGCCAAGGAGGCCGCCGCGGCAAGGATAATCAGCAAGAGAGGCCCGCCCGGGGCCGCGACAAGAAGCAGGAAGACGATGATCATGACGAGGATGACAAGTCCAGTGATCATGAGTTTCAGAAAGCCACAGAGGCCATGTGCGTCGATGGTGGCGCCTCGCTACATACGTCTCACCGCCAACTCAAGCTGTGGGCGCGTGAGGTCGCGGCGGTGGAACCATCATTCGACGCACGAAAGCCGCTGAAATGGTCCAACACCCCATCATCTTCGACACCGAGGACCACCCTGACCGCACCACTGCGGTCGGGTGCTTGCCGTTGTTGGTTTCACCAACAATCCGCAACCTCAAGGTGACGAAGATGTTGGTTGACAACGGGGCCAGCCTAAATTTAATCTCACCCGTTGTGGTCAGAAGGCTGCAGATCCTTGATGGAGACCTGGAGGAGACGGGTACGTTCCAAGGGGTCAACCCGGGGAGGAGCCAGCCGAAGGGGAAGATCACGCTGCCTGTGACGTTTAGAGGCGAGCTGAACCACGGGATGAAGAGGATTGTCTTCGATGTGGCCGAGATCCCCTTGCCTTACAACGGGATCCTCGGCCGCCCGGCGCTAGCCAAGTTCATGGCGGCTTCACACTACGCCTATAACATGCTGAAGATGCCCGGGCCGATGAACATCATCACCGTCCCCTCTGACAAGAAAGATGCGCTGATCTACGCCGACCAACTCTACCGGGAAGCAGTTGCAGCAGCTGCCGCTAAGGCACCCGCTCCTGCCGACGGAGCCTCGGAGAAGAAGAAGGCCGGCAAGATCCCTCGCACCCACTCCGGTAAGCACACCTATTCGGGGTGTCGCGCTTCCGTTGAGGACGTGCCAGAGAGTTCCGCCGACAAGAACAAGAAGTCCAGGGCTGCACCGCCAGAGACCAAGAAGGTGCCCGTCAAGGAGGATGGCACAGGGGGAGCATTCACTATAAGCTCCACCCTTGACGGCAAATATGAAAGCGAGCTCGTCACCTTCCTGCGGGCGAATGTCGATGTGTTTGCATGGAAAGCCTCCGACATCCCCGACGTTCCCAGGGAGGTGATTGAGCACCACCTTGCTGTTTGTCCTCATGCGCGGCCCGTCAAATAGAAGGTCAGGAAGCAAGCCCTGGAAAGACAAGAGTTCATCACGGAGGAAATCAGAAAGCTAGAAGTGGCAGGCTTGGTGAGGGGAGTACTCCATCCAACGTGGTTGGCCAATCCGGTAGTGGTGCGCAAGGAAAATGGGAAGTGGCGGCTATGTATTGATTACACAGACATCAATAAGGCCTGTCCAAAGGATCCTTTCCCGTTACTGCACATCGACCAGATTGTTGACTCCATGGCTGGATGTGACCTGTTATCAATCCCTGACGCCCACTCGGGGTACCACCAGATCTTCATGGCGAAGGAGGACGAGGAAAAGACAGCATTCATCACCCCATGTGGTATGTACTGCTTTTTTTGAATGCCTTTCGGGTTGAAGAGTGCTGGCTCGACCTTTGCAAGAGCAGTCCAAATTGGTTTTGAACCCTAGCTACATAGAAATATGGAAGCTTATATGGACGACATAGTGGTCAAAACCAAGGACAAAGCAACGCTTGTGCAAGATCTGGAGGAAACATTCGGGAACCTGCGCAAGAGCAACCTCAAATTGAACCCTGAGAAGTGTGTCTTTGGCGTCCCGTCCGGCAAGCTTCTCGGGTTCTTTGTGTCCCAGCGCGGGATTGAAGCTAACCCAGATAAGATCAAGGCCATCGAGCAGATTGAGGCACCCAAGCGGATCAAGGACCTGCGTCGGCTCACTGGCTGCGTTGCTGCCATGAGCCAGTTCATCTCCAAGTCCGCGGAGCGTGCCCTACCTTTCTTCAAGATCTTGAAGAAGGCAGGGCCAGTAGAGTGGACCCCAGAAGCCGAGGCAGCGCTGCAAGATTTGAAGAAATACCTCTCTTCTACCCCAGTGTTGGTTGCGCCCAAACCACAAGAACCGTTGCTGCTTTACCTAGCGGCAACAAATCAAGTGGTTAGTGTTGCACTAGTGGCGGAGAGAGAGGTCGACGAAAAGGCAGCAACAGCGGCAGAGCCAACAAAAGGCAAACCAAAACCCTCTCTGGTAGGGCTCGATCCCGGCAAGATCGAGTCCCCGGCAGGGGCCGGCGCCAGCACGACAGGACCCACACGACCAGGTGAAGAGGCGTAGAAAAAGAAAATGGTGCAGCACCCAGTGTACTTCGTCAGCTCCCTCTTGCAGGGGGCTAGGTCGAGGTACTCACGTGTGCAAAAGCTGCTCTTCGGCCTCCTTATGGCCTCGAGGAAGCCGCACCACTACTTCCAAGCGCATGAGATCACGGTAGTCACCCGCCTCCCATTGCAACGGATACTACACAACCCAGATGCAACGGGGAGGATCGTGGAATGGGCCCTGGAGCTGTCAAGTTTCGGTTTGAAGTTTGAAAGCACCTCGACGATTGAGAGCAGGGTCTTGGCAGAATTTGTTGCAGAATGGACCTCAATGCCTGACGAAGAGGTACAGGAGACCACTCTCCCTGGCAAGGAAGCGAGCTGCAACTGGATCATGTACTTCGATGGTGCCTTCTCGCTGCAAGGTGCCGGTGGTGTGCTGCTTGTCACACCCACCGGAGAACACCTCAAGTATGTCGTCCAGATGCATTTCCCCCGGGAGATGTCGACCAACAACACCGCCAAGTATGAGGGTTTGCTTGCCGGTCTCAGGACCGTGGCAGACCTCGGAGTTAAGAAGCTCATCCTCAGGGGCAACTCACAGCTCGTCGTCAGGAAGGTTAACAAAGATTATCAAAGCCCGTTGATGGAAGCTTACGTATATGAGGTGAGGAAACTGGAGGAGCGCTTTGACGGTATACAAACGGAACATGTCCCTCAAGCGGAGAATGACATTGCCGACTACCTATCAAAGCGCGCTGCGCTCAAGCTACCTATGGAACCAGGTACTTTTGTGCTTCAGTTAAACCAACCATCCGTTGAGCTGTTGACCGGGCAAAGCAAGCGGAGGAAGCTAGGCCCCGGCAAGTACTTCCCTACCGAGCTCCCCGGAGCCGCTGGCGAAGATGTTTCCATGGATGCCAATCCTACCGCAGGGCAACCGACTTCGGCAGGACCTCAGGTCATGGCCGTGGAGCCGGCCGCTCCCGCGGCAGAAGAAATGCCTTGGGTCCTTGCTGTCGAGCTACAGGCTCCGGCATGGGCACAGCACACCGTCCGATTCCTTCAAAAAGGGGAGCTTCCTGAGGAGCAGGAAGAGGCAGAATGAGTAGCCCGCCGGTCTGCTCTGTACCAATTCGTTGATAGCGTATTGTAAAGGAGAAGTCCGAACGGGGTGAAATTGATACACATCTCCCGGGAGGAAGGACTAAAACTGTTGGCGGAGATACATGGAGGCATATGTGGCTCCCACATAGGGTTGAGGGCCCTTGCCGGCAAGGCTTTCCGGCAAGGTTTCTTCTGGCCCACTGCCCTCCAGGATGCGACGGCACTAGTAACCAAGTGTGAAGCGTGCCAGTTCCATTCGAAGCAGCTTCATCAACTAGCTCAAGCCCTTCAAACTATCCCTCTCTCCTGGCCCTTCTCGGTCTGGGGGCTCGACATCTTGGGCCCTTTCCCCCATGCAGTCGGGGGCTTTGAGTACTTGTACGTCGCAATCGACAAGTTCAAAAAGTGGCCAGAAGTGGAAGTAGTGAGGAAGGTGACAGCGTAGTCAGCCATCAAGTTTTTCAAGGGACTAGTGTGCCGTTTTGGGGTACCCAACAGGATCATCACCGACAACGGCACACAGTTCACAAGCCACGCCTTCATGCAATACGTTGAGGATCTCGGCAGCAGGGTCTGTTTTGCTTCCGTGGAACATCCACGGAGCAACGGCCAAGCGGAGAGGGCAAATGCTGAAGTCCTACAAGGCCTAAGGACGAGGACTTTTGACAGGCTGCGCAAGAGTGGAAGGCACTAGATTGATGAGTTGCCAGCGATTCTTTGGTCAATCAGAACGAAACCAAATCGAGCCACCGACCAGACACCCTTTGCCCTGGTCTACGCGGCAGAGGCAGTTCTCCCCATGGAACTCATATACGGGTCACCTCGAGTGCTCGCTTATGATGAGCTTGAGCAAGAGAAATTGCGGCAAGATGACGCAATGCTCCTTGAGGAAGATCTTCTCCGGGCGGCTGTGAGAGCAGCACGCTACCAGCAAACTTTGCGCCGCTACCATAGCCGCAAGGTTCATGCCCGAAGCCTTAAGGAAGGCGACCTTGTTCTTCGGCACGTTCAGTCAGCCAAGAATTCCAACAAGTTGACGCTAAAGTGGGAAGGCCATTATCGGGTAACGCGAGTCACCAGGCCCGGCGTAGTCCGACTGGAGACTGAAGATGCCATTCCAGTGAGTAACTCATGGAACATCGTGCATCTTCGCAAGTTTTACCCATAAGGCGCGGCTGCCGGGCCTCCCGGAAGCCACCCTTTTGTACAAGCCTTGCCGGCAAGGCATGTAACACTTTGTACAAAGCCAGGCACAGACCCTGAGCATAAATAAATGAAGCGCTGGTGCCCTAAGTTATAGCATGCATGCTAGGTTGAGTCTCTTCCTCTGTTAGGGTTGATAGTGCTTAGCAGCGGCTAACTCCTAGCTTAGAGGTCGAGTGCGTATCTCTCTATTCTTTTCTGTCTTTCCTTGGTTCGCAGGGCACGTAAGTATTCTTGCCGAGCTATCCTGAAAGAAAAGGGACGGAGCGACGCCCGGGCCCCAGCAAGCCAGAGTTACCGGGGGCTGCAAGAACAAGGATCCTTCCGCGGCAAGCCAAAATCGCCGGGGGCTGCAAATCCAGATAGTCTTTTATCCCCTATCATGTGTTTTGTTATGGACTGGGATGCGTGAAACCCCGTTCTATCTCTGAGCTACCGTGCTCCCCCTTTTCGGCGCCCAAGGATTATTTCCTGGGTCTGGATCTAGTCGTAACCGCGGCAGCGAAGGAGGGGAACGAGGGGCCTAAGCCCACCTCATCCTTGCCTCCGCCAAGAGCATGGGAAAGGTAAAGCGAGGTGGGAAGACGGCAAGGTCTGTTGCCGGAAAAAAACGTTTATCTTAAGGATGACAGGGACTCACCCCTTGTCGTGGGTTCCTCCCACGAACAAAAATCCCCGGCAAACATCCCTTTTTCATTAAAAAAACATCCCGTATTGGTACAGTCCAAACGAAATGAAAAACATGAAAAAGGGGGATTACAAGTTCTAAAGCTAGCAAAGGCCCAAAGGCTTACAAGACTAAAAAGATATAAGGTGCCCGTAATCCCTTTCTTGTCCCTGTCCTCAGGAAATGGAACGAGAAAGCAGAAGGGCAAAATGGGCACCTAGACAAGCTATGAGTGGCAGAAGACACCGAGAGAACATCTCGGTGGCCGTCCAAGGGCTGGATGGTGATGGCGGCGCCGGAGGCAGATCTCGAAGACGAGGCGGCAGGATGCCAACACGCGACGAAGGCGTCGGTGTCCGCGTACTCCGACTTGATGGCCTCGCCGCTTGTCCTCTTCCTCTTCCGCAGCCTCCCTACGCCAGCCGCCCAAGGAGGCGACCCTGAGAAGTTCAAGGAGACGGCAACACGGATGATGGGGTCATTGGTGCCGCTCGGTGCGGCGCCCGACACCTAGTCGGACCCGTCATCCTGCCGCCTGCTGCCCTCGTCGTCGTTGCCATTGTCTTCCTCGCCACTCTCGCTTGAGGAGAACTCTTCATCGTTAGAAGAGCTTTCTACGCAGCACCTCATGTGGGTCCCGAAGTGCCCGAAGATCTTAACGGAGAGGAGGCCGCCCTCCATTAGTTTGAAATGGAGAGTGAGCCCGTCCGTCAAGCTGTGAAGGCAAGCAAAGGTCTTCCACCCTCGGTGAAGATACATGACGTGAGGGGCGGCGAACTCGACGTCGGCCCATGTGTCACTGTTCCCGCAACCCCTCATGTGTAGCCGCAGCGCCTGCGGCGGATCCAGTTCCATCTCCCGCGCAAACGGGGTCAGAAGGCGAAGGCGACGGCATGGTGGATGGCGCAGCCTGACGAAGAATTCGCAGGGATTATCCCCAGCATGGCCCTCCATCGGAGGAAGGGCTGCTGGAGGGGGCAAGGCGGATCTGCCACCCCGTCCTCCTCTCCCCCGGGCTCCACGGCGGCCTCGGCCTCGCCCCCTTCCCCTCCCTCTAGCGGCCGGCTCCACCGCTACGAGTTCTTGGGGAGGAATGATGCGCTGTCTGGCCGAAACCCTCACCACCACTGATGAAGCATCGCCACGCCACCTCGCCATGGCAGAAGAAGAAAGGAAGCAGAGATGGGAAGAAGCAGAAAGGCGAAAGGTTGGGAGGCACCATCCCTCCCATGCCCCTCTTTACAAAGGGGCGGGGGCGAGGCTCGGCCGCCCCCCTCTCGGCCAATCTGGCCTCTTGAGATGACAGCATGCAGGGCCGTCGACCGCCCTCCCCGCTCCATTGAAGGCGCGTGTGAATCAACCCGCACGTGTGCAACTATCCACGACCCCTACGCCTGTCATTCGCTCTGCATGCAACAAACGTGGCGCAAGGAGCGGGCATGATGGGGCGCGTGGAATGACGGTTCTCGAGCAAGGGCAGTAAATGGGAGACGGCCCTGCGGTCTCGAAGAGACACGCAAGCCGCCTCTTTACTGTCCACCGAAAAGTGACGCTAGCGTGCCCACGTCATGCGCGCGCATGACCCCACGTCACGCGTTCAACACAGGTCGTGGGGAAGCGCAGCGGGCGGAACAGTGGCCGCGGTAAAATCCGCATCAACTGCCCGCGCACCGTTCTGGGCATGGCCCAATAACGTGCTGCGCCTATGTGTGACCCAGGACCGGGGGATCCTGTCGGTGTACAAAAGTAGGGGCCTAGCTTTTGACCCCTTTACTTTTGCACGGGCAGTCAGAGCCGCCTGCCACGATCGCACATGAGCAAGGCAAGAGAGGGAAGCCGGGGAAAAGCCAAGGCCATAGGGACAGGCAAAGCAAAACAACAAAGGACCAAGACCACAAATGTTGCACGGGCAATGCAGGTTGCCCCGGCAAGGACCCTTGCCGAGGGCAGCCCTAGCAACCCCGGCAAGATCCTTGCCGGGGCAGCTCGTCCACACCCACTGAGCGAGCCACCTTCGAGCCCACCAACGCTGAGCAGTCGCGTTGGGACAGGGTTCGGGAGGCACCTCCGTGGTGGCATGCAGATCTTTGTGAAGACATAGAGAAATCAAGATCAAATGGGGATAGGAGGGCAGCCGTCCCCACCGAAGAAACCCACAGGACTCCCCGACAAGATCCTTGCCGGGGAAGCCAACGCGCCGGGGCAAGACCTTGCCGGGCCACCCGGCAAGACCGTCGCCAAGCATCCCGGCAATGCCACTGCCAGGCCCGCACCAGCCAAGTTCCTACCGTCGTTCATGCGTAGGCACCGACCCAACTAGCTGGGCGGGTACCTATGTGGCAGCATGAAGACCTTCGTGGAGGCTCCACCATCGCGCCACCTCAGATGCCTTCCTGCCTACATGGCGCTGCATGCGTTGCTGGACGGGGCGCATGTCGAAGCAAGGAGGGGCGGCGACGGACGGGACGGGCCTCACCCCCGTCCCCCAATAAAGTGACGGACACCTAAGCCCCGCATTCAATGCATCTTGTCCTGTAATACTAGCGATAACCTCGCAATGCTGTAGCACTTTCCACCTCCTGTGTGCCACTGTGGCAGCCCCTTTCGCCTATAAAAGGAGGCCCATGGCATACTAAGAAGGGATTCGGCTCTTTTGAACCTCGCAGCACCCAGAGCTAGTTCAAGAGCTCAAGAACACTAATACAACCACCAAAGCAGGATCATAGGGTTTTACGCATCTTTGCGGCCCGAACCTGGGTAAATCCCCTCTATGCCATCCCCTAATCCCGCTCTTCTCATGATTCCGCGCCCCGCAACTGCAGAAGGCATTCGCGTGATCCCATAGGTGTCGTTTCCCACCAACAGTCTCCACCGCCGTCAACGGTATTCTGCCCCGCCGTTGCCGCCATAGCAAGTTCACCGCCAAGTTAGGATATGAACTTGAAACTTTGTGCTATTCTTTAACTCCGATTCCTAGTACACTGCTTTGCCATGATTCTTCCCACGTATGAAATTTCCTGTCCAGCGAAAGCATACCGTAGATTAGATTTGATTTGAAAATTTAGGGTTAGGTTTCCGCTGAATTCATCTCAGACCGACCGAGTTGTAGAAATCGGTCTCACCGATTTGGCTTAAGCCATTGCACATGCGATTTTCGGTGTGACCGAGAATTGCAAATCGGTGTGACGGAGATCGATTCTTTGTAAAACCGTAGCAGTCTTGGTGCCATCGAACTGTGACTCGGTCTGACCGAGTTCGCTAGTTTAGGTTCCAAAAGCTGATTCGGTATCACCGAGTTTACAAATCGGTAGCTCCGAAATGCTTTCTGTGGAAAACTAAACTAAGTTTTTGACTCAATTGTTTTGCAAAAACCTCTGTACTTTGTGATGCTCATCCACTCTACCTCATCTATATCTATTCACAGGGTCTGCTGTCAGTGAGTTTGCCTGAAGATGTCTTATCAAAGTGATAGTTAGAACAAGTCAGAGGAACAAGCTCAGTTGAGTGAGGGCACTAGTCCCTCAAGCAGCTATGATGAGGGTAGCAGGAGCACTCCCAGCAACTTTCCGAAGGCAGCTACCAGGACAAGGAAGAAGAAAACCTCATATTCTAAAGATGAGGATTATGTGGTTGTTGAAGATGAGGCCACCTCAAAGAATAAAGTCATGAAGAAGGAGTATGGCAGTGCTAGTACCACAAAGCCAGGCATGAACAAAAAGGCACCTGCCAGGAGAGTGCCCACATCCAAATCCAGGAAGGTTTCCATAGGTGAAACTATGAAGTTCACCATTGAGTCTGAAGAAGAAGCTGCTGGCCAAGATAAGAAGAATAAGAGGGTAAGAACAACTACTGCCAAAGTCCTTGGCAAGCCCTCTATGAGGAGAGATTCTGATGTGGAAGATGAAGAGGAAGAGGACGCTGCACCAGCACCCAAAGCTCAGAAGCTCATGGGAGATGCAATTAAGTCAGGGGCTGCTCCATCTAAGCCCAAAGCTTCTCCCAAGGCTGCTACTCCAGCTCCAAATCCTAAACCCAAGAGGAACACCAGAAGTATACCTGCCGCAGAGAAGAACAAGGCCCCAGTGCTTGAAGTTGCTAAAGAAGAAGATGATTCACTTGTTTTGAGGAAGTTGAAGCCCAAGATTCCTGGCCATAGTGCTCATCCAGTAGCTGAAGAAATGCACATCAAAAAGGATGCTGGACTGAGATTGTGGAGACAGTCAGATCCATATGCTGTGAGGAGAAGGACAAGAATTGACTACAGATTTCACACAAAGGAGTAACAAGATTTTTATGAGACAATTTTGCTTGACAATAAGCCCATTGTGTGTGACATTAGATAGATCAACTAGTAGTACATCAAGAAAAATGGAGGTCACTATCCATGAGTATATGACTACTTCAAAGCTTGTGGAGTTGATGAATTTGTTACCCAGAAGCTCACCAAGTGGAATGATGAGCTCATCATGCAGTTTTACTCCACAACTCACTTCTACCCAGATGGGAAGATCATCTGGATGTCTGAAGGTACTAGGTACCAATCCACTGTTGAAGAATGGGCTCAGTTGATCAATGCTCCAAAAGAAAATGAAGATGACTTGGATGTTTATGCTGAGAAGAAGAAAGACCACAACACTATGGCACACATGTATAGAGAGATCCCAGATAAAGCTTTGGAAACTCACAAGCTTGTATCTGTACACTTCTTGTTGTCTGGTTTGCCTACAATCAACTGGATGCTTAGGCACACATTGCTACCCAAGTATGGAGACCACAAGATGATCAGAGGACATGCTATCAACTTGCTGCATTTGTTTGATGTGCCTCAAAAATTCAAAGTCATGAGTCTGATTGTGGAAACGATCAAGAGAACAACAGCTGATCAGAAGAGAAGCTGTGGGTATGCTCCACACATTCAGGAGCTCATCATCTCAAAGATGGGCACAGGCACATATCTATTGGATAAGGAGCATCTACCCTTATATCCTGATTTTGAAGATAACACGGTTGAGATGAATGAGGAGGAACCATCATCTATGCAAGCACATGAGAAGAGAGAGAAGGCAAGGGCAGAGAAAGCTGCAAAGATGCCAACTGCTGAAGAGGCGTCTCAAGTGTTCCTAAAGAGCAAGCAAGATCATCTTGGCTATCTGATTGCCTCTACCTTGAGGATTGAGAAGGGCTTGGCCACCCTGACTCAAAACCAGGAGAGTTTGGAGAGGATCATTGAGCAGAAATTCTGTGCTCTTGATGTGAAGGTCACTGAGATCCAAACTGCAGTTGAGAAACTTCAGGAGGATGTGGAAGAGAAGAAGGGCAAGTTTACTACAGATGCTTTTGCTAGAGTGCCCAGAGGACAGAGATCTGCTACAGTGCCTGTTCCAGACACGAGAGCTACTTCATCTACACCAGCAGCTACAGCTTCAGTGCCGCCAGCTCCAACAGCCACTCCACCAGCTCCAGCTACATCAACTTATGCTTTCGTCCTTGGAGTCATCGCTACACCACCTCATGAAGACCAAGCTTGAGAGTCGTTTAGCACTATGCATTTTTGAACTTTTTGGTAACTTGTTGCCAAAGGGGGAGAAAAATGTATACATCATAGGCTTCGAGAGAGAGTGTTGTTTTTTATCTCTCTTGTTTTGGTTGAACTTCTTTATTGTGGTGCTTGCTTGATACACTATGTCTTTTGTGAGATACTTGGATGATCATGTGTTTGATCATATGCTACCTTAATGCTTGATTGGATGATATTGTCTCTTATATCCTTATATGATCATTCACTTTGCTTGGTGATGAGTGCATATGTTCAATTATTATCATTTTGAGCACTCCACCAAGATGTATGTGACATGGAAGAGTGACCCATGATCCTAACACATTGTGCATTTGCAGTCCAAAGCAAATTTTAAATAATGCACAAATTTAGGGGGAGCTCTTACTTATCACATACTTCTCGAAGCGACGATGTTTTTCAATCTTATTATCATTTTTCGAAGCTTTGATCTATATGTTGTCATCAATTACCAAAAAGGGGGAGATTGAAAGTGCAACTATCCCTGGGTGGTTTTGGTAATTCCTAACAACATATAGCTCATTGAGCTAACTATTTCAAGTTAAATATTTCAGGAAAAGCTCAATGTTTGGCATGGCATGGATGAGAAAAGTGGACCCCTCAAAATGCTAAGGACAAAAGGATTGGCTCAAGCTCAAAGCAGAAGACTCTTCATTTTGCTTTTAGTGATACAAGATCACATTGAGTCCATAGGAAAAGCCAATACTATCAAGAGGGGATGAGGTGTTGCTTAATGAGTTTCTTGCTCAAAGTGCATAGTGATATGCTCCAAAAACCCTCAACTACTTTCTCACATCCACATATGTCCCAAACCAAAAGTCAAACTCGGCCCCGCCGAAACTGTCTATCCGGCGCCACCGAGTTTAGTTGTCATAGCCATTGCCACAAAGCCTAGTCTTTTCGGTCTCACCAATAGAGATCTTGGTATCACCGAGATCGGATTGTAACCTCTCTGTTTCCCTTCATAACGTTTCGGTCAATCTGAGATGAGCGATCGGTCCCACCGAGATTGCAATGCAAACTCACTGTTTCCCTTTCATAACGTTTCGGTCCAACCCACATGAAATAATCGGTCCCACCGAGTTTGCCTGACCAACTCTCTGTGTGTCTATTACCAAAATCGGCCTCACTGAGTTTGTGTACTCGGTCTCACCGAGATTACGTTATGCCCTAACCCTAACAATATCGGTCCCACCGAGTTGACATGTCGGTCCCACCGAAATTCCTAATGGTCACATTATTTACTAAATCGATCTGACCGAGTTTCACGATTCGGTCCCACCGAGTTTGGTAAGTTGTGTGTAACGCTTAGATTTTGTGTGGAGGCTATATATACCCCTCCACCCGCTCTTCATTCATGGAGACAACCATCATAACATGCCTACACTTCCAACATACATTTTCTGAGAGAGAACCACCTACACTTGTGTTAAGGTCAAGATATTCCATTCCTACCACATAAATCTTGACCTCTAGCCTTCCCCAAGTTGCTTTCCACTCAAATCTTCTTTCCACCAAATCCAAATCCTGTGAGAGAGAGTTGAGTGTTGGGGAGACTATAATTTGAAGCACAAGAGCAAGGAGTTCATCATCAACACACCACTTGTTACTTCTTGGAGAGTGGTGTCTCCTAGATTGGCTAGGTGTCACTTGGGAGCCTCCGACAAGATTGTGGAGTGAACCAAGGAGTTTGTGAGGGCAAGGAGATCACCTACTTCGTGAATTTCTACCCTAGTGAGGCAAGTCCATCATGGGCGACGACCATGGTAGGATAGACAAGGTTGCTTCTTCGTGGACCCTTCGTGGGTGGAGCCCTCCGTGGACTCGCGCAACCGTTACCCTTCATGGGTTGAAGTCTCCATCAACGTGGATGTACGATAGCACGACCTATCGGAACCACGGATAAAAAATCTCCATGTCATCATTGCGTTTGCCTCCTCAAACTCCTCCCTTTACCTTCATATGCAATTGTTTTACATTCTGTTGCTATACTCTTAGAATTGCATGTGTAGGTTGATTGCTTGACTTGTGCTAAGTTGCTAAAATCTGCCAAGAACTAAAATTGGGAAAAGGCTAGATTTTTATTTGGTCAAGTAGTCTAATCACCCCCCTCTAGACATACTTTCGATCCTACAATATAACCCAGCATGCTCTTCAGTGCTTTGAAAGAGGTGCAGCTACTTGGTGGAGGATGTACCAAAACATCAATGGATGGCAAGGAGTAACCACTTGGAAGGAATTTAAGTTGACTTTGCTGAAGTCTCGGTTTGTGTCCCAGAAATTGAAGCCTTATGGAAGTCATGTGAAGAAACTATGTGCATGCAAGCTTTATGGAAAAATAGGACACCACCATAAAGAACACAAGGATGAATGCCCTAATTGTGAAGGAAGTCACCCAGCTGAAGAATGCCCAACTAGGCAGATTACTTGTTTCTTGTGTGAAGGGAGTACCCACTACCCTGCTCAGTGTCACATTTACCCCATGGTACAAAGAACCATCCAGCAGAAGAAAGAAGCAATGAAAGGAGCCCTCATGGAAATTTTATAAGAACCTGTGATGAAGGAAGAGGTGGAGGACACACCTGAAGAAGACCCAATTAAACCCCGCACCAAGTCTTGCTATTCATGTGGAGAAGAAGGACACATCTCCCAAAATTGTCTGAATGGGGATCTAGTAGAATTCCCGACAGAGGAAGTAGAGTATGACCCACAGGAAATAGAAGCCCTGATTGGAACAGAAAAGTCCAAGAATAGAAGTAGATTGGATTCCAGGAAAGACCTGAGCCATATCATCTGTTTCAGGTGCAAGGAGTCAGGGCACTACTTTAGCAGTTGCCCAAAAAAAGGAAGCCGAGGACCCAAGGAGGCTATGTAATCATGAGGAAACCTCGAGACTTGTCAGAAGTAATATGTTTCTTCTGTAATGAAGAAGGGCACTTTGCAAGAAATTGTCCCAAGGAGAAGGAGACTTGTGCTAAATAGTTGAGTTATCAATAAAAGTAATGTAGTAGTACTAGTGGGAACAATTCTTTTACATTGAGGTGTTGAGGCATGTAATGGAAATGCAGGAGATTGTAATACTTTGAGAATCAATAAAGTTAGCATCATTGGTACTTATTTGGATCTTATGAGTTGTTACTCTATGAAGAAGGATTTGACCAAATTCGAGGATATGTGAAATATGGTATATGAATAAGTTTGTGCATTTCAAGGGTGGTAGTAATTGTGAGAACCCTTGACCCCTGGTAAAGAAAATAATATTCCACGAAGTGGACTTCGGACAAAATAAATACGAGTTTTGTCGCGATATGTGGGATATCCCAAGAGTATGAAGGGATGAAGTACTATTTGGATATAAAGGAGGTGTAATGTTGGTAATAAGGAGCAATTGTAACTCCATGGTGAGTTTGAGTAATCAAATCTTAGTGTGATACAATAGAAGGAAGGGAGACAGTACAATTGGATGGATTTAAGAATGCTAGGAAACTGGAAGTTGGAATAACGATCAGTTGACCCGAGGACGAGTTCAAGGTTTACAAGTGATGAGATGGGACATAACCCACAGGCCCCAGGACCTGCCAAGAAGCAAGCACACTCTTGCTGAAGGAAAAACCCTGGAAGAGGATAGGCCTTTGTCAATAGACGATCCTATAGGAGTAACGTAAAACCTGAGAGTTGTGAAGGAACGATAGTTGTTTGTCCGGTTTGCAGAATCAATTGATTATCCGAACTTGGTTCATTTACAAGAGAAATTCTGCAATGCTTGTGAAGATGACCGAGTGATAGAATGCAAGATTCGCTAAACCATATACAAGGTAATGATTTGGGTGCGGGATGGATTGATCACCATATCGACTTACTCTTATTATTCGTCTTGCTATGTGGGATGGTAAATCTGAGTGACTTACCTATAGTAGAGCGACGACGATCAAAACCTTGTTTAAACCTTAGAATGGTATGACAATTTTTCCCCTTGACAAGGCAGCTGTTGCCAAACATAGGTCATACGGTGAGGATGAAGCCCAGACCCATTTCCTGCAGGAGAAACCATAAATTGTTGACCACCATGAGATATCGATAGTTGTTGAGTATTGGTGCCAGACCCATCAGCTAAAAAGACCCAGTCTCGGAAGAACCTTACCAAGATAAAAGGACAGAAGAAATGAGGAAAAAGGTTATTCCACTACCGGAATAGCCCAGAGGAGGAATTAATTCTAAAGATCTGAGAAGATCAACACTGTCGACAATAAGGATGGAGTATATGAGTTTTGATGGAACCGTAACAATGTTTTTAAGGGTAGTAGCACCCCAGACCCCCCTGTGACGATCGATGGATTTTGAGGAGACCCCGAACCTAACCTATTTCTTGCTAGCCTCTCCGAATCTCGAGGACGAGATTCATTTTAAGGGTGGTAGGTTTGTAACATCCCAAAATTCTAAATTTTGGAATGTTATAATAAATAGATGATTTTGATAGTTTGTTTGATTGATTGTTTAATTGATTGTGTGAGGTGGAGTGAAATTTGAAACTTTTCAAAGTTAAATGAGAGGGAACAAAATGACTTTCCCAAACTTTCATCTTGCATTTATGATCTCCATGAATTCAAATTCGTTTCAAATAGAAAATCCTAGAGAGAAGATGACATGAATTCTTCCATTTAAGTAAATGAAAAGGGTTTTTGAACATATTTGAATTCCATTTGGAACTATTTCAAATTCAGAAACTTTAAGCAACTCAATGGTTTTCATGAGAGAAGATAAAATGACTTCTTCAAAACATATGAAATAAGAATTGGGAGTTTAAAAGAAATCTAATTTAAAGTCCCTTTGAAAATTATTTCAATTTGGACTTATTTGGGTTTTATTCAAATTATTTTTCTCCAAAAATAAAATATATGGAAAATAGGGTAAAATGATTCCCTACAATACAAAATTGGAGAGAAACTAATTTGAAATTATTTTGGTATTTTTAAAATGATTTTTATTGGGTTTTATTGCATCAGAAGCACTCTCGGTTTATTTAAATTTTTGTGGATTTTATTTGACGTTAGAATAATGTTCATGTCATAGAAAATCTTTTTCTAAAAATTTAGGTATATTATATGCCCAAGTTCTATTTTTTTATTTTATTTTGTTTTTGTTTAAAAAATCTCTCCTCCGCCGCCGACTGGGCCGGCCCAGCTCCCAAGCCAGGCCACGGCCCAGCCCCACACCGCTTGCCTCCCCGTCCCCGAGCGGGACTCCGCCGCCGCCACGGCATCGCCGTCGCCTCCGTGCCGCCGTCGGCCTCCTCTGCCCCCTTCTCCACGCCTCGCGCCTCCTCTCCCTCCTTAAAAAGCAGCCCCACGCCCCGCCTCTCTCTCTGCTTGCGCCGCTGCCTCTCCCACATCTCGCCCCGCCGCCGCACTTCGCCGCCGTCGCGGTTGCTCGCTGCTCACCGCCACTGGGCCCCCCGCGCCGCCCGCTTGCCGTCGCCGCCGCCGCTAGCTGTGCCACCCCGCGCGATGCCGCCGCGTAGCGCCGCCCTCGCCACTGTGCCGCCTCGCCCCGCCAGGCTGGAGAGCCGCCGTCACCGACCACGCTGGAGCCCGATCTGTCCGCCGCCGCGGTTTATTCTCATGAACCGGTATAAACCGCCGAAACCCGCCCCCGGTTCTTTTCTAGTTTCGGTTTTTCGTTTTAGATTGGTTTAATTTTATTAGGTCAGTTTTTTTAGCGAATGTTCGTTGTTTATCTCTTCACGACGAACGAAACCGTTCGTTAGGTTTTTGTAGTGAACATTCGTTCGGTAGGATTTTTCTTTTTATTTTAGTTTTCTGCCAGGGACTCGTTTGTGAATATTTTATTTACAGATTAGTCCCTGATCTCGAAACCTTAGCTACTTTTTACTCGTTTATGCAAATCCAACGAAACCAATGCCCAGTTCTTCGTTATGATCCCCTCTATACAGTAAAACAACTTAAACATGTTTTTGAAAGTTTTAAAAATTGATTTCAAACTGTTTAATATTCAAACTTCTTTTGTTAAAAATTGATTTCAAATTGTTTAGTATTCAAACTTCTTTTGTTCATAACTCTAGTTTTATAACTCCGTTTGAGTTGATTATTTTTGCAAATCAAAGCTCTTGACCTAATTTTTTTGATAGGGCCAAATTCTCATAGTTTTGGTACTATTGGAAATTGTTATATGTTGCAAGAGTTATTTGCTTGGTTTTGATGTTTTCCGAATTGTTTTCTTCGTTCTTTCCAATCTTTTGAGTGATTGCTTATGTGTGGTTACTATTGCTTGCTTACGATAGATTGAATGGAGTGTGACGAGTAGGACTATCAGGAGTATTGAGTGCGAATCATCTTCATCAACAGTACAGGAAAGTTCACACTTTGATCATATCCCTTCCATACCCAGTTTTTATGCATTAGTTTCACCCTCAAACATTGCATGGTTAGGAGTTGATAGCATGCGGGTATTGGGAAGTAGTTGATGTGGTAGGAACCTATTGTCCTGCATTCAAACCTTGGGAGTTACTTCTACGTTATCTTATACTGCTATGCTATGCTCGTAGACGTGGATTGGTTTTGAGAGAATTCAAGAAAGATGTGAGAGTTATTGTTAATTAAGGTTTCACTTAAGGTGGCTGCATTAATACACATCTACGTGGATTGGTTGGGGCACCCTAGAGCACCTAGTGGTATGCCCGGGCACCTGGAGAACCCAGTGCTTGCCCAAGGGAATCCCGGAGGACCTGTGTGATTACCCTATGGAATGCCACCCAGGCTCAAAGGGATCATAAGATTAATCATGCTAGAAGCTTCCGTGTGCAGCCACAAGCCATTATGGGCTCTCGCATAGTTGAGTAAGTTGTGTGAGCTCTTGAAGAGGTGGACTAGCAGATGTAGGGGGATTGTAGGTGTACCGGTCTGCCTGGAGTAGAGAGTGAATGCTTCTGAAAGACTATGTCTCGGTCATCCGTTTCTCAAACACCTTGTAGTGTGAGAAATCCAACGGAGGCGATCGAGTCTTGGGGGGAAAGTGTGCAAACCTCTGCAGAGTGTACAAACTAATCATGGTTAGCCGTGTCCCCGGTAATGGACATCTTGAGTATCTGGTTCTTGGATTATTATGTTGATCTCGTCACTCTAATTAATTAATTGTTGGGTTGATGATTATTAATTTGGGATTGAGTTGGAGGAACCTTCTCAATGATTTTCAACAAATTTTGTAGTTAAACAAAATATATTCCTTTGTTGTAAGGAAAAACTGGCTTTATGCAAAAATAAACTTAGAGCTTTCCACCAGTGAAATATACATGTAGTGATAGTTATTGTTCATCTTTTATCCTACGGTGTGAATTTGCCAGTACATTCAATGTAATGACCTACATGGTTGCAACGTCTCATGTTGCAGGTTTTCTTACAACGAGTAAGTGATATGTTAGGGTTACGATTTCTACACTCAACCTTGCCGTTGGTGTTGATGGGAATCCACAACTTTGTTGTTTCTTCCGCTATATGGATTGAGGTAATAGTATTTACGTTACTTTATACATGTGATTTACCTCTATTATAAATCCTCGAGTACTGTGTGTGTTAGCATACCGATCCAGGGATGACACTTAAGCATAGAGACTTGACCATCTGAGGTCGTGTCGCAACAAATATGTTCTTTTCTGGAATATTTGAGAATATCTGGCACTGAGAACACAACAGTGGGAGCTGGCACCTGGCCACGAGGGTCAGGGGCATGCCCCTGCCTCGTGGGCCCACGGTGGCCCCCCTCCACTTATTCCTGCACCCATGCACTTCTTCTTCTCTCAAAAAAATCACTATCCAGCTCAAGCACGAGTTCTAGCTCATCTTGCTGCCATTTTTGATCTCCTTGCTCAAAGCTCCATTCACAAAACTGCTTTGGGGGAAAATTCTTTGGTATGTGACTCCTCCAATGGTCCAATTAGTTTTTGTTCTAGTGCTTTATTTATTGCAAATTTTTGCTGCCTAGGTGACCCTGCTCTTGAGATTGCATGTCAAATTTATATGGTCCCAAGTAGTTCTAATGCATGATATAGTCTCTAGGCACTTGTGGGAGTAGTTGCTATCAATTTTATTGAGTTTGGTTCACTTTTATTTTGAGTTACTAAAAATTTCAGAAAATGATGAAGAGATTTTTGAGGGGCTCTTCTATCCAAAGCTCGAAGGAGAAATAAAGTAAGGAGAATAAGAAGGCCAAGTATAATCTCCCTCGCGTCGCGGAAGTGCGGCCGTGTGAATGGCCTTGTGATGATTTCTTGAGGGCAGCCGGGATTCATGATGATTTTTACTCGTTGGCTGATAATGCGGGCCTCACCGACTTCCTCCATGACAAGCTCGAACAGTATCTCTTACTCACCAATACTTTCGTGCAAAAATTTTACTTTCATCCTAAGAAATCACCTCCCTCAGTAGAGTTTCATTTATATGATGTGGCTAGGGAGATGTCATTATATGAATTTTGTGCGGTTTGCAAGATACCCTTCGAGGGAAGCTTAGAGGAAACACATCATAAAGATGTGGATGGATTTATTGATACTATTACTATAGGGGAAACGAGGAAGGTTTCCAATGCAAGAATTACTAGCATACACTTTCCTGTTCTACATTACATTGCAATATTTGCTAGTAGATGCTTAATTGGTCATGGAAACTGTGGAAACCTTAGTGTTCCAGATATTATTATTTTGTTCCATGCTTTATTTCATGATAACTATGTTAGTATGGGTGCTATTATTGCTAAAAAATTAAGTCTGAACCATACAAAGGGTCCCATCTTTGGAGGTATCTATGCTTCACGCCTTGCTAAACACTTCAGGATACCTATTAGACATTTTGAGAAAGAAGAAAAGTTGTTGCCCCCTACTTTTCTAGATTATAAGAGCATGGTAGTGCATGAGTTTATTGTTAAAAATGATGAGAATATGCTTAAGTATAGTTTGAGATTTCATAAAACTCACAGTGAGACTATTATCCTGCCTACACCCTCTTTATTTGACTTAACTGCAGGCCCTTACCTCGTCTTGCCGAAGGCCGTTTATGCGTTCCGGCGCCAGACATCAGCCCCAGATCCTGAGCCGGAACCACCACTTGACCCTTATCGACCATCCTGTTATAAGTGGGATCCGGAGGAGATTGCTAGCCAGTGGTACCAGGACGACACTCCTCAGTACACCGGAGAGAGTAGTCGTGGTCCATGAGCATAGACCAACTTAGGACAAAAGCCTAAGCTTGGGGGAGTACGTATTTCTCACTAACATTACATTCATGTTCACACACTCATTCTAGTTGTCGGTGATCATACCTTTTCATTGTACTCTCCATGCTAGTTTAATTTCTTTTTCTAGCTTTCTTCTTATGTGTTTGATAAACCTTAAGAAAAACAAAAAAAATATTAATTAGTTTACTTTCCATGCTTGTAGCAGTAATTAAAAGAAAACCCAAAAAGATTTCTCGTTCTTCTTTTGCTTGTTGAGAGCTTTCCCGTGTAAATAGTTTTATTTTTTTTCTTTGGGGGTCGAGAGGAGAAGACCATAATGAAAATGTTAAGTGGCTCTCATATGCATTATTGTTGATTTAACCAAGAGCCCATATTACCTTGTCTTCTCCCTTGAATTGAATGCTTGCAGATTCTAGCTTAGTCCAATGCATGTGCACTATTATTATTATCCACACCGTTCAGTCGTGCAAGTGAAAGGCAATAATGATGATATATGATGGACTGATTGAGATGAGAGAAGCTGGTATGAACTCGACCTCTCTTGTTTTTGTAAATATGATTAGTTCATCATTCCTGATTTAGCCTATTATGAATAAACATGTTTGCAATGACAATTAGAGATTATAGTTGCTTATGCCATGCTTAATTACCTAGGAGCTTATAATGGTTTACCTTGCGTGCCAACATGCTATTAAAATGGTCGTGATGTGGTATGATAGGGTGGTATCCTGTTTTGAATGAATTGAGTGACTTGACTTGGCACATGTTCACGCATGTAGTTGAAACAAAATCAACATAGCCTTCACGTTATTTATGTTCATGGTGGATTATATCCTACTCATGCTTGCACTCGGTGTTGATTGATTTTAATGCATGTTTATGACTGTTGTCGCTCTCTAGTTGGTCGCTTCCCAGTCTCTTTCTAGCATTCACCTGTACTAAGCGGGAATACTGCTTGTGCATCGAAACTCCATAAACACCAAAGTTATTCCATATGAGTCCACCATACCTTCCTATATGCGGTATCTACCTGCCGTTCCAAGTAAATTTGTATGTGCCAAACTCCAAATCTTCAAATGAAATTCTGTTTTGTATGCTCGAACAGCTCATGTATCAACTAGGGTTGTCTGTATCTTCCATGTTAGGCAGGTTATTCTCAAGAGGAGTGGACTCCGCTCCTCACTCACGAGAAAATGGCTGGTCACCGGGATGCCAAGTCCCATGCTCAAATCAAATCAAAATAATTAAACAAAACTCCCCCAGGATTGTTGTTAGTTGGAGGCACCCGTTGTTTCGGGCGAGCCATGGATTGATGCTTGTTGGTGGTGGGGGAGTATAAACTTTACCATTCTGTTTGGGAACCGCCTATAATGTGTGTAGCATCGAAGATATCGACATCTCTCAGCTGTTATGTTGACAGTGAAAGTATACCGCTCAAAATGTTATTTATCTCTATTTCAAAATCAAGCTCTGGCACCTTTACAAATCCCTGCTTTCCTCTGCGAAGGGCCTATCTATTTACTTTTATGTTGAGTCATCGCCCTCTTATTAAAAAGCACCTACTGGAGAGCACCGCTATCATTTGCATGCATTACTATTAGTTTATATTGGGTATGACTATGACTGGATCTCTTTTACCATGAATTATAATGTTTAGTCAGTCCTTGATCTTTAAAGGTGCTCTGCATTTATGTTTTGCGGTCTCAGAAAGGGCTAGCGAGATACCATCTTGTTATATCATATTATGATTGTTTTGAGAAAGTGTTGTCATCCGAGATTAATTATTATTGCTCGCTAGTTGATTATGCCGTTGATATGAGTAAACATGAGACATAAGTGTTATTGTGAATATGGTTAGTTCATAATCTTTGCTGAAAACTTGAATGCTGGCTTTACATATTTTCAACAACAAGAGCAAACAGAGTTTGTAAAAGTTTTTCTTTATCACTTTCAGTTTGTCAACTGAATTGGTTGAGGACAAGCAAAGGTTTAAGCTTGGGGGAGTTGATACGTCTCCATCGCATCTACTTTTCCAAACACTTTTGCCCTTGTTTTGGACTCTAACTTGCATGATTTGAATGGAACTAACCCGGACTGATGTTATTTTCAGCAGAACTGCCATGGTGTTATTTTTGTGCAGAAATAAAAGTTCTCGGAATGACCTGAAAATCCATGGAGCAACTTTTCAGAATTAATAAAAAATACTTGCGAAATAATCAGCACCAGGGGGCCCACACCATGTCCACGAGGGTGGGAGCGCCCCCCTAGGGCGCGCCCCCTGCCTCGTGGGTCCCTTGGACCTCCACCAACCTCAACTCCAACTCTATATATTCACTTTCACGGAGAGAAAAAATCAGAGAGAAAGATTCATCGCATTTTACGATACGGAGCTGCCGCCAAGCCCTAATCTCTCCCGGGAGGGCTGATCTGGAGTCCGTTTGGGGCTCTGGAGAGGGGGATTCGACGCCGCCATCATCATCAACCATCCTCCATCACCAACTTCATGATGCTCACCGTCGTGCGTGAGTAATTCCATTGTAGGCTTGCTGAACGGTGATGGGTTGGATGAAATTTACCATGTAATCAAATTAGTTTTGTTAGGGTTTGATCCCTAGTATCCACTATGTTCTGAGATTGACGTTGCTATGACTTTGCTATGCTTAATGCTTGTCACTAGGGCCCGAGTTCCATGATTTCAGATCTGAACCTATTATGTTTTCATGAATATATGTGAGTTCTTGATCCTATCTTGCAAGTCTATAGTCACCTATTATGTGTTATGACCCGACAACCCCAAAGTGACAATAATCGGGATACTTCTCGGTGATGACCGTAGTTTGAGGAGTTCATGTATTCACTAAGTGCTAATGCTTTGGTCCGATACTCTATTAAAAGGAGGCCTTAATATCCCTTAGTTTCCATTAGGACCCCGTTGCCACGGGAGGGTAGGACAAAAGATGTCATGCAAGTTCTTTTCCATAAGCACGTATGACTATATTCAGAATACATGCCTACATTACATTGATGAACTGGAGCTAGTTCCATGTCACCCTATGTTATAACTATTACATGAGGAATCGCATCCGACATAATTATCCATCAGTGATCTAATGCCTACAAGCTTTTCACATATTGCTCTTTGCTTATTTACTTTACTGTTGCTGCTGTTACAATTACTACAAAACTGCTACTGTTACTTTTGCCACTGTTACCGTTACCTCCATACTACTTTGCTACTAAATACTTTGCTGCAGATACTAAGTTATCCAGGTGTGATTGAATAGACAACTCAACTGCTGATACTTGAGAATATTCTTTGGCTCCCCCTGTGTCGAATCAATAAATTTGGGCTGAATACTCTACCCTCAAAAACTGTTGCGATCCCCTATACTTGTGGGTTATCAGAAGCACAAGGATTTTATCAGATCGCATGACACTCGTTTGAAGACAATAAAGGTGGAAGGATATGCATCCAACCATGCAAACAATAGCTTTGTCACATTCTTCATGTTGAATGCGAGGGCACTATTGTTAGTGACGATTAAGTTTTCCACAAGAAACTTCTCATGGATGGACATGTTGAATATCATAAAAAGAAGTTTCAGGTGGACCTAAGGGCTTCTGATCATGCTTGGCTTCTATTTACAACAACTTGTCGTCATCATGGACCATTAGATTTTTTGTACCGGGATTTTGATTTTATGGATCGGACCGATCCATTTGATTGTGACTACCGAAAACTTTGGTTTAGTTAGATGTTTTTGTCCTTTTCAATCTGGATTAACTTGATGAACAATTAATCCTCGTGCTTTTGTACCTTTTGTAAGCTCGAGTTAGATATTGTTGCCTTTTTCAACTCAACTTTGACCCATATTTTCTTTCAATCCCGACTTTGATCTTTATTCACTATAGAATCCGCAAGTTCTTAGCGCCCACCAGCACCCACAAACTTATTGTCAGCTAGCACACCAAATGGGTTGTAATTCTTAATAAGAAAAGTTGTGTGGTAGTGACAGATTTGGATCCTGACATTTGGGACCCTCGAGGAAAAAGCCTATCCAGGGCGGTGCCGACTCGATAGTGAAAATTGACAAACCTGGTTTTAAAATTACTGTATATCAAAACTCATCTAAAAATCATGAAACTTGGCATGGTGTTATGACATGGCACCAACATGTTGTGGTAAAAAATTAGTCCAATTTGGGACAAGTTTTGGTATAAACTTCTTACAAACCGGAGCTTCTCTCAAGAAGCCTCATGGTTCCGAGAGGAAACTTGTTACCTATGTGTGCGAAACGACATATACTATCTCTTCTCGCCTTGATTTATTTTACATAGGCAACATGCAACTATAGGAGCGTCATCCTAAAAATATGACATTATCCAGGGTTCATTTTACGTTTTTATACATTATTTGAGGTTTGTAGGCATTTTGGAACATACTTTGGTGTGTGCAAAGGTCATGTGGCATTTTGGAACATACTTTGGTGTGTGCAAAGGACATGTGTGTACTAGCCACCTATGTAATTGGATGTTCAATTTGGTTATGGAATCAAGTCCTTATAAGTTATAAGGACATATGTTGTTGTTCTATATGCAATGACAACGCACATAGACCATACTAGGGAACCGGTCGGTGATGATTTCATCAATCGCTGACAATTGTATACTAGCAAGTGTTTGCCCACAACACACATGGCTTATTAGCTGCAATCGTCTGTGTTATTACCGGTCTCCACACACATTTCTGATTACGGACCTGTTTGCTGCGTATCACACACACTTTGTTAAGTTGCACTATTTCTGGAGTGTTGCCTAATCAAAAACAGTTTCATCTGAGTGAACTGTATGCTGCATAACACACACACACACCATGATTTGGGTGACTGTTTCTGTTGTGTTCCCTAATTGCAAACACTTCATCTGAGTGAACTGTATGCCGTATATCACACACACCTTCATCTGGCTGCCCATTTCTGTTGTTCTGCCTCATTGTAAACAGTTCATTTGAGAGAACCGTACGCCACGTATCACACACGCAACTATAATCTAAACCGTGTTTAATGTCTACGCCATCACAAATGTTTTGTATCATTTTTGACAGTTTTATTACATCACCGTTTGTGATTAATGCATCACACACAGTTTTGTCGAAGGGTCTCTGATTGTAGTGTCGCGTTAGCAGCATCCTGCAGTAGTGTGTGTGCATTTATTATTGATGCAGCTTCTTCCTCATTACATTAATTAGATGTCATATTTTAGAACATATGTGGCGCCCGAATGGAGGAAACGTGCCTTGCCAATAGCGCCACCGCACATACCATTTTACAAGAAACTAAGTAGCTTGAGTGTATTAAAAAAATCTCCGGGAAGTATTATGACAATTGTCGGCTGCAACTCAAACATAGTTGGCTCCGGACGAGCTACTATCATACTTCCTATGGGATCAACTTTGATCATTAATGATGCGTTGTTGTACCTGGAGTTGACTCATACTCTTTTGAGCTTTTAAGACATCCACGCTAATGATTTCCAAATTGAGACCGACAATGACAACGGCAAGGAGTGCCTACTCATCACAAAGCGGGATGCAAATGGTAAACATGTTATCGAAAGGCTTCCTTCATTTGACACAGGGCTATACTACACCAAAATAGTAGCACCGCTCGTGTACACTACACTTAAGATTGTTTTTAGAAGCTCTGAACTTTTCTGCCTCTATCATGATAGGTTAGGTCACCCCAGACTTACGATGATGACAAATATAATTAACAACTCGCATGGTAATAACGTTAACATGAAGAACTTCCTGAATCCCGATGATTTTGTATGCTTCGCATGCGCCACAGGGAAGTTAGTCATTAGGCCATTGACCCTCATGGTGAGGGATGAAATCCCCGCGTTCTTGGAACGTATCCAAGGGGATATATGCGGTCCCATTCAGCACCTCACAGGGCCATTTCGGTACTTCATGGTCCTCATTGATGCTTCCTCTAAATGGCCCAGTGTTTGCCTGTTGTCAACATGGAACCATGCCTTGCAAAGCTGATCTCTCAATCATACAAGTGAGGGATAATTTCCCTGATTATCATATAAAGTCTATTCAAATGGACAATGCCAGAGAATTTACTTCAAAGGTGATCAATGATTATTGCATGGCAATGGGAATCAAAGTTGAGCATGCAGTACCGCATGTTCATACACAAAATGGACTTGCCGAGGCATTGATTAAAAGAATTAAATTCATTGCCCAACCGCTCCTTCGGGTTGTAATTTACCAACTACACGTTGGGGCCACACATTGTTACATGTGGCCAATCTCATCAACTTTAGACTGTAGGCCTACAACATCCACTCTCCTGTTCAGCTTGCGCAAGGGTCGGCACCTAAAATTTCCCACTTTCGTAGGTTCGATTGCTAGGTATATGTACCAATACCACCTCCCCAGTGATCAGCAGTGGGCCCACTCTGTAAGTCAGGAATATATGTTGGTTATGAGACTGTGTCCATAATAAGGTATCTGGACCATGATACGTCTCCAACGTATCTATAATTTTTGATTGCTCCATGCTACTTTATCTACTGTTTTGGACTATATTGGGCTTTATTTTCCACTTTTATATTATTTTTGGGACTAACCTATTAACCGGAGGCCCAGCCCAGAATTGTTGTTTTTGCCTATTTCATTGTTTCGAAGAAACGGAATATCAAACGGAGTCCAAACGGAATAAAACCTTCGGGAACGTGATTTTCTCACCGAACATGATCCAGGAGACTTGGACCCTACTCCAAGAAGTGCCAGAGGCGGTCACGAGGGTGGAGGGCGCGCCCCCTAGGCGCGCCCCCTACCTCGTGGGCCCCCTGACGCTCCACCGACGTACTCCTTCCTCCTATATATACCTACGTATCCCCGAACGATCAGAACAGGAGCCAAAAACCTAATTCCACCGCCGCAACCTTCTGTATCCACGAGATCCCATCTTGGGGCCTGTTCCGGAGCTCCACCGGAGGGGGCATCCACCATGGAGGGCTTCTACATCAACACCATAGCCCCTCCGATGAAGTGTGAGTAGTTTACTTCAGACCTTCGGGTCCATAGCTAGTAGCTAGATGGCTTCTTCTCTCTTTTTGGATCTCAATACAATGTTCTCCCCCTCTCTTGTGGAGATCTATTCGATGTAATCTTCTTTTTGTGGTGTGTTTGTTGAGACCGATGAATTGTGGGTTTATGATCCAGTATTATCTATGGAAAATATTTGATTCTTCTCTGAATTCTTTTATGTATGATTGAGTTATCTTTGCAAGTCTCTTCGAAATATCCTTTTTGGTTTGGCCAACTAGATTGGTAGTTCTTGCAATGGGAGAAGTGCTTAGCTTTGGGTTCAATCTTGCGGTGTCCTTACCCGGTGACAGAAAGGGTTGCAAGGCACGTATTGTATTGTTGCCATCGAGGATAACAAGATGTTTTTTATCATATTGCATGAATTTATCCCTCTACATCATGTCATCTTGCTTAAGGCGTTACTCTGTTTTTAACTTAATAGTCTAGATGCATGCTGGATAGCGGTCGATGAGTGGAGTAATAGTAGTAGATGCAGAATCGTTTTGATCTACTTGTTTTGGACATGATGCCTATACACATGATCATTGCCTAGATATGCTCATAACTATGCTCAATTCTGTCAATTGCTCAATAGTAATTTGTTCACCCACCGTAGAATATCTATGCTCTTGAGAGAAGCCACTAGTGAAACCTATGGCCCCCGGGTCTATTCTCATCATATCAATCTCTATCGCTTTATTTACTTGCTTTGTTTTTACTTTGCCTTTTACTTTTTTACTTTGCATCTATCTATCAAAAATACCAAAAATATTATTTATCATCTCTATCAGATCTCACCCTCGTAAGTGACCGTGAAGGGATTGACAACCCCTAATCGTGTTGGTTGCGAGTAGCTATCGTTTTGTGTAGGTACGAGGGACTTGTGCGTGGTATCCTACTGGATTGATACCTTGGTTCTCAAAAACTGAGGGAAATACTTATGCTACTTTGCTGCATCATCCTCTCCTCTTCGGGGAAATCCAACACAGTGCTCAAGAGGTAGCAAGAAGAATTTCTAGCGCCGTTGTCGGAGAGGCTCACGCAAGCAATCAACAATACCAAGTACCCATCACAATCCCTATCTCTCGCATTACATTATTTGCCATTTGCCTCTCGTTTTCTTCTCCCCCACTTCACCCTTGCCATTTTATTCGCCCTCTCTTTCCCAATCTCCTCCTCTCTTTTCCGCTTGCTTCTTGTTTGCTTGTGTTACCATGTCCCTTATATTTGCTTGCATCTTTGCTTGCTAAAAGTTTATTGTTATGGATCCACTTAAAGTGTTCTACTTGGATCATCTTCGATCCTTATGCGCTCGTGCTGAAACCCCAACTAGCCTAGTTGATGGGAAATCTTTAGATGAGCATGCTCATTTTGTGCGTCATCGTTTTTCTGAAAAAGGGAGACTCTTATGGTATCATATAAATAGTTCGCTATGCTATGCTTGGAATCTTTGTGAAATTTGTGATTTTACTTGTTGCTCTAAGAACCCTAAAAAACACCTTCCCTACCTATGTGAGTTCAATGATAATGAAATCTTATCTTCTTATGCAAAGGGTGTTTATAGTTACTATGATATCGAACAAATTGAAGAATTTGTCGTTTTTAAGGGTGCTCATGAAGTTGCTTCTTTGATTGAAAAGTATGATTTTACTCTCAACAAATCTGAAAATTCCGTCATACTTAAATATTGCAATGAAAACCTTGCTCATAATGTCTATGTCCAAGAATTTATTGAAAGAATGACCATTGCTTCAGAAGAAAATAATGATATGCATGAATCTATATATAATTGTGATTCCGATGATTTGAGTGAAATATCCCTTGATGAACATGATGCTTGCTATTCTTGTGGCCATGATGCCAATATTTATGAAGATGAATTTGCTATAGTTTCGTATGTTAAACATGAGATTGTTGCTATTGCACCCATGCTTGATAGTTCCCTCGATGAAAAGCATGATTTCAATGATTTTACTATAAATTCTCTTGATGTCAATTGTGCTAATAATATGCAAAACCCTAAGCTTGGGGATGCTAGTTTTGCTATGTCTACTACTTGTTGCAATGATCATGATTGGGGTGATTCTTCCTATGATCTTGAAAATTTATTTAATCCCCATGATGAATATGAGATTGATAATATTGTTTGAAATAATATTGAAAGTGGGTTTGGAAGAGTGTCAACTTTAGATCCCACATATTTGGAGAATTTTCAATCTTATGAAATTTTTGATAAAAGTGGGTTTGGAGAGGTCATGACTTTAGTTAATGTTAATCCCACTATTTTGGAAGAGTGTCAACTTTGCATACATGTGGATCGTGTTAAGAATATGTTTTGTGATAGCTATATTGTTGAATTTGCTTATGATCCTACATGTAATTATTATGAGAGAGGAAAATATGGTTGTAGAAATTTTCATGATAATAATTCACCTCTTGTTATGTTGAGATTGCTATTGTTTCTTTCCACTTCCTTGCATATGCTAGTTTTTGCTTGTTATGATAATTTGTTTGCCTATAAGATGCCTATGCATAGGAAGAATGTTAGACTTATATGTGTTTGTCATGTGTTTCATGATGCTCTCTTTGTGCTTCAATTCCTATCTTTCATGTGAGCATCATCATAATCTCAATGCCTAGCTCGGGGCGTTAAACGATAGCGCTTGTTGGGAGGCAACCCAATTTTATTTTGTGTTTTTTGTTTTTGCTTCTGTTTAGGAATAAATAATCCATCTAGCCTCTGTTTGGATGTGTTTTTATCTTTTAATTAGTGTTTGTGCCAAGTAGAACCTATAGGATAACCTACGATTATAGTTGATTTGATTCTGCTGAAAAGAAGAAACTTTGCACGCACAAATATAATTTTGTTAAATCACAGGAACGTGCTTTTGCGTTGATTCTTTCTTATGCTATTCAATAAACAAATTTTCCAGGACTTCCTATTTTGGTAGAATTTTTAGAGTTCCAGAAGTTTGCGTTAGTTACAGATTGCTACAGACTGTTCTGTTTTCGACAGATTCTGTTTTTCGTGTGTTGTTTGCTTATTTCAATGAATCTATGGCTAATAAAATAGTTTATAATCCATAGAGAAGTTGGAATACAGTAGGTTTAACACCAATATAAATAAAGAATGAGGTCATTACAGTACCTTAAGTAGTTCTTTGTTTTCTTTCTCTAACGGAACTCACGAGATTTCTGTTGAGTTTTGTGTTGTGAAGTTTTCAAGTTTTGGGTGAATTCTTTTGATGGATTATGGAACAAGGAGTGGCAAGAGCCTAAGCTTGGGGATGCCCATGGCACCCCAAATATAATCCAAGGATACCAAAAAGTCAAAGCTTGGGGATGCCCCGGAAGGCATCCCCTCTTTCGTCCACTTCCATCGGTAATTTACTTGGAGCTATATTTTTATTCACCACATGATATGTGTTTTGCTTGGAGCGTTGTCACACCCTAGCTAGTCATGCATTAGAGTGTTGCATCATGTTTACTCTTTCATCAGAAACTTGAAATGGGGATGACAGAACCCCCAGTCCCCTCTGAAACCAATTAGGGTTACTAAAATAATTTTCAATGAACCTGAAATGCCCTTCTAAAATGCCCATCATTTTTGTCTTGGTTCAGAACCTCTGCCAAAAGTGGTGCACATTTTCCTAGGCCATCCTAGGGTTTTTGAATTAAATCATAAATATTTGAATTTGGGCATTTAAAATTATATAAAATATTTAAATGCTCAAATATCTCCAAACTAAAATGTTTCATGTTGGAAATAATCCAACTATGGGCCAGGAGTAGTTTGGTGATTTTTGAAGTTGCCTAGGTATTTTATTAAATTCAACAAAGTTGCAGATATATAAAAAAAACAGAAAACAGAAGAAAATGGAAAAACTTACCTGTCGCCCAGCACCGGCCCACCTACCGGCCCAGCCCAGCACCGCGCCAGCGAGCTGCTTCCGGCCAGGCAGGCAGGCAGGTGCTCGACGGCGAGCACCGCATGGGTGCCACGCACCTGCTCGCCGCCTCGCCGCCTCCCTCGCCCGGCTAACGCCGTGGATCGGCTTCCCTCTCTCCCCCGAACCTCCCAGACACCCCCTCTCCTCTCCAGCTCCTCCCCCTTGCACGCCCCAGCCATGGCCGACGCCATCGCCGCCACCCCCTCGCCGTAGCCACGCCCTCCGTCCACCCCACGCCGTGCCACTCTGTCCAGGAGCTCCGCCGCCGTCTACTTCATCGAGCTAGCCGAGCCCCGTGTGCTCGTGCGGCCCGAGACCACTGCACCAACCTCGCCCGAGCTCGCCGTCGCCGGAGATCCCCTTCAACGCCGTCGCCGCCTCAGCTCGTCCCCGACCTCGCCGGTGG
>NC_041381.1:290603956-290624663 GCF_002162155.2 Triticum dicoccoides | reverse complement strand
CGCCGCCACCCCCTCGCCGTAGCCACGCCGTCCGTCCACCCCACGCTGTGCCACCGTGTCCAGGAGCTCCGCCACCGTCCACTTCATCGAGCTAGCCGAGCCCCGTGTGCTCGTGCGGCCCGAGACCACCGCACCGACCTCGCCCGAGCTCACCGTCGCCGGAGATCCCCTTCAACGCCGTCGCCGCCTCAGCTCGTCCCCGACCTCGCCGGTGGCCTCTACAGGAGCGCTGTGAGCCTAGCTACTCCTCCAACCCTCTCTCTCTCATTCCTGAGCCTTGTAGCCACCGCACGAGGATCACACGCCAACACCGCCGCGGATCTCGTCGCCGACGTGCTTCCGGCCACACTCCGGCCACAAGATGGTGTCCATCTTACTCACCGAGTCCCGCAGCACCTAGCTAGCCACTCCCCGAGCCTCACCGACCCCTCTAACGCCAAGTTCATCTTCGACCGAACCCCGGTGGCCGCCAAGGTCGTCGCCGGCGCCAACTCCGGCCACCCCGACCCCAACGGACTCCACCAAGAGCTGCGGCTTGTCCTCAGCTCCACTCCGGTGGTCTCCGCGACCCATTTGGTGGCCGAAATGGCCAAAACCACTCCCGCCGCCGCGTCGGACTCGCCGGCGGCTAAACGCCGGCGTCGCTAGCTTTGACTTTGACCACGGGTGGGCCCTGGTTGACTCCCCAGAGTCAATGACAGGTGGGGCCCAGCCCTGTTAATTAAACATGTTTAGTTTAATTAAACTTTAATTAAAGTAATCACCCTGACATGCGGGACCCACTGTCAGGTTTGACCCAGACCGGTTCCGTTGACCTGCTGACGTCAGGCTGACGCAATAATGATTTTCTGGAATTATTCTAATATAGGAAATTCCAGAATATAATTTAAACTTCAAAAATTCATAACTTTTATCTGTAACTCAAAATCAGACAAATTATATATGAAAAATGATCAGAAAAATCCAATCTATCCATCTGTACTATTTTCATGCATGACTAAACAAGTTAACTTGATGTTTAATGCAGAACAAGGAAAAGCACTTTAAAAGGCCATGCTTGAGTTTGAAATTTGAATCTTTGATTCAAATTTGTTCAAACCCTTCTGGTTTTAGTTGCATTAGCCCAACACACTCATATTGCCATGTTTCATGCATGCATCATATTATTGCACATTGTTTGGTGATGGTTGTGTATCGGTGTCCTTTGCGACAGGTTCTGCCTCCGAGGAGTACCGTGATTACCCTAACGAAGAACCGTATCAGTGCATCGAACCATCAGGCAAGCAACCAACCATTTGATCATATCGATACAATCCCATGTTCTCGCTCCTGCTCTCTTTTACTGCATTAAGACAACGCGTTTCAAACTGCTGTGTGCTACGGTAGTTGAACCCATTTCCTCTGCATAACCTGTCATTGCCACAGTAACTAGATGAAACCCATTAGCATGTGTAGGAGTTGATTGAGCCATATGTATGTGTTGTTCCTACCTTGCTATGCCTGCTATGCTTAGAGTCGGGTCAGGTCTGGTTCATCTGGGTGATGGGCTGGAGTGAAATGATTATGTCGGTAATGAGAGTGGTGTGGTGAACACGATTTGGTAAAGGTATCGATGAGAGGCCATGTAGGAGTACATGGTGGGTTGTTTCATTGAAGCCGACCTTAAGCACTGAGATCTGTATGTGTGATTTAAGAATCAGCTACTACCATGCATTGGGCCCGAAACCAATGGACCCTCTCGGCTTCTTATTCACCCTAGTCCTCCGTCCAGGAGTTGCAAGTAGTTTCTGGTGTTTGTAGCCTACTGGAGGCCGTGGACAGCGCTGACCGTAGGGGTGGGCTGTGATGCGGTAGGTACGTGGCACGGTATACCGAATACCCGTTAGGTATCTCGGGAACCCTGTTCACATCGTTCGGGGCCGTATGGGAAACCTCGGCCGGACTCCCTGCGGATGGAACCTGGATAGGCGATAAACCTGGACTGGAGACTTAGGTGACTAGGTAGGTCGTGGCCGACACCCACGCTGGGCTTCCGCTTGAAGGTTGCCGAGTACATGTCGTGTAAATGACGGTAAGTGGTGAGAGCGTGTATGAAGAAGTACACCCCTGCAGGGTTATCATAATCTATTCGAATAGCCGCGTCCGCGATAAAGGACTACTTGGTTGCCTATACAGTTCATAGACAAGTAAATGGGAACTACTAAAAGCCTCAAGATAAGTGTGAGTGCCGAGGGTGGCTCTTCCGTAGGAAAACGGAGGCGAATCCTCGGTAGTGTATTGAAGTGGTGAGTAGTGGACTCGTGTGCGCAAAACCATTTCAAGTTGAGGTATCGTAGGATAGCCTAGCCAAGAGTCAAAGCTGGCTTGCTGCAATAACTCCACCAACCCTTCTTGATAATATGCATGTATGTAGGATCTGATGTAAGTCTTGCTGAGTACCTTTGTACTCATGTTGCTATAATTTACATTTTTACAGAAGACGCTGCAACCCCTTCTGATGGGTTCTATGTAGACGTTGACATCAACGAGTAGGCTAAAGGCCCAGGTGGTGATCCTGAGCTTGTGAAGGACCATGTAGTATAGCTAGGCTTTCCAAGCCTCTTTTATTTTTACTAGTTGTCTGTACTCAGACAAGTTACTTCCGCTGCTGGTTTGTATGACTGTATGACTTGAATGCTGGATCGTGAGACCGTACCTTTGTGTATGTTATGTATGGCTCCCTGAGCCTTAAATAAAGTACTTGTGTCATAGAGTCATGTTGTGATGCTTCGTTGTATTGCACATATCGAGCATATTGTGTGTATGATTGAAATGCTTGGTATGTGTGGGATCTGACTACCTAGTTGTTTATCTTTAGTAGCCTCTCTTACCGGGAAATGTCTCCTAGTGTTACCGCTGAGCCATGGTAGCTTGCTACTGCTCTGGAACACTTAGGCTGGCCGGCATGTGTCCTTCTTCGTTCCTGTGTCTGTCCCTTCGAGGAAATGTCACGCGTTGAGTACCGGAGCCCTGTTAGCCCGCTACAGCCCGGTTTACCGGAGTCCTGCTAGCCCAGTGCTACAGCCCGGACCCACTTGCTGATGACCGACACGTTCGAAGCTGGGTCATGGATGCCTGTCCCTGTAAGTCTGTGCCACTTTGGGTTTACGACTAGTCATGTCAGCCCGGGCTCCTTATCATATGGATGCTAGCGACACTATCATATACGTGAGCCAAAAGGCGCAAACGGTCCCGGGCAAAGGTAAGGCGACACCCGTGGGGATACCGTGCGTGAGGCCGCAAAGTGATATGAGGTGTTACCGGCTAGATCGATGTGACATCGAGTCGGGGTCCTGACAGCGTTGGCATCAGAGCCGGACTGCCTGTAGGTTCTCCAAGCCAAACCGGTCGATGTTGAGTCTAGAAATTCTTTAGCTATATGTAGGGGAATTGTTTGTGGGTTGGAACGTAAGGCTCTTTTTACTCCTTTATCTAATGATATTCTGATCTGAGTCAGTCTATTCTTCCACCGGGGGTTAAGGAATTAGGATCTATTCTCTCTATCAGGATCACGTGTTACTAATCAGTAGTACCTTATAGGTTTGATGGATACAAGCCTAGTTCAATTCTATTATCACATTATGTTACTAGGATGGACTTAGAACTTGATATAATGATGTTGAGTGTGTATGTAATCCTTTGTCAAATGTCTCAAAATCCTTTTTGAGCATTTACAGCTGTTATGCTGCCGAAATTTTGCTAGAAATTCTAATGCCTTTGCATTATGATTGTGCTTTCAGATGGCCACTCGCGACCTCAATCAAGTGGTTCGCCTGACTCGATGCCTAGATGTACCCGGCCATACTGCCATGTTGGTCAGGGTAATGATTGAGGCTGGATACCGCTGGTATCCTGAATACACGGTCGAAGAGCAATTTCGGGACTTCAATCAAAGCCAGTATCTCTGCACTGTCAGGATATTTCCATCTTATCCTGGATCCACCGAGCCCCTTCACTGCTCCTATGGACTCGGGGTTACTATTGAGATGGCGGTGCAGGACGCCGCCTACTCTATGATGACCATCATGCGAGTCAGGTCTGGTCTATTTCGGGACTTTGATTTCCGGTATATGCCAGGATCACTTCCGGGAGCACAAGGGTATCTCCAGGCTATCTATGCTGACCCCACCCAGGAGGATTCACGGACTCGCACCACTGCTGAGATGCTCGAGGATAAGGACCGTGAAAATCGGGCCTTGAGGTTAGAGCTCTTCAATACCCGTGATGACCACTGGGCCACTTTGACTCGGTTTGCACCGGCGGTGCAAGCTGGATATTCGGATATGCGCGATCTCTATCCTGTGAGATCTGCTCTGCCAGACGTGATGGGTTGGCGTGATGTAGGAGGCATCACCCCACCTCGCGGTCCCGCAGGCCACCGTCTGTTGGTCCAAGGCCTCATCCTAGCCCCTATGGTCCACAAGCTCCGCGAGATCGTCTGTTTCCGGATGATCATGTTGAACTTCCAGGCTATGGAGGTGACTTCTACGAGGACTACTATGGATCGGTCTGAGTTAGTGGTAGTATCACTAGTTCGCACTAGCTGTGTCGTCTATCGTCCCGCGTGACTCGTGGGATATGACCTAGTTTGTACTCTTTCCGGAGGTGTAGAAAAATAATGTATAGGAGCTTGGGATGCCTCCGATGAGATGTAATCCTCTTTTCACCGTAATAGTACTTTGTTTGGTCTTGTACTAAACCCTGTACAGTGTGTATGACGATGGAATAAAGAAGTAGTTTATGTATTTACCATGTCATACGGATGATCATCTTGCATTTCGAGTTATTCCTTACATTTTATATCCTATGTCGGAATTTTATCATTCTGACTAAATCATTGTTTTGTTTACCTAGGATGGTCAACACGCGCACTAACCCTGCTCCTCAAGAGCAGGCCGAAGGCAGTGAAGTCAGGGATGCAAATCTGCCTCATCCTCCTTCCCTAGCCGAGGTTACGATGGAAGCTGAGAGAAACAAGCGGGAGACCAACCGTTTGTTGGAGCGTATTGAACAGAACACAGCACACCATCAGAGGACTAACGTGGTGTCACTCAGTGATTTTATCAAATTACATCCACCCACGTTCCACCACTCCGTCGAGCCTCTCGACGCTGATGACTGGCTTCGCAGTATCTCTCACAAACTGCGTTCCGCGCTGGTAGCGGAGGCTGACAAGGTCACCTTTGCTGCATATCATCTTGAAGGCCCCGCCAGTCTATGGTGGGAGAATTATGGAGCTATGCGCCCAGCGGGCCATGTCACTACTTGGGCTGAATTCAGCGAGGCTTTCCGTGAACATCACATTCCGGAGGGTCTCATGGACCGTAAACGTGAGGAATTTTGCAATTTCACCCAAGGCCGACTCTCTGTGGATGCTTATAGCAGGGAGTTTGGTAACCTCGCATGATATGCAACTGAGGAAGTTTCTACTGATGCCAAGAAGCAAGCAAGGTTCCGTAAGGGACTTAGTCCTGAGCTTCGCCGCGACCTCCGTCTGCATGAGTGCACATCTTTTCAGAAACTTGTCAACAAAGCCATCAGTGCTGAAACTGGTCAGACTGACTATGACGCAACACGCAAGCATGGCCGTGACATGGGTTCCTCATCCGGTGCTGGTCCTCAGAAGCGCCGCGTGTGGGTGCCCAACACCGCCCTGCCACCCAGGTTCACACCAAGGCCATCTTTCCAGGCGCCTCGCCCTGTTCAACAGTCTGCACCGGCCAAGCCCTATGGGGGTCCAACCAACAATGCTCCTCCACGTACCAGTTCCGTAACTTGTTTCAAGTGTGGGGAATCTGGCCACTATATGCGTGAGTGTCCCCAGACCAACCCCAACCAGTCTGCTAAAGCTGTTGGCCGTGGCAAGCCGACAGGAAAAGTATTCCACGCCAAGCCGGTCACTGCCTCACGTGGCCATGTCAACTGCATCTCTGCCGAAGAAGCTCAAGAGGATCCCAACGTCGTTCTCGGTACGCTTCTTGTTAATTGCCACCCGGCATCTGTTCTTTTCGATACAGGAGCCTCTCATTCTTTTATATCCGAAAATTATGCTCGTTTGCATAACGTCGCATTCGGTGATATGCCAACCTCTATGGTAATTCAAACTCCGGGATCCAAATGGCAAACTTCTAGAGTAAGCCATGGAAATGAAATCCAAGTCGACAGACTTGTTTTCCTCGCGTCTTTGATAGCCCTTAAATCTTCAGATATTAATATCATTCTGGGTATGGACTGGATGTCGGCTCATCATGCCCAAATTGATTGCTTCTCTAGGACTGTTCAACTCACCCATCCTTCGGGGAAGATAGTCAATGTCTTGACCCGAACAGCCAAGCGACAGTTATATTCTCTTAACGCCAGCCCTTTGCCAGATCTTGAGGACGTTCCGGTAGTCCGTGACTTCCCGGATGTCTTCCCAGAGGAATTGCCAGGTGTTCCACCAGACAGAGATGTTGAGTTCGTAATAGACCTCATTCCAGGAACCGTTCCGATTGCTAGAAGACCCTATAAGATGGCACCACTAGAACTAGCCGAGCTTAAGAAACAACTCGATGAGTCCTTGAAAAGGGGTTTCATCCGACCTAGCTCATCTCCGTGGGCTTGCCCCGTCCTATTCGTCAAGAAGAAGGATGGTACGGACCGGATGGTTGTAGATTATCGACCTGTCAATTTGGTCACAATCAAGAACAAATACCCGCTTCCCAGGATCAACGACCTGTATGATCAGCTCGCTGGATCCTCAATCTTCTCCAAAATGGATTTGAGGTTGGGCTACCATCAAATCAAAATCAGGAACGGGGACATCCCTAAAACGGCTTTTGTTACTCGTTATGGCCAGTACGAGTACACCGTTATGTCCTTCGGTTTAACCAACGCTCCAGCCACCTTCTCTCGGTTAATGAACTCAATCTTCATGGAGTATTTGGATAAATTCGTCGTGGTTTACCTCGATGATATACTCATCTACTCCAAGAACGAGGAAGAACATGCCGAACATCTAAGGCTAGTGTTGAAGAAACTTCGAGAGCATCGCTTTTATGCCAAATTTTCTAAATGTGAATTCTGGTTGTCAGAAATGACCTATCTGGGTCATGTAATATCTGGTAAAGGTATTGCTGTTAACCCTGAGCGAGTTCAAGCCGTCCTTAATTGGACTCCACCTGAATCGGTTAAGCAAGTTCGGAGTTTTCTGGGCTTAGCGAGCTATTGCCGTCGCTTCGTCGAAAACTTCTCCAAAGTTGCTAAACCTCTAACCGAACTCCTCAAGAAAGATAAGAAGTTCGAATGGACTCCACAATGTGAGCACAGCTTTCAGGAACTGAAAAGACGCCTGACCTCTGCTCCCGTACTGGTACCGCTAGACTTCTCCAAGGACTTTGTTATCTACTGCGACGCCTCGCGACAAGGACTAGGTTGCATTCTCATGCAAGATCGACACGTAATTGCCTACGCTTCACGGCAATTGCACCCACATGAGGAGAATTATCCTACTCATGATCTAGAGCTTGCAGCCATAGTCTATGCACTCAAGACCTGGCGACATTACCTCCTCGGTAACCGTTGCGAAATATTCACTGATCACCAAAGTCTGAAGTACATTTTCACCCAACCGGATCTGAATCTCAGGCAAAGACGTTGGGTTGAGTTGATCACAGACTTCGACTTAGGAATAACCTACACCCCAGGAAAAGCCAACGTCATGGCTGATGCGCTAAGTCGTAAATATTATTGTAACAACCTGATGTTACAACAAATTCAACCGCTTCTCCATGAGGAATTTTGGAAGCTTAACCTTCACATTGTTCCTCAAGGTTTTCTTTCCACCTTGGTGGCGAAACCTACCCTTATGGATCAGATCATCAAAGAACAGAAGGTAGATCCGGGAATTTCCCGCATCAAGAGAAACATCAAGAAAGGAGTTGCGAATTGTTTCTCCATTGATGATCAAGGGGTCGTATACTTCGGGAATCGACTAGTGGTTCCCAAGGTGCGAAACCTGAGGCGATTGATCCTTAAGGAAGCTCATGAATCTCCTCTCACCATTCATCCCGGTAGTACTAAGATGTATCAGGACCTACGCCAGAGGTTCTGGTGGACTAGGATGAAAAGAGAAATTGCTCAATATATTGCTAATTGCGATGTCTGTCGTCGTGTAAAAGCAGAGCATCAATGGCCTGCTGGCACCCTTCAACCCTTAGCTATTCCTGAATGGAAATGGGATAAAATTGGTATGGATTTCATTACCGGTTTTCCCAGGACCAAGAGAGGGAATAATGCTATCTTCGTCGTTGTCGATCGTGTTTCCAAAGTAGCCCATTTCTTACCTGTTCGTGAGAGTATAACCGCTAGTCAGTTGGCAGACTTATACCTCTCCCGTATAGTGTCTCTCCATGGTGTTCCTTTGGAAATTAATTCGGATCGAGGAAGTCTTTTCACCTCTTGATTTTGGGAAAGCTTCCAAAATGCTATGGGAACCCGTCTCTCCTTTAGCACCGCCTTCCACCCTCAGTCGAGTGGTCAAGTGGAACGCGTCAACCAGATTCTAGAAGACATGCTTCGAGCCTCTGTTATCTCATTCGGAATGGACTGGGAGAAGTGCCTTCCATTTGCCGAATTCGCTTACAACAACAGCTATCAATCTAGCTTGGGTGAAGCCCCTTTTGAAGTTCTCTATGGACGACGGTGTCGAACACCCCTTAACTGGTCAGAAACCGGGGAAAGACAATTCTTTGGCCCGGATATGATTCAGGAAGCCGAAGAACAGGTTCGTATCGTTCGTGAAAAGTTGAAAACAGCCCAATCTCGTCAAAAGAGTCAATATGACCGAAAACATAAGGCTATGACTTTCGAGGTTGACGAGAAGGCTTATCTTCGGGTCACCCCTCTGAAGGGAACCCATCGTTTCGGTATCAAAGGCAAATTGGCTCCTCGTTACATTGGACCTTTTTGCATTCTCGCCAAACGAGGAGAAGTTGCCTACCAATTGGAACTACCTCCGCATCTCTCCAGAGTCCACGATGTCTTCCACGTTTCTCAACTCAGGCGTTGCTTCTCGGATCCTATCCGTGGAGTGGACCATGAAACGCTTGATCTCCAAGATAATCTTACATATCGAGAGTACCCCATTCGTATCCTTGATCAGGCCCAGCGTACCACTCGACGTCATAATATCAAGTTTCTCAAGGTTCAATGGGCGCACCATTCTGAGGATGAAGCAACTTGGGAAAGGGAGGATCGTCTTCGACTCGAGTACCCCGCTTTCTTTCCGGAAGAACCCAAATCTCGGGACGAGATTCTTTTGAGTGGGGGTGAGTTGTCACACCCTAGCTAGTCATGCATTAGAGTGTTGCATCATGTTTACTCTTTCATCAGAAACTTGAAATGGGGATGACAGAACCCCCAGTCCCCTCTGAAACCAATTAGGGTTACTAAAATAATTTTCAATGAACCTGAAATGCCCTTCTAAAATGCCCATCATTTTTGTCTTGGTTCAGAACCTCTGCCAAAAGTGGTGCACATTTTCCTAGGCCATCCTAGGGTTTTTGAATTAAATCATAAATATTTGAATTTGGGCATTTAAAATTATATAAAATATTTAAATGCTCAAATATCTCCAAACTAAAATGTTTCATGTTGGAAATAATCCAACTATGGGCCAGGAGTAGTTTGGTGATTTTTGAACTTGCCTAGGTATTTTATTAAATTCAACAAAGTTGCAGATATATAAAAAAACAGAAAACAGAAGAAAATGGAAAAACTTACCTGTCGCCCAGCACCGGCCCACCTGCCGGCCCAGCCCAGCACCGCGCCAGCGAGCTGCTTCCGGCCAGGCAGGCAGGCAGGTGCTCGACGGCGAGCACCGCATGGGTGCCACGCACCTGCTCGCCGCCTCGCCGCCTCCCTCGCCCGGCTAACACCGTGGATCGGCTTCCCTCTCTCCCCCGAACCTCCCAGACATCCCCTCTCCTCTCCAGCTCCTCCCCCTTGCACGCCCCAGCCATGGCCGACGCCATCGCCGCCACCCCCTCGCCGTAGCCACGCCCTCCGTCCACCCCACGCTGCGCCCCAGCCATGGCCTCTACGGGAGCGCTGTGAGCCTAGCTACTCCTCCGACCCTCTCTCTCTCATTCCTGAGCCTTGTAGCCACCGCACGAGGATCACACGCCCACACCGCCGCGGATCTCGTCGCCGACGTGCTTCCGGCCACACTCCGGCCACAAGATGGTGTCCATCTTACTCACCGAGTCCCGCAGCACCTAGCTAGCCACTCCCCGAGCCTCACCGACCCCTCTAACGCCAAGTTCATCTTCGACCGAACCCCGGTGGCCGCCAAGGTCGTCGTCGGCGCCAACTCCGGCCACCCCGACCCCAACGGACTCCACCAAGAGCTGCGGCTTGTCCTCAGCTCCACTCCGGTGGTCTCCGCGACCCATTTGGTGGCCGAAATGGCCAAAACCACTCCCGCCGCCGTGTCGGACTCGCCGGCGGCTAAACGCCGGCGTCGCTGGCTTTGACTTTGACCACGGGTGGGCCCTGGTTGACTCCCCTGAGTCAATGACAGGTGGGGCCCAGCCCTGTTAATTAAACCTGTTTAGTTTAATTAAACTTTAATTAAAGTAATCACCCTGACATGCGGGACCCACTGTCAGGTTTGACCCAGACCGGTTCCGTTGACCTGCTGACGTGACGTCAGGCTGACGCAATAATGATTTTCTGGAATTATTCTAATATAGGAAATTCCAGAATATAATTTAAACTTCAAAAATTCATAACTTTTATCTGTAACTCCAAATCAGACAAATTATATATGAAAAATGATCAGAAAAATCCAATCTATCCATCTGTACTATTTTCATGCATGACTAAACAAGTTAACTTGATGTTTAATGCAGAACAAGGAAAAGCACTTTAAAAGGCCATGCTTGAGTTTGAAATTTGAATCTTTGATTCAAATTTGTTCAAACCCTTCTGGTTTTAGTTGCATTAGCCCAACACACTCATATTGCCATGTTTCATGCATGCATCATATTGTTGCACATTGTTTGGTGATGGTTGTGTATCGGTGTCCTTTGCGACAGGTTCTGCCTCCGAGGAGTACCGTGATTACCCTAACGAAGAACCGTATCAGTGCATCGAACCATCAGGCAAGCAACCAACCATTTGATCATATCGATACAATCCCATGTTCTCGCTCCTGCTCTCTTTTACTGCATTAAGACAACGCGTTTCAAACTGCTGTGTGCTACGGTAGTTGAACCCATTTCCTCTGCATAACCTGTCATTGCCACAGTAACTAGATGAAACCCATTAGCATGTGTAGGAGTTGATTGAGCCATATGTATGTGTTGTTCCTACCTTGCTATGCCTGCTATGCTTAGAGTCGGGTCAGGTCTGGTTCATCTGGGTGATGGGCTGGAGTGAAATGATTATGTCGGTAATGAGAGTGGTGTGGTGAACACGATTTGGTAAAGGTATCGATGAGAGGCCATGTAGGAGTACATGGTGGGTTGTTTCATTGAAGCCGACCTTAAGCACTGAGATCTGTATGTGTGATTTAAGAATCAGCTACTACCATGCATTGGGCCCGAAACCAATGGACCCTCTCGGCTTCTTATTCACCCTAGTCCTCCGTCCAGGAGTTGCAAGTAGTTTCTGGTGTTTGTAGCCTACTGGAGGCTGTGGACAGCGCTGACCGTAGGGGTGGGCTGTGATGCGGTAGGTACGTGGCACGGTGTACCGAATACCCGTTAGGTATCTCGGGAACCCTGTTCACATCGTTCGAGGCCGTATGGGAAACCTCGGCCGGACTCCCTGCGGATGTAACCTGGATAGGCGATAAACCTGGACTGGAGACTTAGGTGACTAGGTAGGTCGTGGCCGACACCCACGTTGGGCTTCCGCTTGAAGGTTGCCGAGTACATGTCGTGTAAACGACGGTAAGTGGTGAGAGCGTGTATGAAGAAGTACACCCCTGCAGGGTTATCATAATCTATTCGAATAGCCGCGTTCATGATAAAGGACTACTTGGTTGCCTATACAGTTCATAGACAAGTAAATGGGAACTACTAAAAGCCTCAAGATAAGTGTGAGTGCCGAGGGTGGCTCTTCCGAGGAAAACGGAGGCGAATCCTCGGTAGTGTATTGAAGTGGTGAGTAGTGGACTCGTGTGCGCAAAACCATTTCAAGTTGAGGTATCGTAGGATATCCTAGCCAAGAGTCAAAGCTGGCTTGCTGCAATAACTCCACCAACCCTTCTTGATAATATGCATGTATGTAGGATCTGATGTAAGTCTTGCTGAGTACCTTTGTACTCATGTTGCTATAATTTACATTTTTACAGAAGACGCTGCAACCCCTTCTGATGGGTTCTATGTAGACGTTGACATCAACGAGTAGGCTAAAGGCCCAGGTGGTGATCCTGAGCTTGTGAAGGACCATGTAGTATAGCTAGGCTTTCCAAGCCTCTTTTATTTTTACTAGTTGTCTGTACTCAGACAAGTTACTTCCTCTGCTGGTTTGTATGACTGTATGACTTGAATGCTGGATCGTGAGACCGTACCTTTGTGTATGTTATGTATGGCTCCCTGAGCCTTAAATAAAGTACTTGTGTCATAGAGTCATGTTGTGATGCTTCGTTGTATTGCACATATCGAGCATATTGTGTGTATGATTGAAATGCTTGGTATGTGTGGGATCTGACTACCTAGTTGTTTATCTTTAGTAGCCTCTCTTACCGGGAAATGTCTCCTAGTGTTACCGCTGAGCCATGGTAGCTTGCTACTGCTCTGGAACACTTAGGCTGGCCGGCATGTGTCCTTCTTCGTTCCTGTGTCTGTCCCTTCGAGGAAATGTCACGCGTTGAGTACCGGAGCCCTGTTAGCCCGCTACAGCCCGGTTTACCGGAGTCCTGCTAGCCCAGTGCTACAGCCCGGACCCACTTGCTGATGACCGACACGTTCGAAGCTGGGTCATGGATGCCTGTCCCTGTAAGTCTGTGCCACTTTGGGTTTACGACTAGTCATGTCAGCCCGGGCTCCTTATCATATGGATGCTAGCGACACTATCATATACGTGAGCTAAAAGGCGCAAACGGTCCCGGGCAAAGGTAAGGCGACACCCGTGGGGATACCGTGCGTGAGGCCGCAAAGTGATATGAGGTGTTACCGGCTAGATCGATGTGACATCGAGTCGGGGTCCTGACAAGCGTCTTGTATTATTTGCATCTTTGCTTGTTAGTTTACCACAATCATCCTTGATGTACACACCTTTTGAGAGAGCCATACATGAATTGTAATTTGTTAGAATACTCTATGTGCTTCACTTATATCTTTTGAGCTTGATAGTTTTGCTCATAGTGCTTCACTTATATCTTTTGAGCTTGATAATTTTGCTCATAGTGCTTCACTTATATCTTTTGAGCTTGCTAATTTTTGCTCTAGTGCTTCACTTATATCTTTTAGAGCACGGTGGTGGATTTGTTTTAAAGAAACTATTGATCTCTCATGCTTCACTTAGATTATTTTGAGAGTCGTTAATAGCATGGTAATTCGCTTAATGTTAATATACTTGGTGTTCAAGATATGTGAACCTTTCTTTTGAGTGTGTTGAATACTAAGATAAGTTTGATGCTTGATAATTGTTTTGAGATATGAAGATGGTGATATTAGAGTCATGCTAGTTGAGTATTTATGAATTCAAAGAATACTTGTGTTGAAGTTTGTGATTCCCGTAGCATGCACGTATGGTGAACCGTTATGTGATGAACTCGGAGCATGATTTATTTATTGATTGTCTTCCTTATGAGTGGCGGTCGGGGACGAGTGATGGTCTTTTCCTACCAATCTATCCCCCTAGGAGCATGCGCATAATACTTTGCTTTGATAACTTCTAGATTTTTGCAACAAGTATATGAGTTCTTCATGACTAATGTTGAGTCCATGGATTATACGTACTTTTTCCCATCCTTCCACCTTTGCTAGCCTCTCTAATACCGCGCACTTTTCACCGGTATCATACACCCACCATATACCTTCCTCAAAACAGCCACCATACCTACCTATCATGGCATTTCCATAGCCATTCCGAGATATATTGCCATGCAACTTTCCACCGTTCCGTTTATTATGACACGCTCCATCATTGTCATATTGCTAGCATGATCATGTAGTTGACATCGTATTTGTGGCAAAGCCACCGTTCATAATTCTTCCATACATGTCACTCATGATTCATTGCATATCCCGGTACACCGCTGGAGGCATTCATATAGAGTCATACTTTGTTCTAAGTATCGAGTTGTAATTGTTGAGTTGTAAGAAAAATAAAAGTGTGATGATCATCATTATTAGAGAATTGTCCCAAGTGAGGAAAGGATGATGGAGACTATGATTCCCCCATAAGTCGGGATGAGACTCCGGACGAAAAATAAAAAAAGGCCAAAAAAAGAGAAAGGCCCAAATAAAAAAATGAGAGAAAAAGAGAGAAGGGACAATGCTACTATCCTTTTACCACACTTGTGCTTCAAAGTAGCACAAAGATCTTCATGATAGAGAGTCTCTCATTTTGTCACTTTCATATACTAGTGGGAATTTTTCATTATAGAACTTGGCTTGTATATTACAATGATGGGCTTCCTCAAAATGCCCTAGGTCTTCGTGAGCAAGCGAGTTGGATGCACACCCACTTAGTTTCTTTTGTAGAGCTTTCATATACTTATAGCTCTAGTGCATCCGTTGCATGGCAATCCCTACTCACTCACATTGATATCTATTGATGGGCATCTCCATAGCCCGTTGATATGCCTAGTTGATGTGAGACTATCTTCCCTCTTTTTGTCTTCTCCACAACCACCCTTCTATTCCACCTATAAGTGCTATATCCATGGCTCACGCTCATGTATTGCGTGAAGATTGAAAAAGTTTTGAGAATGTTAAAGTATGAAACAATTGCTTGGCTTGTCATCGGGGTTGTGCATGATTATAATATTTTGTGTGGGGAAGATGGAGCATAGCCAGACTATATGATTTTGTAGGGATAACATTCTTTGGCCATGTTATTTTGAGAAGACATGATTGCTTTGATTAGTATGCTTGAAGTATTATTACTTTTATGTCAATATGAACTTTTGTCTTGAATCTTTCGGAGCTGAATATTCATATCACAATTAAGAAGATTTACATTGAAATTATGCCAAAGTATCACTCCGCATCAAAAACTATTTTTTAGCATTTACCTACTCGAGGACAAGCAGGAATTAAGCTTGGGGATGCCTGATACGTCTCCAACGTATCTATAATTTTTGATTGCTCCATGCTACTTTATCTACTGTTTTGGACTATATTGGGCTTTGTTTTCCACTTTTATAATATTTTTGGGACTAACCTATTAACCGGAGGCCCAGCCCAGAATTGCTGTTTTTTGCCTATTTTAGTGTTTCGAAGAAATGGAATATCAAACGGAGTCCAAACGGAATAAAACCTTCGGGAACATGATTTTCTCACCGAACCTGATCCAGGAGACTTGGACCCTACTCCAAGAAGTGCCAGAGGCGGTCACGAGGGTGGAGGGCGCCCCCCTAGGCGTGCCCCCTACCTCGTGGGCCCCCTGACGCTCCACCGACATACTCCTTCCTCCTATATATACCTATGTATCCTCGAACGATCAGAACAGGAGCCAAAAACCTAATTCCACCGCCGCAACCTTCTGTATCCACGAGATCCCATCTTGCGGCCTGTTCCGGAGCTCCGCCGAAGGGGGCATCCACCACGGAGGGCTTCTACATCAACACCATAGCCCCTCCGATGAAGTGTGAGTAGTTTACTTCAGACCTTCGGGTCCATAGCTAGTAGCTAGATGGCTTCTTCTCTCTTTTTGGATCTCAATACAATGTTCTCCCCCTCTCTTGTGGAGATCTATTCGATGTAATCTTCTTTTTGCGGTGTGTTTGTTGAGACCGATGAATTGTGGGTTTATGATCCAGTATTATCTATGGAAAATATTTGATTCTTCTCTGAATTCTTTTATGTATGATTGAGTTATCTTTGCAAGTCTTTTCGAATTATCCTTTTTGGTTTGGCCAACTAGATTGGTAGTTCTTGCAATGGGAGAAGTGCTTAGCTTTGGGTTCAATCTTGCGGTGTCCTTACCCAGTGACAGAAAGGGTTGCAAGGCACATATTGTATTGTTGCCATCGAGGATAACAAGATGGGGGTTTTATCATGTTGCATGAATTTATCCCTCTACATCATGTCATCTTGCTTAAGGCGTTACTCTATTTTTAACTTAATACTCTAGATGCATGCTGGATAGCGGTCGATGAGTGGAGTAATAGTAGTAGATGCAGAATCATTTCGATCTACTTGTTTTGGACGTGATGCCTATATACATGATCATTGCCTAGATATGCTCATAACTATGCTCAATTCTGTCAATTGCTCAATAGTAATTTGTTCACCCACCGTAGAATATATATGCTCTCGAGAGAAGCCACTAGTGAAACCTATGGCCCCCGGGTCTATTCTCATCATATCAATCTCTATCGCTTTATTTACTTGCTTTGTTTTTACTTTGCCTTTTACTTTTTACTTTGCATCTATCTATCAAAAATACCAAAAATATTATTTATCATCTCTATCAGATCTCACCCTCGTAAGTGACCGTGAAGGGATTGACAACCCCTAATCGCGTTGGTTGCGAGTAGCTATCGTTTTGTGTAGGTACGAGGGACTTGTGCGTGGTCTCCTACTGGATTGATACCTTGGTTCTCAAAAACTGAGGGAAATACTTACGCTTCTTTGCTGCATCATCCTCTCCTCTTCGGGGAAATCCAACGCAGTGCTCAAGAGGTAGCAGACCCCATGACGGGTGACTGTCAAACGACTCGTTTTGCTGATTGTATTTCTGACGAGGATTTTTTCCCGACTTTAGGGGGATAGAATCAACCCCTTGATGCTAAAAGTCTAGAAATCACATGGCAAGCTACGGGAATCCACGCTCATGACCCCCGCACTGTTGAGACTAAGAGAGAAGTCTAGAAGACAATATATTTTCAGTCATTAGAAAATCAACTTCCACTTTAGTGACTTAAAGATTGTGACAAAATCTCATGTGCATGCGCGCAATGCACCAGAAAGGGTTGCAATACCAAAGAAAAATAATGATATACCCGCTCCCTCCATAAGGCCTAAAAGTATGAGAGATCCGGCTTCTCAAATCCCAAGTACTCGGGGATACCCGACGAAAAAGGAGAAGAAGATTTATTACATCTGTCATCAAAGTACCCAAAGTGAAATGGGGAGCCAGTTGAGACCTAGCACAAGTACGGAAAATTCGGTCCATGAAAGTGCAGACTTAAACTTTTCCATAGGGGAAACACCCAGTGGAGATGTGTGCGCACACATCGGCGCGGGAAATCTTAAGGACCTTGCTCCTAGAATGGGAAATTTGGTAGAGAAAGTGTTAGCACCAGATGCGCTCCATGAAGAATTGGCCATAAATTATATTTATACGGGGTGTCCCTGAACCGAGCAACAACGATTGTCGACATTAACTTTGCTACAAAAATTGCCTCAATCATAGATCTTGACCTTGAGCCTAACACGCTCCCTGATTGCAAGAAAAGGTCGGATTGGAAAGATTAACAGGAGGCAATTACTGCCGAATTTTTATCTCTCAACAAAAGGAAGGTGTTCAGACCAATTTGTTGAACTCCTCCCCACGTACTCCTTGTCCATAGGTGGGTTTTTGATCGAAAGAGAGATGAAAATAATAAGCTAGTACGATACCAAGCAAGGCTCGACGCTCAAGGGTGCAAAAGATAACCATAATGGCTTGAAAAGTCATATTCATATAGTTGTGTGCGAGTTAATTCCATGTGCAGTAAATTGGACGGAATTTTCAAACATATTGGTGTCACGACTTGGACACAAAGCATCAAGTGACATAGCATTTAAATTTCAAAAAAACTAAAACATGATGAGCAACACATGAAACCTTGCTTGACATAATGTCGTGGCACCAAGATGGTGTGGTAAAAAAATTGGCATTTTTGACGAAAGTTTGGACACATACCCCTCACAAACCAGAGCAACACACTAGAAGGCTCGTGGTTCCGAGAGGGAGCAATGCATGTTTGATGACGAACGGGGATAGTTTCCTCTCATGGCCTTTAAAATATTTCTACAGTCAACATGCACTAATACAACTGTCATGTGAAAATTTGGAAAGTTCCAGGGGTCATTTGACCTTTTTAAGACATTTAAGTGTTTTTCTAGCCATTTGATGACTGTAATTCAAGTTTGAACTACATCTACATGCAACAGCTAACCATAATGGTTTGAAAATTCATATTTATGTACTTGTGTGCGAGTTAATTCCATGTGCAGTAAATTGGAAGGAATTTTCAAACATATTGGTCTCACAGCTTGGACACAAAGCATCGAGTGCCATGGCATTTAAATTCCAAAAAATTAAAAATGATCGAAAACACATGAAACCTTGCTTGACGTAATGTCATGCAACCAAGATGATGTTGTAAAAACAATTGGCATGTTTAACGAAAGTTTGGACACACACCCCTCACAAACCAGAGCAACTCACTAGAAGGCCCATGGTTCCGAGAGGGAACAATGCATGTTTGATGACGAATCGACGATTGATGTCTACTGCACAGCTTGTTCTTGTAGACTCGTGTTGGGCCTCCAAGCGCAGCGTTTTGTAGGATAGTAGAAAATTTCCCTCAAGTGGATGGCCTAAAGTTTATCAATCCGTGGGAGGCATTGGATGAAGATGGTCTCTCTCAAATAACCCTGCAACCAAATAATAAAAAGTCTCTTGTGTCCTCAACACACCAAATACAATGGTAATTTGTATAGGTGCACTAGTTCGGTGAAGAGATGGTGATACAAGCGTAGTAACGATGGTAGATATTGATTTTTGTAATAGGAACAATAAAAAATAGCAAGGTAGCAATTGATAAAACAGAGCACAAATGGTATTGCTATGCTTGAAAACAAGGCCTAGGGTTCCTAGTTTCGCTAGTGCAATCTCTCAACAATGCAAATCTAATTGGATCATATAACCATCCCTCGATGTGCGATGAAGAATCACTCCAAAGTTCTTATCTAGCAGAGAACATAAAAAGAAATTCTTTGTAGGGTACAAAACCACCTCAAAGCTATTCTTTTCGATCAATCTATCCTAGAGTTCATACTAAAATAACACCATATAATACATATCAACCAACTCTAATGTCACCTAGATACTCCAATGTCACCGCGAGTATCCGTGAGTTGATTATGCGATATGCATCAAACAATTTCAGATTCATAATACTCAATCCAACACAAAAAAACCTCAAAGAGTGCCCCAAGATCTCTACCGAAGAAGCAAAGATGAGAACGTGCATCAACCCCTATGCATAGATTACCCCAATGTCACCTCGGGAATCCGCGAGTTGAGTGCCAAAACACATATCAAGTGAATCGATATGATACCCCATCGTCACCACGGGTATTCATAGCAAGACTTAAATCAAGTGTTCTCAAATCCATAAAAGTATTCAATTTGATAAAACGAAATCTCAATGGGAAAACTCAATTCATCACAAGATAGAGAGGGGGAAACACCATATGATCCAACTATACTAACAAAGCCCCCGATACATCAAGATCGTGCCATCAAGAACATGAGAGAGAGATTAAACACATAGCTACTAGTACAAACCCTCAGCCTCGAGGGTGCACTACTGTAGGATGCTGCTAATGCGACACTACGATCAGAGACCCTTTGACGAAACAGTGTGCGATGCAATAATCGCAAACGATGGTGTAAAAAACCCGTCAAAAAGGTGCAAAACGTTTGCGATGACGGATGCATCAAACACGGTTCAGATTTTAGTTGCGTGTGCGATGCAGGGCATATGGTTCAGTTCAATTAACTGTTTGCGATGAGGAGGAACAAAAGAAACGGGCAGCCATATGAAGGTGTGTGCGATATACAACATACGATCCACTCGGATGAACTGTTTGTGATTAGGCAACACAAAAGAAATGGTCAACTAGATCAAGGTGTGTGCAACATACGACATGCGGTTCACTCGGATGAACTGTTTGTGTTGAGACAAGATAACAGAAACGGTTCAATATAACAAGATGTGTGTGATACGCGGCAAACAGGTCTGTAATCAGAAATGTGTGCAACGACAGATAATAACATAGACGATTGTTGCTAATAAGACGTGTGTGTTGTGCGATGGGATTGCATACATAACAACATATATGTATATATATAGGACAAATGTTTCCTACAAGCAGTGGTAGTTACCACCACTTGCATTTTGTATGTTGTATGTAGTATCTGTCAAAATTGAGAGTATGTACGTGTAGTATGTAGTATATAATAATGATTAGGTAGTATATATACTAATTTTTAGGTAGTATATACCATGTTTTTAGTATGCTCTTTTTTACGTACAAATATGTACGTATTTCACAAATATAACAAAAACTATGGGTTCATATGTAATTTTTTCATGTAACTTGCTTTGAAATATCTTAGATATAGTATATGAATATATTTAAAATGATAAAGTAGTATATATAGTACCACATGGTACTATATGAGACATATGGGGTAACTACCACCGGGTGGTAGGATGGATTTTCCCTAT
>NC_041381.1:290516092-290603729 GCF_002162155.2 Triticum dicoccoides | reverse complement strand
ATGCACACACTTACAAGGACATGGTTGCATAACCAAATTAAACATCCAATTACATATATAGGTGGCTACTACAACCATGGCATTTGTGTGACAGCCTCGTTTTTGCCCTCTTCTCTTTTTCTGGATTTCATTTGGATTTGATTTGAATTTTGGAGTTTGAATCATTTCAGTTGGACTTAAACACTTGGGCATCACCTTGGCTTTCACCCAAGTGGCATATTTCTCTCCCTAGCCATCATTTCCTCTCTGGTCTACCTCAAAATAATATCATGCATATTTTTCTTAAATGAAAAATATTCATTTTCCTCTCAAAAACCCTAACCAGTAACTTGTGCTCCAAAGCAACCCCAATTTTTCTTGCCCAAAAAAATCTGAGAAAATTCACAAAAATCCTTTGAACCATAGGGCACCTCCTTGAGCAAAAAATATCACACCACTTTGTGAAATATTTTTGCTACAGAAATTATTTTTTGTTCTGGACAGAAATGGTAGTTTCTACAGCAACTACCATTTTACTTGCTCCAGTGAGGCTAAATTTTCTTGTGCATCACTACCCTCCTAGATGATTGCTAAACACCAAAGCATAGCTCCCAACTCCCAGCCGTTTAACCACAACAAGCTCTCAAAGTTACTGACCAGTAACTTGCAATGAAGTAAAAAATCCATTTTACTGCACGAGCTCAACTCCAAGCCTTGGCCCTAACCTAAACACTAAGGACTACAAGCCAGAAACAAAATTTGGGGCCAGCCGTGGCTCTATGCCGCAGTGCACGCGGTGACCACGCGTGTGCATGATGCCAGCATGCTTGCCGTCGCGCTCTGAGTGCCACCAAGCGCTCTGTTTGGCGCGTGCTCGCTTCCCTACCTGCCTAACCTCACCAAACCTCGCCACCATCATCGTCCCCACGCCATTAACTCCCCCCTGGCGCTCGCTGACGCCGGAGCTCACCAGAGCAAGCACGAGCACAGTCTGGCCAACCCAATAGTGCACTGCGCACTGTGTTCGTCGCCACCCCCATGTTCCTGTGCTCATCTCCATCTGTTCACTGTGCCCGTGTGAGCTGCGTCACCTTCCCCCTCGCTCACTGACGCCGTTCGTCACCACGTGCAGCGTCCAGGTGTCCTCCGGGGGACCCCGAACCCCTCGCTCCACTCGGCTATAAATCCATCCCTCCCAGCCTTCTCGAGCATCCCCAGCTCCACTCACACACTCCACAAACTCGTAGGAAGTCGTAGCCCGGACGGGCAGGTCTCTAGCCGCTGTGATAGAGGCAAAGGTGTCCCGTCTTTTGATGAGATGATGTATATCGCTTTGGTGGAAGTCCACTTTGACGATCCGACTACGAACGTGCGAGGACGTCGCGCCTTAGCAATTGCTAAACCAACTCCGAGAGGTTATTGACCACGCTGGAGCACGATCAACCTGACCACGAAGGTCTGTTTCCTGCAGGCAAACGAAGAACAAGCAAGAAACTGAGATTGCAATCTGGATATTGCGAATATAAGATGAAAGCTTTATTGATCAAGGTGGGGTTCTGTGACGCCTTTGTCTGGTCGTTGAACACAAACGAAGTACGCGAAGTTGCAGCTATGGTGAACTTTAATATAAACAAAACCCAAAGTCTAAACAATGCCCTAAGGGTTGTATATATTGAGGAAGAGGTGGGAATTTCGTGGCCCTTGGTGGAGGGGTCCGAAATCAACCCTATCTCTTGTTTCCCCACACATACGGACTCTAAAAATAGTCTATACTTATGTATTTCGAAATTACATGGGCCTGGCCCAAAAATAAGGTGACGCAGCACCTAGAATAGCCTCGGGACGAAATTTATGAAGTGGCATCTTGTATATTTCTTCCAAGGCTTCATGCACCCATTATGGTGGCTTCAAAGTCCTGAAATCATCACTGGTAACTCCGTTCTTGTTCCCCTTGCGCATGCCATCATCTCCATGCTTGTTCTTGCTCCAATGTTCATCCTTCTCCAAGCTAGGCCCTTCATTTGTAAGCAAAACAAATGTATCCAATTTAGGCAGCATCATATTCTCATGAACATTAGAATCATTACCAAGAAACGAAAGTACCTGGTAATTTAGTTGGCGTGCGCGAGCTCTAGTAATTGGTCCAGTATGTATAGCAGCAGGGGCTGTGGGTGTAACAATTGTATTGATGTCCTCATCATCCTCCCCTTCTTGAAATGAAGTCATCCTCGATGAAAGTTCATCTTTCTCACCCAAATAAGGCTTCAAATCTGCAATGTTAAAAGTGGGACTAACCCCAAAATGTGCAGGCAGCTCAAGTTTATATGCATTATCATTTATTTTCTCCAACACCTTAAAGGGACCATTAGCACGTGGCATTAGCTTTGATTTGCACAAATCAGGAAATCTATCCTTATGCAAATGTAACCAAACAAGATCTCCAGGTGCAAACACAACATGTTTTCTACCCTTATCTCTAGCAAGTTTATATTTAGCATTCATACGCTCAATGTTTTCCTTAGTTAACTCATGCATTTTTAAAATCAATTCAGCATGTTGTTTAGCATCAAAATTAACCTTCTCCGAAGATGGAAGAGGCAACAAATCAATAGGTGCACGAGGTAGGAAACCATACACAACTTCAAAAGGGCACATCTTAGTAGTAGAATGCAATGATTATAAGCAAATTCAATATGAGGCAAGCATTCCTCCCACATTTTTCTTATTATTTTTCAAAACAGCCCTAAGCATAGTAGACAATGTTCTATTGACTACTTCGGTTTGTCCATCAGTTTGGGGGTGACAAGTAGTACTAAAAAGCAGTTTAGTCCCCAACTTAGCCCATAAACATCTCCAAAAGTGGCTAAGAAATTTAGTATCACGATCTGAAACAATAGTATTTGGCACACCATGCAAGCGAATAATTTCACGAACGAACAAATCAGCAACATTAACAGCATCATCGCTTTTATGACATGGTATAAAGGGTGCCATTTTCGAGAATCTATCCACGACAACAAATATGCTATCCCTCCCCTTCTTTGTTCGAGGTAAACCTAAAACAAAGTCCATAGATAAATCCTCCCAAGGAACACTAGGTACAGGCAAAGGCATATATAAACCATGAGGATTGAGTCGTGACTTAGCTTTTTGACATGTAGTGCAGCGAGCAATAAAACGCTCAACAACCCGTCTCATCTTTGGCCAAAAGAAATGTGTAGAAAGTACGTCCTCCGTCTTCTTCACGCCAAAGTGTCCCATTAATCCTCCTCCATGCGCCTCCTGCAACAACAAAAGACGAATAGAGCTAGCTGGAATGCATAGCTTGTTATCACGAAACACAAATCCATCATTAACGACGAACTTGTTCCACATTCTTCCTTCTTTACAATTCTGCATTACATCTTTAAAATCAGCATCATGCACATATTGATCTTTGATGGTCTCCAAACCAAATATTTTGAAGTCAAGTTGTGAAAGCATAGTATAGCGACGAGACAAAGCATCGGCAATAACATTTTCTTTTCCCTTCTTGTGTTTAATGACATAAGGGAAAGTCTCAATGAATTCAACCCATTTATCATGTCTACGATTCAGTTTAGCTTGACTTTTAATATGTTTCAAAGATTCATGATCAGAATGTATAACAAATTCTTTGGGCCATAAATAATGTTGCCATGTTTCTAAAGTCCGAACAAGAGCATATAATTCTTTATCATAAGTAGCTCTATTAATATCATCTTTCAAAATAGAATCAGGAGTCATAGGAAGCAAAGTAATATTTTTATCCATATGAACAAGAGTATACTGATTGTTTCTACCATGGTGTACAGAATTTTTATCAAATTTCCATGGTCTACCAAGTAATAAGGAACATGCTTGCATAGGTACCACATCACAATCAACATAATCAGCATATGTAGAGATACTAAAATGCACACGAACAGTACGTGTTACCTTAACCTTGCCGCTGTTGTTGAACCATTGGATGTAGTAAGGATGTGGATGTGGTCTTGTGGTGAGAGAAAGCTTCTCCACCATATCCATGCTAGCCAAGTTGTTGCAGCTCCCTTCGTCTATGATGACGCACACAGAACGTTCCTTCACAACTCCCTTGGTATGGAACAAATTGTACCTCTGATTTTGCTCAGCTTGTGTGACCTGCACACTCAAAACATGTTGAGCAACTAAACATTCATACCTGTCAGCGTCTTCAGGAGCCATGTATTGCGTCTCATGATCAGAATCATCTCCACCATGTTCTTCACGTGTAATAAGAGCCAAAGTCTCCTCATCATAGTCACTAGCGGACTCATACCCGCCATCCTCAGTAGCAATCATCACATGCTGAGATTTGCATTGTCTTGCATAATGACCTCTTCCCTTACAACGACGACAAATAATATCACTTGTGTGCCCTGTTGATGCCATGGAAGATGAACTCTGTGGAGGCCCAGCAGGTTCGCTCTTGGCAAATAATGGTGGTTGTGCCTGCTTTCTTGTATCACGCATGGAGGTGGCACCTGATGGAGGTGCTGGTGCAGTTGAAGTAGAAGATGCATGCGGTGTCCATGATGAAGGTCGGCCTGCAGAAAAGTTAGTTCGCGCCAATGCTTGTCGATCCTGCACTTCACGTTCAGCTTTACGAGCAAGATGGAATAAACGAGTGATATTAGTATACTCCTTATAGTCTAGAATGGTCTGAATCTCTCTATTTAATCCACCCAGAAAACGTGCAAGCATAGCTTCATTCTCCTCAACAATACCACATCTAATCATGCCAGTTTATAATTCCTGATAATATTCTTCTACAGAATTTTTTCCTTGTCTTAAGCGCTGCAATTTTTGAATCAATTCACATTGATAATATGGTGGAACCCAACGAGTACGCATAGCAGTTTTCAAAGCAGCCCAAGTAGTTGGAATAGGATATAATCTACAATGTTCAGACCACCAGACACATGCAAAACTAGTGAAAGCACAAATAGCAGCGGCAACCCGTCTCTCCTCGGGATATTGTAAACATGTAAATCGTTGTTTAGTTTCTAACTCCCAAGTAAGATATATATCAGGAACATATCTACCCTCAAATGGTGGAATATTCAATTTCAGTTTAGGAAGATGGTGATGATCTCGTACCTGGGGGAGAGCCCTACCATTGTGATTATTTGCATGTGGACGACCTGGTGGTTCTGGTGCAGGTGGTTGCACGTAGTTCTGATTATGATCAACCTCATCCTCGTAATCTCCCACATAAGCATCCTCCTCCGCATCAGCAGCAGGAGCCACAGAAGTATCAACAGCAGCACCAACAGTTTGGCCAAAAGCAAGAGGGACACGGCTCGCTCGACGGAGGTCTATTTCGTGACGTGGAGGTAGTCGTTGTTGTTGTTGTTGTAGAGGTGCGTTAGGTGCAGCGGGTGGTGGTGGTGGAAGACGCATGAGCAATTCATTAAACTTGTTATCGAGCTTTGTTTCGAATGTCTTCTCCATGCCATCTATCTTCTCCATGGCCTCTTCAAATCTGTTTAGCACATCTTGCACCTGTCCACTCATCATTTGCTGAAATTTATCATGCAAATCCTTATTCGTCATGTTCTCCCAGTCAGTCTCGTCGGCTTGTGATCCTGGCATGGTTAGCAGCAATAGAAACACACAAGAATATGATCCTACAGACTACTAACAAGAGGTGGTGGTGGGTGTCTCAAATCCGTCAAGCAAATCTCAAATTCTTACCAGTTCTTACCCAGCAGCAGGTGGTGATCGGCAACCGTTGTAGTCAAAACTCTCAAAGCTTGGATAGAGCGATTACCAGGGAGAGTCAAACGCAGGACGTAGATGTATGTGGAGCTGGGTAGGCTTATAATATGGTAGCAAAAAAGGTCAGCAATAATCAATTCAGAGATGCAAAGTTGAATAAACGCTCAACGACGGTACTGTGCTGGTCCTAGGCTAGACTATGCTAGAGACGCGAGCCTAGAACACTAACAAAATCACGGCGCTGCACGTAAACAAGGGAGGAGCACACTCTGAATTTTTTTCTCTTTTTTTCACTTTTTTTTGCACTTCTTTTTCCTATTTTTTTTTTGCTCCGCAACAATTTTTTTTCGAGAAAGTCTACAAATGGTCTAGAAACTGCCTAGCCAGAATTTTCTAGACTTAGTTTTTTTTTGAAACTGGTGCTATTTTTCTACTGTGGGTAACACGAAAGTTCGGGAGTCCTTCTCTATCATGACTCGGAGTATGGCATGATCTGGAAGTCGAAAACAAAGCAACAATTACTGGACTCGGACTGGTGGCGGAGAAGAATCTGGTGGAACTCGGACTGGTGGCGGAGATGAATCTGGTGGAACTCGGACTGGTGGAAGATATATGTTGCAGGTGGACTCGGATTGGCGTGATGGAGGTGGATATGTGGTATATGGCTGTGGTAATGTCGATGGTGGTAGATGGCAGCGGTGATGACGATGGTAGTATATGGCAGCGGTGATGACGATGGTGGCATATGGCAGCGGTTATGACGATGGTAGTATATGGCAGCGACGATGATGATGATGCGGCGGTGGCGTGACAACTTGTGAACAGAACTCAAAACTCTAAAGGACTAGACACTAAGACCAGTAACTAGACACGACGATGCAACCGCAAATTCAACAAAGCAAAACCCTAAAAAGATTATGCAAAGGCTCAGATTGGTTCGGATATGATGAACTAACCCTAATTTTTTTTGTGGCTTTTTCGTGGACTGTAGGTATGAAGAACAGACTCGATCTAAACTACGAAAAACTGTAAAATCTCACCGAGCAACCTGGAAATCTGATACCACTTGATAGAGGCCAAGGTGTCCCATCTTTCGATGAGATGATGGATATCGCTTTGGTGGAAGTCCACTTTGATGATCCGACTACGAACGTGCGAGGACGTCGCGCCTTAGCAATCGCTAAACCAACTCCGAGAGGTTATTGACCACGCCGGAGCACGATCAACCTGACCACGATGGTCTGGTTCCTGCAGGCAAACGAAGAACAAGCAAGAAACTGAGATTGCAATCTGGATATTGCGAATATAAGATGAAAGCTTTATTGATCAAGGTGGGGTTCTGTGACGCCTTTGTCTGGTCGTTGAACACAAACGAAGTACGCGAAGTTGCAGCTATGGCAAACTTTAATCTAAGCAAAACCCAAAGTCTGAACGATGTCCTAAGGGCTGTATATATGGACGAAGAGGGGGGATTTTCGTGGCCCTTGGTGGAGGGGTCCGAAATCAACCCTATCTCTTGTTTCCCCACACATACGGACTCTAAAAATAGCCTATACTTATGTATTTCGAAATTACATGGGCCTGGCCCAATAATAAGGTGATGCAGCACCTAGAATAGCCTTGGGACAAAATGTATGAAGTGGCATCTAGTATATTTCGTCCAAGGCTTCATGCACCCATTATGGTGGCTTCAAAGTCCCGAGATCATCACTGGTAACTCCGTTCTTGTTCCCCTTGCGCATGCCATCATCTCCATGTTTGTTCTTGCTCCAATGTTCATCCTTCTCCAAGCTAGGCCCTTCATTTGTAAGCAAAACAAATGTATCCAATTTAGGCAGCATCATATTCTCATGAACATTAGAATCATTACCAAGAAACGAAAGTACCTGGTAATTTAGTTGGCGTGCGCGAGCTCTAGTAATTGGTCCAGTATGTATAGCAGCAGGGGCTGTGGGTGTAAAAATTGTATTGATGTCCTCATCACACTATCCCCGAGCTCGAGCTCGCCGGCGATCCGCACCGCTCCAGCCCCTCCCAAGCTCAGGTGACTCTTCCAGGGCCTCTGTCGTGCTTCAGTGGTGTCGTCCGACTAAGTTGGAGCCACTGGGGCCGCCCCTCGTCGCCGTCATCTCCAACTCCGGCGACCACGGCCTTCTGCCGCTGCTAGAGAGGCTCATTCTGTCGCCGTCCGACCACCCCTTGTTGTTCTACGGGTATGGATAGGTGCGTCTCTCTCTTCTCTTTCGATCCATCCCTTCCGATTGGGCCAAGTCGCCCTCCTCGCCGGCATGTGCTCTGGTGAAGCCCCGCTGTGCTCTGTCTCTCTCTCCACCTCCCTCTCACCTGACTAGCGGGGCCCGCTGTCAGCCACTCTAGCCACAACCGAAGCGGTACGAGTGGAGGCGCCCCGCGGGGTTTACGCCTTCGACGTCACCCCCCCAGTTCTGTTTATATTATTTCAAATTCAAATGATTCTAGAGAGCTTTAAACAGCCACAACTTTTAATCGATAAGTCCAAATGAATTGATACTTTTTGCATTGTGTTCTGTATGAAAATCTCTAGCAGCACACCAAAAATGAGATTTTTCTCTGCTGCCTAGATTTTCTGGTGAATTTCAGAGTGTTTCTTGATATTTTCTTTTTGTGTTTTTGAATTGATTTCAGAAGGTGAAGCTTGTCTGGAGGATCACCAGGAGGAGTGTGACCCTCATCTGCACTAAGGCAAGCCACAACAACATTTTCATGGTGCCATTAAAATATTTGTGATTTATTTTCAACTTGGATGATTAAATTTGTTCACGCATTTAAATCACCAAGTTAAATTGTTATTTTCATTCTGTTGAAAGCTTGAATGTGTGGACATGGTGATTTACAGTAAGTTAAGAAGTTAACTAAGCTAGTTTTAAGTTATTATAAGTTATGCTAGTTTATGGAGAAATAATTTGCTTATGGAAAAGAACTAGTTGGGATAATATTTCTTGGTTAAGAAAATAATTATGCTAAGTTATTGCCATGATTAGTTGCTGCATAAGCATGACCAGAATAGTGCCTTAAGTTTCTGAAATGTTTGGTTAGTGCTTGATATAGTTGACCCTGTATTGTTCTTATGATTAGTGAAGCATGTTATATGAGTGCATTTGCATGGCATATCATGACATCGGTTATTTTTACTTTAAGTTGAACCTGATAATAAATCAACTTGAACATATCATTGATCGGGTCATGGTGCCACTGAATCGAGTTTTTCCCAGTGCAACCACATTTGCCTTTACGGGGAGGCCTTTATTCGGTCCGTTGTCATGCCTCTGGTCGGTACCTCCAACAAGGGAAGGTTATGGGCGTGCAGTACCCTGGCCCGGTAAGCAGACATAACCTTGTGTACCCGTTGATGTTGTTATGGTACCTTGTCCCCATTTGGGACCGTTTATGTTTTGCCACGACGGTGGCCGTTGGTGTCTAGGGTAGACACGGGGCCACCCATGACTTAGCCCAGTTGGGAGTTAGTCGGAGTGGCCGGGAGAGTGTCACGGCAATGGAAGGGTTTTGTTGGAATGTTGTTGGTCCACCCGAATGGGAGTGCGAGCCCATGGGTTCCTTGGTGTGGGTACAGTGCGCTACCTCTGCATAGTGTATTAAATCTATCGATAGCCGAGTCCACGGTCACGTACACGCTCGAAAGTAGGTCACACCTTGGGTCAACATTTTAAATAAATCTTGCACACTAAATTAATAACATGGCATTGATGGAAAGAGGATGGTTGGAAAACCATGTTGATGTTGATGACCAAGTTGTTGGTCCGTTCGTGATCCGAGAGAGATCACCGTTTGGTTACTAGGTAACCCGTTTGATGACCACGAGGTTGGTCCGTTTTGTGATCTGGGAAAGATCACTGTTTGGTTACGTGGTAACTAGTTGGTAAGCAAGTCCGTGGGACTTGAGGCACGAGATTTTATTCACTGCATCCATAGCATGATTTTGCATTGATGATTAAATTAGTTAATATTATGATATTGTTTGTCATTATGTTTATGCTTGGTGTGAGCTTGCAAGTACATTCAATGTACTGACCTCGCGTGTCATGCCAGATTTCAGGAAAGGTTCGTTGGAATGGAGTGTTGTTCGAGTCTAGATCGTGTTCACATCGGTGTCCTGTCCTATGGAGTCCCGCTTCGTCGTTGTTCCGTTGTCGCGTAGTTGTCAAGATCGAGGCCCCCTTATGTTCATTAAATAATGTACATATTGTTCAGCCGCATCGTGTGTGCCGCTTGGCCTCCTAACTTGTTGTAATATGAACCATTTTCCGCTAGCATCAATAAAGAGGTTGTGTCCTGTACCAAGATGTTGTGTGTTGCCAGAAGACATGGTCTCTGGGCTGGCAATGCAAGGTAAACCAGTTGCTCTGAGCCGGGGTGCCACAACGATTGGCATCAGAGCCGCGCTGACTGTAGGACATGCTAGACTCCTGCCGCGCTACTGAACGTTAGTTAGCATAAAAGTTGAGTGATGATAGTGTTTCTAGCTGATTGTTGCATTGCATGAACTTGGTTATTTTATTTCTAACCTACTAATGGTTGTGAGTGTAGATGGGTCCAATGCCGTGTCCGTGCCAGTTGCAGCTGATGCCGTACACGTCGCTGCATCTCCTTCGCAATGTGTGGCATCGACTGTATCCTCACGGTGACGACCCAGTCTATCGTGTGTACCAGCAGCGTCTGTCATATCCAGGGTATGAGTATCACACCGTGGTTACTCTGTGCACCAGTTCATCTTCCACCTCTTACACTCACACTTCCAGGAGCGGTTACGCTTCTACCGCTTCTCAGGCTGTCCAGTTTGCTGCATTTGAGGTCCTCGTCGAGTTAAGCTATAACGTGGTCCGAATGCAGAACCATCCAGGTTTCTACTACTATCCCTCCCTGCATGACAATGGTCGTGTCTGTTTTCCTACCATTGATCTGGAGTATGATAGTACTGCTAGCCATCTTTCTCGTTACATCACTGCTAGCTACCTTCTGATCCACGAGCATGCTCGAGAGCTGACTCATGCCCGCGTTGTTTTAGCCGCTACTGAAGCTGTCACTACTCCATCGTCTACGAGATTTACTCCTTATCTTCCATCCAGTTCTAGCTCACCTGTTTCACCGATTACTCCTCCGAGTAGCTCGGGCACCTCGGCCGTGAACCCTTTAGTGCTCCTGCTGAGTGGGTTTCTCTTCTCACTACCCCTGTAGCCCCGATGCTTCAGCCCCATCCTACGCCTGCTCCAGAGGGGGAACCCTCGAGGCAGCGTCGTCGTGTTACATTTACCTCGGAGGTCTCGGTTAACATCGTCAGTTCGGGATCCAAGTTTGCTTCAGGAGAGGACGCTGCAGCACCAGCAGAGCCTTAGAGCACTCGAGTATTCGTAGTTATCAGGTTGATGTATGGATGTAGTCGTATGAGTCATGATGTTATGTTCGATGTATGAGAGTAGTTGAACTTATTATGTAATTTATATTTTATGTACGGGTCTATGTATTATTATGTTGGACTTTCTTCTATTCGATGTGTTTCCTTCGGAATTTCGCTTTCTTTCGGGTTTTGTCGCTGGTTTTCCCCCACTGTATTTCTTTTTGGATGTTGCTCATCTCGATTGTGTTGTCTTGGGAAAAACAATAGGATGACGCGGGGAGGCAGCAGTAGCGACATTTGTAAGGATGTCCCTATTTGTCGTTCCACGCGACAGGCAGGAGACTCCCCCGAGCCATACGTTCCACCACCGCCTCCACCGCCAAATCCACCCTCCACCGAGCAAATTCTCCGTATGTTTGAAGAAAGGTGAAATAATGATCTGCTTGAAATGTTGAGAAGAGTGCAAGCTATAGTTGGACAGAATGGAAATCAGAACGGTCATCACTCCAAACTGTCAGATTTTCAGAGGACCAACCCTCTCAGTTTCAGTCAAGTTACTGATCCATTGGATGCAGACGACTGGTTGCAAACTATTGAGAAGAAGCTTGAGATTGCACGTACTGATACAAATGACAAAGTCCCATTTGCAACTCATTATCCTGAAGGCGCTGCCGCAATATGGTGGGAAAATTAAAAAGCCATGTGGCCTGCTGATGAAGAAATCACCTAGGTAAAATTCAAGGACCGGTTCCGTAAATACCATATTCCTGCTGGAATTATGAAGGTCAAGCAGCGCGAATTCCTCGTGCTCCTCCATGGAAGTCAGTCTGTGAGTGAATATTTGAATAAGCATTTGGCTCACTACTCTCTTCATATGTGGCCACCGAAGAAAGGAAGATTGACTGTTTTCTTGGAGGATTAAATCAACATCTCCGGTGCACCCTCAGCATGTTTGATTTCACCGATTTCCAAACTCTGGTAAACAAGGCCCTCATTGCTGAGAGGGAGCACAAACTGATGCATGACAACAAGACTACAAATAATGATCACAAGCACAAGTTTGAACCAAGGAAGGAGGTTCAGCCTATGCAAAAGGCTCGTACCTGGCAGTAGACGCAAGTAGAGTACAAGCCCAATTGGCAGCAGAATGTTAACAAGACCACTACACAAGTCAAGAATGTCGTAACCAACCCAGTGCAAGAAGAGTGCCAGCACAACAATTCCTGTTTCAGTTGTGGGCAAACCGGGCATTATGCCAGGCAGTGTCCCAAGGGCGGCAGGAATCACGCTCCATTTAGGCCGCAAGTCAACTTTATGGGGTCATACCCTCTCCAGCAAAATATCACCGGGCAAGTCCACCACCTCTCCGCAGACGAAGCCCAAGAAAACCCCAAAGTCGTCATTGGTATGTTTTTAGTTAATAGCATACCTGCCGTAATTTTATTTGACTCTGGGGCTTCCCACTCTTTTATTTCGCGGAGTTTTGTTGCCCAAAACAAATTTCCTAGTTCGATTTTGAGCAAGAATATGCTGGTACAATCCCCGGGATATTTGCTCAGAAGCAATCTGGTCTGCCGTAACCTGGAAGTAAATATCAACGGAGTCCACTTTCCAACTTCCTTGATAGTCATTGAGTCTGTTAAGTTGGACATCATTTTGGGAATGAATTGGTTGACACAATATCAAGTATGCATAAATTGTGCAACCCGAGAAGTCACCTTGACAAGTCCAGAAGGGCAAGATACAAAATTCCATGCCCACGGGAGCATACCTCAGAAAGATATGGTTTTCACCGTTGTGGCTGAATTGGAATTAATTCCTGTGATCAGTGAGTTTCCCGATGTATTCCCAGAAGAGCTGCTAGGCATGCCACCAGACTGAGAGCTCGAGTTTGCAATCGATCTTGTACCCGGAACCGCGCCGTTATACAAGAAATATTATCGGATGCCGTCATCAGAAATAGTGGAGCTAAAGAAACAGCTTGATGAGATGCTCCAGAAAGGTACATCCGTCCCAGTTCCTCACCATGGGGATCACCTGCTATATTCATGGATAAGAAAGATGGTAGTCTTCGTATGTGTGTGGATTACCGTCAGCTGAATGATGTCACCATCAAAAACAAATACCCACTGCCCAGGATTGATGACTTATTTGATCCGCTCAGTGGGGCCAAAGTGTTCTCCAAAATTGATTTGAGGACAGGATATCACCAACTCAACATTAAGAAGGAAGATATTCCTAAGACCACATTCACTACTCGGTACTGTCTTTATGAATATACCGTTATGTTCTTCGGCCTCACCAATGCCCCTGCTTTCTTCATGCACATGATGAATAAAATATTCATGGATTTCCTTGATAAATTTGTGGTGGTTTTTATCGATGATATTCTCATATACTCAAAAAGTGAAGACGAGCACAAAGGACACCTCCGAGCTGTCCTACAAAGACTCCGTGACCACCAACTGTACGCCGAATTTAGTAAATGCGAGTTTTGGCTCAAGCAAGTTGGATTCCTTCGGCATATACTATCAGCAGAAGGTATAGCCATAGATCCGAGCAAGGTGAAGGACGTATTTGATTGGTTGGCACCCATGACAGTATCTCAAATCCAGAGCTTCCTTGGATTAACCGGATACTATCGCCGGTTCATTGAAGGTTTCTCTAAGATTCCCAAGCCAATGATAGAGCTTCTCAAGAAGGATAAGAAATTTGAATGGACTGAGGATTGTGAGAAAAGTTTCAACGAGCTGAAAATCAGGCTGACATCAACCCCTGTGTTGACACCAGACATCTACCGCAGCTTTGATGTATACTATGATGCTTCCAGGCAAGGTCTTGGTTGCGTACTTATGCAAGATGGCAAGGTAGTAGCATATGCCTCTCGGTAGCTGCGACCCCATGAAGGGAACTATCCTACTCATGATCTGGAATTGGCTGCGGTTGTTCATGCTCTAAAAATTTGGAGGCACTATCTCATTGGAAAAAAGGTGCCAAATATTTACCGACCACAAAAGTCTGAAATACATATTCACTCAGCCAGATTTGAATCTCCGCCAATGCAGATGGCTTGAGTTAGTTAAAGACTATGATCTTGGAATTAATTACCACCCGGGTAAGGCCAACATGGTGGCCGATGAACTTAGCAAAAAACCTATCAGTTTAAATGCCATGATGGAATCCCTGCCTTCCGAACTCCAAGACGAAATTGCTAAGCTCAATCTGGTCATAGTTGATGCTGGTCTTGCTAATATTATGGAAATTACTCCTACTCTTGAGGATGAGATCCGCAAGGCCCAGCCGGATGACACAGTCTTACAAAAACATGTCAAGCGAATGTTAGCAGGACAAACCTCAGATTTTTCCAAGGACCAATTAGGTACCTTACGGTTCCGCGGGAGGATTTGTGTACCAAGTCAAGGAGATTTGAGGAAGAAAATACTGTATGAAGCACACTAATCTTCATATTCTATTCACCCCGAAGGCACTAAAATGTATGAAGACCTTTGCCAAATATTCTGGTGGGACGGAATGAAGAAAGACATAGCCTATTTTGTGGCCTGCTGCGATATATGTATAAAGTAAAGGCAGAACACCAGAAATCAGCCGAACTCCTCCGACCGTTGCCCGTTCCGCAATGGAAGTGGGACAACATCTGCATGGGTTTTATCACCGGGCTACCAAAAACTCAGTGAGGCAATGATTTAGTATGGGTCATAGTGGATATGTTAACCAAGGTAGCTCATTTCATTCCCATCAGAACCACATACCGTGCTGATCAGCTCGCACAATTATATGTGTCCAGAATAGTCAGTTTACACGGAGTACCTCGAACAATCACTTCCGACCGGGGGTCCTTATTTACCTTCGCTTTCTGGTCCCGTCTCCATCAAGCTTTGGGAACAACATTTAAATATAGTACTGCTTATCATCCTGAGACCGATGGGCAGACTGAACAGGTAAACCAAATACTTGAAGATATTTTACGAGCATGTGCCTTGGCCCAAGGGTCTAAGTGGGAAGACTGTCTGCCATATGTTGAGTTCTCCTACAATAACAGTTTCCAGGCCAGTTTAAATATGTCACCGTCTGAGGCTTTGTATGGCCGTAAGTGCCACACCCCATTGAATTGGTCTCAAATCGGGGATAGCCGCATTTTCGGAACAGACCTCATGATGGAAGCTGAAAAGCAAGTACAAGAAATTCGAGACCGTCTGCGACTGGCCAAATCCCGACAAAAGAGCTATTATGATGCAAAACACCGACGGGTTAGTTTTGAGCCCGGAGAATAAGTATACCTCAGAGTCACTCCTATGAAGGGAGTCAAAAGGTTTCTAACTCACGGAAAATTGGCACCCAGGTTTATTGGTCCATTCCAAGTTATGTCTAGAGTGGGTACTGTTGCATATCAGTTGGAACTGCCACCAGAATTATCAGAAGTGCACAACGTGTTCCATATCTCCCAGTTGAGACGATGCATATCACCGCCCGAGAAAAAGATTGTGGAAGTGGAGTTGGCTAAGGATTTAACGTATGAGGAGAGACCGTTAAAAATATTGGATGAGATGGAAAGGGTCACTCGAAGCAAGCCGAGAAAATTTTACACGGTCCAATGGGAGCATCATACAGAAGCAGAAGCAACCTGGGAGCAAGAAGAAGTTCTAAAGGCAAATTATCCAGAATTGTTTTCCCAAGCAACCGAATCTCGAGGACGAGATTCATCCTATGTGGGGGAGGTTTGTGACAGCCTGGTTTTTCCCCTCTTTTCTTTTTCTGGATTTCATTTGGATTTGATTTGAATTTTGGAGTTTGAATCATTTTAGTTGGACTTAAACACTTGGGCATCACCTTGGCTTTCACCCAAGTGGCTTATTTCTCTCCCTAGCCATCATTTCCTCTCTGGTCTACCTCAAAATAATATCATGGATATTTTTCTTAAATAAAAAATATTCATTTTCCTCTCAAAAACCCTAACCAGAAACTTGTGCTCCAAAGCAACCCCAATTTTTCTTGCCCACAAAAATCTGAGAAAATTCACAAAAATCCTTTGAACCCTGAGCAAAAATATCACACCACTTTTTGGAATATTTTTGCTACAGAAATTATTTTCTGTTCAGGACAGAAATGGTAGTTTCTATAGCAACTACAATTTTACTTGCTCCAATGAGGCTGAATTTTCTTGTGCATCACTACCCTCCTAGATGATTGCTAACCACAAAAGCACAGCTCCCAACTCCCAGCCGTTTAACCACAGCAAGCTCTCAAAGTTACTGACCAGTAACTTGCAACGAAGTAAAAATCCAGTTTACTGCACCTGAGCTCAACTCAAGCCCTTGGCCCTAACCTAAACACTAAGGACTACAAGCCAGACACGAAATTTGGGGCCAGCCGTGGCTCTATGCCGCAGTGCACACGGTGACCACGCGTGTGCATGATGCCAGCATGCTTGTCGCCGCGCTCTGAGTGCCTCCGAGCACTCTGTTCGGCGTGTGCTTGCTTCCCCGCCTGCCTAACCTCGCCAAACCTCGCCACCATCATCGTCCCAACGCCATTAACTCCCCCTGGTGCTCGCTGAAGCAAGCACGGGCGTGGTCTGGCCAACCCAACAGTGCGCTATGCACTGTGTTCATCGCCACCCCCGCGTTCCTGTGCTCGTCTCCGTCCATTCACAGTGCATGCATGAGTTGTGTCGCCTTCCCCATCGCTCATTGACGCCGTTCGTCCCCGGGCGCTGCGTCCAGGTGTCCTCCGGCGGAGCCCGAACCCCTCGCTCCATTCGACTATAAATCCAGCCCCCCCCGGCCTTCTCGAGCATCCCCAGCTCCACTCACACACTCCACAAACTCGTAGGAAGCCGTAGCACGGCCGGGCAGGCCTTGGGCTGCCATCCCCGAGCTCGAGCTCGTCGGCGATCCCTTCTGTCCGTCCGCACCGCTCCAGCCCCTCCCAAGCTCAGGCGACTCTTCCAGGGCCTCCATCGTGCTTCAGTGGTGTCGTCCGACTCAGTTGGAGCCACTGGGGCCGCCCCTCATCACCGTCATCTCCAACTCCAGCGACCACGACCTTCTGCCACCGCTAGAGAGGATCATTTTGTCGCCATCCGACCACCCCTGGCTGTTCTACGGGTACGGGCAGGTGCGCCTCTCTCTTCTCTTTTGATCCATCCCTTAAGATCGGGCCAAGTCGCCCTCCTCGCTGGCGTGTGCTCCGGCAAAGCCCCGCCGTGCTCTGTCTCTCTCTCCCCCTCCCTCTCACCTGACTAGTGGGGCCCGCTGTCAGCCACTCTAGCTGCAACCAAAGCGGTATGAGTGGAGGCGCCCCGCGGGGTTTGCGCCTTCGACGTCACCCCCCAGTTCTGTTTATATTATTTCAAATTCAAATAATTCCACAAAGCTTCAAACAGCCACAACTTTTTATCCATACGTCCAAATGAATTGATTCTTCTTGCATTGTGTTCTATATGAAAATCTCTAGCAGCACAGCAAAAATGAGATTTTTCTCTACTGTCTAGATTTTCTGGTGAATTTTAGAGTGTTTCTTGATATTTTCTTTTTCTGTGTTTGAATTGATTTCAGAAGGTGAAGCTTGTCTTCAGGATCACCAGGAGGAGTGTGACCCTCATCTGCACTAAGGCAAGCCATAGCAAGATTTTCATGGTGCCATTGCAATATTTATGATTTAATTTCAACTTGAATGATTAAATTAGTTCATGCATTTAAATCACCAGGTTAAATAGTTATTTTCATTCTGTTGAAATCTTGAATGTGTGGACATGGTGGTTTACAGTAAGTTAAGAAGTTAACTAAGTTAGTTTTTAAGTTATTATAAGTTATGCTAGTTTATGGAGAAATAATTTTCTTATGGAAAAGAACTAGTTGGGATAATATTTTCTTGGTTAAGAAAAAAATATGCTAAGTTATTGCCATGATTAGTTGCTGCATAAGCATGACCAGAATAGTGCCTTAAGTTTCTAAAATGTTTGGTTAGTGCTTGATATAGTTGACCGGTATTTGTTCTTCTGATTAGTGAAGCATGTTATACAAGTACATTTGCATGGAATATCGTGACACCGGTTATTTTTACTTTAAGTTGAACCTGATAATAAATGAACTTGAACATATCATTGATCGGGTCATGGTGCCACTGAATCGAGTTTTTCCCAGTGCAACCACATTTGTCTTTATGGGAAGGCCTTTATTCGGTCCGTTGTCATGCCTCTGGTCGGACCCTCCAACGAGGGAAGGTTATGGGTGTGCGGTACCCTGGCCCGATAAGCAGACATAACCTTGTGTGCCTGTTGACGTTGTTATGGTACCTTGTCCCCGTTTAGGACCGTTTATGTTTTGCCACAACGGTGGCCGTTGGTGTCTGGGGTAGACACGGGGCCACCCATGACTTAGCCCAGTAGGGAGTTAGTCGGAGTGGCCGGGAGAGTGTCATGGCAATGGAGGGGTTTTGTTGGAATGCCATTGGTCCACCCGAATGGGAGTGCAAGGCCATGGGTTCCTTGGTGTGGGTACAACGCGCTACCTCTGTAGAGTGTATTAAATATATCGATAGCTGAGTCCACGGTCACGGACACGCTCGAAAGTAGGTCACACCATGGGTCAACGTTTTAAATAAATATTGCTAACTAAATTAATAACATGGCACTGATGGAAAGAGGATGGTTGGAAAACCATGTTGATGTTGATGACCAAGTTGTTGGTCCGTTTGTGATCCGAGAGAGATCATCGTTTGGTTACGAGGTTACCCGTTTGATGACCACGAGGTTGGTCCATTTTGTGATCCGAGAAAGATCACCATTTGGTTACGTGGTAACCCGTTGGTAAGCAAGTCTGTGGGACTTGAGGCATGAGATTTTATTCACTGCATCCATAGCATGATTTTGCATTGATGATTAAATTGGTTAATATCATGGTATTGTTTGTCATTATGTTTATGCTTGTTGTGAGCTTGCAAGTACATTCAATGTACTGACCTGGCATGTCATGCCAGATTTCAGGAAAGGTTCGTTGGAACGGAGTGCTGTTCGAGTCTAGATCGTGTTCACATCGGTGTCCCTGTGCTATGGAGTCCCGCTTTGTCGTCGTTCCGGTGCCGCATAGTTGTCATGATCGAGGCCCCCTTATGTTCATTAAATAATGCACATATTGTTCAGCTGCACCATGTGTGCCGCTTGGCCTCCTAACTTGTTGTAATATGAACCATGTTCCGCTAGCATCAATAAAGCGGTTGTTTTCTGTACCAAGATGTTGTGTGTTGCCAGAAGATATGGTCTCTGGGCTGGCAATGCAAGGTAAACCGGTTGCTCTGACCCAGGGTGCCACAATTTGCACACATGAAAGTAAACTATTACTTGCATAATTACATAGGTGGCTACTACATACATGACATTTCCACACACCAAAGTAAATTATATATTACATGCATGATTAACTAGGATAAATGATCATCTGATCATCATCTACTTCTTGTGACGCTTTCTCTGCTTGTGGCTCGATCCTGCCTCATTGATTTGGGTAATGAGGCCCTTCCTCATGGCAATGATCCACCTATGCATCTCGTAGCATGTGTACACGCTCTTGGTCGTGAACCTGAGGTGAGGTTCGTCCAGTTGCCGCATCCAGGCCCCGTGCCAGGATACGGGACATGTTCTGTTGGCATCCTGCTTCATCTTCTTGTAGTACAGGTCGATGATGGATGAGGTGAGTTCAACCAGGGAGTCCTTCTTCGTAATGCCCCAGACCCTATAGTGCTCACGGATTTCGACAAGGTTCTTGCATGACAAGCCCGAAACCCTGAGTGCTTTTACATTGTCGGTTGTTTCCATCGTAGCGAACTTGTAGTCGGTGTTGTTGACAAACCTGGCGAAATGGTCGGAGGCTCTGTGGCCATGCAGTAGTGGTAAATGAGGAAATGATGGCGCACACACAACTAGGCGATGGCAACTTTCTAATCTATGTTGGTATGACCGATGGTGTACTGGAGGTCGATGCTGACAACCTTGTACTTGTCTCAAGCAAGCAACTGCTCAATGGTGTTGATGTAGTCGTCCACCACAGCTGGGTCGATGGTGTACACCACCGAGAGATCTGTCTCCCTTGCTTGGGTCTCCACTTTATGCTCGTCGAACTCCATTGGAGCACCACTAGACATCCCCTCTCTATGTGTCATTGTGGGTGTGCTTGTTGTGTTGTGGGGCGTGATTGAAAGGTTGAAGAGGCTAAGGTTATAATGGTCGCGGGAATTAAAGGGGCAGTCGGACGGCCTGGAATCTTGGCACGCCCTGATGGCAGTTCTAATTTGCAGCGTGCAACTCCATCGTGCCGCACATAACTGCATCGCGTGGCGACGCGCGCGGCGCAACCGCATGCATATGGGGCCACCGAAATGATCGTGTGCAGGCCCAACCGCTGGTAGAGCGTGACCGGAGGGATGGGAGCAGAGCGCTCCGCGGTCGCCTGAATGGCGAGCAACCATATATATGCATATAGTAGTTGAACACGCAAGGAAAAGCTATCCAGAAGCCGAGCGCGCCGACGGACACGAACAGAGTGTGCCGACGGACGTGAGCAGAGCGCGCTGTGGCACCTAACGGCAAGCATAGCGTGCTGTGGCGCCTAACGGCGAGCAGATCTTGCCGAGGGACGCGAGCAGAGGCCGGCACAGTGATACGTGGCAAATAAGATGAACTGTGCGATCGATGTCGGAGACGTCAAGCGCGAATCAGATTAGAGTTGCGTGTATGACACGTGGCATACAGTTGATCCATCTGAGTTGTTTGTGATGGAATAAGTCGTGTGTGTTGTGGGCAAACGCTTGCTGGTATATAACCTTAAATTTAGCCAACAAAATGTTAATGCATGTTACAAAAATTATATAACTGGAAACTATGTTCAAATACGAATCCAACGATATAATCTTTGGCGGCGTGCATACATTTTTATTAGTTAAATCCTACTTATAAATCAGGATGGGGTATAGTAGGTACTTAAATCGCAAAGTTTTTTATTAACCGTATGTGTACGTGTCCTTCCGTTCTCCTCTCACACGTCTTGTCACCCCGCTGCCGCAAACAGCTTCGAGCGCAAGCTTGAGCAGCGCGGGGGCGTTCTTTCGGCCAAACGGTGCTGAGCCCGTTCCCACGCAACCGCGCAAGCTTCCCGCCCGACTCGGAGAAATCCCCCAAAATCCCAGTGCTTACCAGCCTACTATATAAACCATCGTGGCCGGCAAGTCCTGCGTCACATTTCCCCTCCCTCCCAGTAGCTTATCTCGTCTCCTTCTCCCACAATCGCCAATGGCACAGGTCCGTCATCGTCGCTCAGACACTCCGCCGTCATTAGAGGACAGCTCCAGCTGGGAGGCTACACCGCGGCGGCGGCATAGTCCCAGTCGTAGTGTAGTGTGCATGGCATCCCTGTTGGATGTGCGCAGAACACCCACCACAGCTCTGCCACCGCTGCCCGTCGGCAGCTGTTGCCAATCGCCGTTGCTGCCACACCACAGTCGAAAGCAAGGGCCATTGCCTGCTTCACCGCCACGGCCCGAGGGCGGGAGGTGGCCGTCGTGGCCTCCACCCCACCGCTGGCCACTATGGCCATCACCCGCTCCGCCACCACGGCCCGAAGGCGGGAGGTGATGGTCGTGGCCACCACCCGATCGTCGGCTGCCGTGGCCACCAGCCCACCATCGACCATCGGGATCATCGCCCACCCGCCACCGCCGCCCGAAGGAGGCAGGCGGAGCTAGAGGCCCGCACGTGCGTTAGCGACCTTGCGCACTACATCGAGTTCCTGCAGGAGGAGGAGGAGCACCTCGTCGAGCATGCAAAGAGACTTACCACAGTCGTGTCCGCAACACACGCCGATGCAGAGGCGAGGAATCAGGAGATCTACAAGCAGTCCGACCGCGTCGAGAGGGGTCGTCTAGAGCGGCAGAGGGAGTTACAGGTAAGCGTCGTTGAAGGTGCAGCAGCACCAGGCACCGTATTGTAGTTGTCCAGCTCGTCGGTAGGCTCCTCCTCCTCTTCCTCTTACTGAGCGCGCTCGGTAGAGGAGAGGCTGCCAGAAGTAGTACAAAGCCCCTTTGTAGTAGTAGTATTAAAGGGCTATTTTGTTCATTTCATCTAACTATAGATGTGGTGGAACTGTACAACGTACTTAAAATTAGCTAGTATATGTAGTTGAACTAGCTATTTCAATATGTGGCTGCAACAATTGGGGAAAAGTTTGGTCGGTTCAGCTGTCGAGTTGAACTGTTTGTATAAATTAAGAACGACTGCTTAATCTATGAATGAAATCTATGCTTAATTACTAAATTTTAGTTGCAAAAATTAGATAGTGCTAGTGATTTTTAGCTGCATATTTTGACAAATCACAATGTTACAAGGATTGACAAATGGCAATGTTACAAGATCAACAAATGTCATTCTTTCCATTTTGACAAATGGCAATATACCCAATATGACGAATGCAAATCATACCAAATTGTTTGTACATGGTTGCACACGGGTCATCCGAAAAAACTGTTTGCATTGAAGGGAGGTACAAATCCTGCTTGCAAAATTTTCTCTTAGTTTAGCGCCGAAGTCTCGCTTTGCATACCTTATTCAATCTAAACCGTTTGAGTTGAAGAGATGCACAAATCTTGCGCGACGAATTTTCCCTTGGCTTACTGCGGAAGACTATAGCTCTCACTTTGCATACAGGTGTTCTATCTAAAACGTTTGCGATGAAGAGCTGCACAAATCCTCCTCGGCACATTTTCCCTTGGCTTACTCGGGGAAGCTGGCGGTTTACATACGGGTGTTCTGTCTAAAACATTTGCGATGTTAGAGTGGCAGCTATTTGTTTCAAAAATGCCTTTGTTGGCTGTTATTCTAGTGCGCCTTCTCTCAAAATGGACATAAAAATACCACCGCATGTCGGGTGCCATTCCATGATAGCATGCCATGTTTCATGAATTGCAGACGAGTTTCAGTTTTACTAGAATTTAAAAACAAAGTATCTCAATGTTTTGCCGGCAATCAATAGTGCCCTGGTGTTTGAAATTCATCCCCATTTCTTGCATGGGACCTAAGGATGCACCCAAGGACACATATTTGATTTTTCAACCAATTTATATGCACTGGAGCATGTGCATGTAGTTCAAATTTGATGCACATAATGCCTAGAAAACCCAGTTAATGTATAAAAATGTCCAAACGAACCCCGAAAAATTCCAAAATTTAACACAACACTCTTGTTGTTCTATGTTGACACTAGAAATTTTTTGAAAGCAATAAGAGGCAACGAAGATCGTTTTGTCCCCAAAGGTGGCACATTCCATACCGAAACCATCAAGCTTGTTATGAGAAGCTCTGGTGTGACAAGCTTATACCCAAACCTGCCCCAAATGGGACAAAAAATTTACCACGACATGTTGATGCCGCTCCATGATAGCATGCCAAGTTTCATGAATTTCAGATGAGTTTTGGATTTACTAGAATTTAAAAACCTGGTATCTCAATGTTTGCGGCCGAGTGACGGTGGCAGGGTGTTGGACATTCATTCCCATTTCTTGCATGGGACCTAAGCATGCAACCAAGGACACAGATTTGAATTTTCAGCCAATTTATATGCATTAGAGAATGTGCGTGTAGTTCAAATTTTAATTATGCACATAAATGCATTGAAAACTCAATTAATGTATAAAAATGTCCAAACAAGCCCCAAAAAATTCCAAAATTTAACACAACACTCCTGTTTTTCTATGTTGACACTAAAGAAAAAAATTGAAATCAAGAAGAGGCAATGGATATCATTTCATCCAAAAAGGTGAAACGTTCCCTACCGTAACCATGAGGCTTCTCGCGAGAAGCTCTGGTTTGTGAGAAGCTTATATGCCAACCTGCCCAAATGGGACAATATTTTTACCACTGCATGTTGATGTCGTTCCATGATAGCATGTTAATTTTCATGAATTTTAGACGAGTTTTCGATTGACCAGAATTTTAAAACCTTGTATCTTAATGTTAGCGGGCGAGCGATGATGGCAAAGGTGTTTGACATTCATTCACATTTCTTGCATGGGACCTAACGTTGCAACCAGGGACACACATTTGATTTTTCAACCCATTTATATGCACTAGAGCATGTGCATGTAGTTCAAATTTGACATGCACATGAATGCATAGAAAACTCAGTTAATGTATAAAAATGTCCAAGCGAACCCCGAAAAATCCCAAAAATTGACACAACACTCCTGTTGTTCTATGTTGACACGAGAAAAATTTTGAAAGTAAGAAGAGGCAACAAATATCATTTCGTCCCCCAAGGTGGCACGTTCCCTGCAGAAACCATCAAGCTTATTGTGAGAGAAGCTCTAGTTTGCGAGAAGCTTATACCCAAACCTGCCACAAATAGGAGAATGTTTTACCATGACATGCCGTTGCCGTTCCATGATATCATGTCAAGTTTCATGAATTGCAGACAAGTTTTCGATTCACTAGAATTTTAAAACCATGAATCTCAATGTTAGCGGCCGAGCGACAATGTCAAGGTTTTTGACATTCATTCTTATTTCTTGCATGTGACCTAAGCTTGCAACCAAGGATAAACATTTGATTTTCTAACCCGTTTTCATGGACTAGAGAATGTGCATGTAGTTCAATTTTGAATTATGCACATAAATGCCTAGAAAACTCAGTTAATGTATAAAAATGTCCAAGCGATCCTGATGTGGAGCATCCCACGTTCATCCCCATGTACACTCCGACTACTCTCCAAGCCCCAACATGACATAAGACGAGACCTCGAACATACGCCATTGGACATAAGGTGAACTCGCTCCTCCCTGAATCGTCACTTTCCACATGTGACACATGGCTACTACCTCAAACATATGTGCTATGCATGAATGGGAACCAAGAGGAAAGCCATGGAACAACTACAAGCATTGGACAAGACGGCGAGGACACCAAGCGCGAGGAACAAGAGGAAGAGCTGCTAGGAAGCTACAGCTCCTGGATGTCCGACGACCTCTGGACGACCGACGATCTCCGGACGTCCGACGCCTGGAGACTCCACCAGCTAGATCGACTCCAGCCGAGGCAACCTACAGCGCCTGGACGACCTCCTGACACCGGACGTCCGACCTTGACCGGACGTCTGACACTATCGGAGCAGAGCCAAAACATCAAAAGTTCGAAGACTCCCGGACGACCGTACGCCCGCGAGTGACTGGACGACCGATAGCCGTCCGACGTCTGATGCCTGTCTGCTCAAAGAGATCGGGCCCAAGGCCCATGTATCCCTCTCCCACTTACCCCTTCGTGGACCTAGACTATAAATACGCCCTACCTCCTCCTAGCTAGGGTTAGCAATGGTTTAGCTCATAATAGAGATAGAGCTTTGCTCGTCCACTTGGTTACTTCTCCATCGGAGTTCATGACCTCTTCGAAGAAGATCCCCCAAGCGGATTCAGGACCTCTTTAGAGAAGATCCCCCAAGCGGATTCAAGACCCCTTCATGGGAAGACCCCTCAACACTTCCTCATGGAGATGAACTAGCTACTTGGATCGTCCTTTGTTGGATTTCAATCGTCTATTTCTTTGTGTTTCGAGGATCTAGCACATGTGTGGCCATATCTTGTTGGTTTGAGTGATTCTCTCATGTTTCCCCTCGTGATTTCTCCTCGTGTTCTTCGTAGGATACCCTCCAATCGTGAAAGATTGGGCATCTAGGGTTCTACCCTACATCATCTTGGCATCATGAGACACGTTGATCACAAATTTGGAGCCCCTACCCCTCTTTTTCTAGCCTAATTTTGTTGTGTTCTTCCCCAAATTTGAAAATTGCCACTACAAATAGTTCTAATTTTTCTTGTGATTTGTTGGTTTGATGATTTTTTGTTGATTTTGATCCATGGATTTGCTTGGTTTCGAGTGGATCTAGCATTTCCCCAAGTTTCCCCATCTTTCATCCTCGAAATCTCTTCAATTTTGACCCCAAAATCTCCAATTTCCGTCCAAAATCGCGTCCCGAAACTTAGATCTCAAGTTGACCCAGACCCACCGGACGTCCGATACTTTACCAGATGACCGGTCCGTCCGCAGCACCGGATGTCCTACCCTTACCGAACGTCCAACACTACCCATCACAAACGAAAACATCGGATTTCCGGCCATTTCCGGACGTCGTCCCGTGCTCCAGTCACCGGTCGTTCGACCCTTATCGGACGCCCGACCCCTGTGAAAACTGACTTCGGCTGATTTTTGTTTCGGCCAAAACTAATTCATCTGAACTCCGATTTTGACGTTCTTTAGCTCGTTTTGAAGCTATTGACATCCCCCATCCCAAAACAATATCATCAACGTCATTTGACTCCATCAAATTTTGTGAATTTTGGCATCTTTGCCTAGGGCTTCCACCACATCATCCGCTACACCACCACCGACTTCCGCAACCTAAGTCATTTTCTTCACCATAGCATTATTGGTTGCTTGAGTAGTGATTCGAGTCTCCTAAGGTGTTTTGGATACTTAGGGACGGTTGCTTCTTCATCAACCACCGCCTCCACTTCCGCATAACCTTGCCCACCATACATTTTGCCAACCCAACTTAACCCAATTGTTGTTTGAGCTTGTTTGAGTTGTGGCTTATGTCTCCTAAGGTGTTTCGGCTACTTAGCGACGGCAACTTCAACTCCGACATGTGTATAGTCCATCATTCCACTTCTGTATTCCCAAATGTAAAGTACCATCGCTTTCCACTGCCACCATTTGGCTTTTGTCCTTGAGATTTTGAGTTAGCGGTTTTTCCGTTTCCTAAGGTGTTTCGGCTAATTAGGAAGGGGTCGACATCAACAGCACCGCCTCTCCTCATCGACATGGACGGTAACCTCGATGACATCAATGTATATTCCCCTTGCAATTATATAGATAACCACTAGCCCATTTTGTGTCACTTGCCTATCGAGACTAGCCTTTGAGTATTGCCGGCAACGTTACTTGTGCACATTAGTGATCATTGATCTACACCTCCCATTGCATACATACCATATCATATTGGTATCATCTTGCTATCATATCATATCTTGTGTCACAAGTTTGTTCCCGCATATACACATTTGCTATCTTTTTTTGAGTATTGTGCAAAAGTGGCCATATCAAAAACAAAAAGAAAAAAGAATAAGCTTTTAAGCAAAAAGAGAGAGCAAAGAAGCTTGTAAGCAAGTGCCATAGCATCATACCACATTGCATATAAGATTGTCATATCCGATCATCTTGGATCATCTTGAGAGAAACACCGGGAACCATACATGCATAGCATACTTGGGATAGAAAGTTTATCCATTTTGCATCTTACAGGTTGTGCACAAGTGTCGTATCCGCCTATCGAGCAATCGTGCTAGCATCTCTCTTGAATTGTGAAACACGAGCATTTTCTGTGGATTCCACATTTTGTGCTCATTCCTTGGTTGCACGACCCCATTTATCTATTCGTGTGTGTGTTTCCGTGTGCCATTCTTTGCTATAGGTCTACTTGTGTCGCTTGCGAATTTGTGAAACTCTTTCAACATTATTGACTCTTGCTAACATTTTGCATCAAAAAATTTGTCCCACTATCCTCATCGAGCTCCACCATAAGCCTTACTTGTGTAGGTGTGAGAAATCGACGAGATCAGTACCAATTGTGCTATTTCCTTGTTACATCATTGAGTGATCATTGATCCATTTTCAACATCAGTCAAGGTACATCATTGAGTTCTCTTATTTCTTCGACTCATATTTTCTCGAGTCTTGTGATGGATAGGAAAGCCATTTCATCCCCAGTCTTCGACAACAACGACGACACAAACAACTACATCACCAAAGCGTCCATCTTCGATCTACAACGACAAATACAAGGCGCACAATCAATATTTCGAGAGCACATCGACAACAAGCTTTCTGCATAAAAGAAGGAGCAAGATGCAAGGATGGAGGATATTCGGGCCTTAATCAAGTCTACTTCCCCCTCGTCATCTTCAAGGCGGCGGCGACCAAGTCGATCATCTTCGAAGTGCCCAAGCGATGCAAGCGCAATTCTTGCACGTCCACATCTACATGGCGACCATCATCACATTCGTAATCCACATCGTCATGAAGGGCAAGTCACCTCCAAGGATCATGTGCACGACGATGACGAACGCCATCGAGCTCAAGCGCAACAACGACACCATCATCATGAAGATGCTCCACAAGCGCAAACGCACAAGTCCCAACAAGGCCTACTTCACGCCAAGTCCAAGCTTCATGAGGAAAAGAGAAGATCGCAAGACGAGCACCACCAAGACGGAGCTACGGCTACACCAACCACTTTGGCATCTTCGCCAAGTGTTCTCAAGGCATCTTTACCTTTGGACGTACGGCATATTAGCCTACTTCCCATGAGTTTGCCTACATCGACATCTTCAACAACAAGGCGACCACCTGCAAGTGAGGACGACACTTCCATCTTTGAAGCCCCTCAAGGAAGATGGTCGAGCTTGGGAAATCCCCTTAGGTCATGGAGACAAGCTACGAGGTGCCACATCATATGGGCCTCCAACACCAAGACGGTGACAAGAAGGTTGAGCAAGGGCCATCCCCTTCGACCACGGCGATGAGCGCGAACCTCTTCAATGACATGAAGATGGCGCCCATATTGGACTCATACTCTGAGTCAAGCTATGCGATCGCACATGGAGACATTTGCACCTACATCTCTCCGACACCCACATATGTCGAGATGACCCAAGTGCCATGTGAAGAGAGCCGCCTCCACATGAGTGATATGAGTGACTCCACCATATGTGACATTGAGTGCAGTTCCTATGAGAGGATGAGTGTGACCACCACTAGCTCCACACACGAGAGTATGCCACACATCCTATATGAGGTTGAGAGCCATTTGAGTGACTCCACCAACCATATGAGTGAGAGCATCCAAGAGGGAGTGAGTGAGCCACAACACTTAGTGAGTGAGGTAGTTGACATCACACGTGAGGCCACTATGATTTCTAATGACTTAACCTCTACTCCTAGTGTGTTTTATTCTTTGGTGCTAGGTCTCCTACATGACGACATGCCTATCTTTGACGAGTCCATCCCTCCAATGGAGACGACGATTGCCATGGTGGACGATGATGCACCACCCACATGGTTCCATCAAGATGAAGATGACAACGAGTGGATCTTCGACACCTCACCTACAACACATGAGCGGCACTCTAGAGGTAACATAGGTGATGGTGCTTCTCTTGTCCCACTAGTGGACTCTCTTAACATCGATTGCTCCCATGATGTTGATCACCCTATGGATTCATCACATACTATGTCTTGTTTCGATATGCCTTCCATTTATGATGAATATGATGATGAGCATGTTGAATTGCATACTTGTGATGCTATGGTCCATAGGATATCATGTGAAAATTCTATTGGTCACGTCATGTTTGATAATCGCTTAAACTTGTCATATGCTATGAGTGAGATCTCCCATACTGCATCATTTGAATCTCAACATAGTAACTATGCATGCCCCATTAAAATAAATCATATTTGCACTTATGGCATATATGACGAGATGATGGTCATTGGCTTTTATTTTTCATGTGATGATATTGCCATGCTTCCTTTACATGATTTGCGCAATTCATCAACTATGCCATGCCATGATAAAATTGTTCCAAATGTGAATTGTTTTGGATGTTGCCAATATTTTCCATGTGATGTTTCCATTAATGCTCATGTGGAGACCCCCATAGTTTCCTCATACATACTAGGAAATCTTGATGAATTCCATTACTTGCATGATTACCAAGATTGTGTGCACCATATGCATTCCATGAATAACAATGCTCTACATTATCTCATGAGGCATTACATCCTTTGAGTCGCCATTATGCTATACATAATAACAAACCCATCATGATGGATGACATGTTTCTATATCACGCATCTCATTTATTTGAGCATTGGATATTTTGTGCTAACCAACACAAGCATGTGCGCATCATGATGGATGATGTGTACATATACCACGCACACACAATTTTCCCCTTGTCTTTATTTTGTGTAGGTACTCATGTATACTCGTCAACCTCTCAATCCCAAGAGTTGACGACACGAGCTCTTCAGAGCAACGATGCTTTGGGATCCCGTGGACTATCCTTACCACCGTTCTCTTTGCGCAACGACTATGCACATCTATTACACTTGGCTCTGATACGGCTATGGGCTATTTACCACTTGTCACCTTATGCTCATTTTACCGTCTTCACTTTGCATGTTATACCCGCTTATATGCCTTTGCCATGCAATTTTGACCCTTGCTTGCATCTACCCATGATTCACCATTATGCTACTCCTATTTGTATTTGCATGATTGGTGGGGATACTAGTAGCTATTGCCATGACTTCTTTGTGCCCCATGCTATTGATGCTTGTTGTGTTGGGAGAGTCATGAATTGTTATTTACCTAGGGCTTCTTGCCAATACAATGATGATACCTTCCTCATATATATCTTGCTTTCATGCTTGTGCTATGACATGTGAATTATTCATGCCCACTATTTGCACACATGACATGCTTGCCATGATTCCTTCTAGTATGTTGCATCTTTGCACTACTAGCTTGCTTGACTAGATCACTATGGTTGCTTGCTTTGTCGCATCACCCAGGTTCCACTCTTACTCGCTTTCTTGGGTTGATGACATATATGTTCATGCCTCTCACTTGATTCGTCTTGATCATCGTCTCTTTTCTCCATTAGTTGCATCTCTCATATCCCCTTGTATTGAGTGCCAACTTGCTATGCTTATTGATCTTGGAGGCTTTGGCACCTTACTTGTGATGCATGCTTGTTTGATTGAGCCTATTGTATTTGGTTGTTCTTGCATAATATGCCTCCATACTATCAAATGTTCCCTTGTCCTTTCTTATGATGAGCATGATGCATTCACTTGTTGGGTATCTTACCACACGAATGATAGGTTTTGCATTTATGCAGCCTCATTTGTTTTTCCGAGCGTTTGTCATGTTCTTTTGTTTTGAAGGATTCACAAGGCAGTACGATCACGAGACATTTTGGTTATGAGAAGGCATACATGATGCACAACTCCATCATCCTTGAGAAACTCCTAAAGGTGACCTCCTTCCCTTTGAGCCATCCTCAAATACGCACATTGGATGGGTCATTCTCTCATTGTTGTCTCCTTCTTGTTGTCTACATGATACATCTCGCAAACGAAGGAGCGACATTGGAGATGGACCCTTTGGACCTTCAAGTTGAGGAGCGCTCGCACTTATTGGATGCATGTTCGGAACTCCACCCATGCCACGACATCGAGCATTGGGACACCAACACCTCCATATTTGTTGATTGTGCTCACACATGTCATGCTCAATGGACATATCATACTCACCAGAAGTTTGCACCCTATGCATGGATTGACTCACACTACGATTGCCTTGTTGCATCTTGTATTCCCATGTCATCCATATATATGAGCTGGTGCACTTCCTTACCAAATTTGTTGTGATCTTTCTTGATGGCATATTCATACATCATGATCATATTGGCCACCATCAATTGCATGATAGCATACACACTAAGCATCCATTGCCATGTTCATGCTCTTGATACACCAAAACACTATGACATCATTTTGCACAATGGTAGAGTTTGTAGCTTTGTGCACCATGACAACTACCACAACTTTGTGTGCACTACGAATGAATTTGCTCCCATGAATGCTTTGCACATCATTCTAGATCATCTTGAAAATCTTCATGCGCTTTGTCATGAGCAATCTTGCTGCACGGACTCCTTTTTACATGATGGACACTTTGTGTGCGCTAACCATTGTATTTCCGAGTGTCGCTTGTGTTTGCTCATTTTGCATGTACCACATACCGGAGACACCTTGGAGTACTTGGATTGCGCCATGCCTTCAACTTCGTCCAACTACAAGTCCGTCCACGACAACCGTTTCCATGGTGATGAGGATCATGATTCGAGGTCAGATTTTTCCCAAGGGGGAGATGATGCGGAGCATCCCACGTTCATCCCCGTGTACACTCCGACTACTCTCCAAGCCCCAAGAGGACATATGACGAGACCTCAAACATACGCCATTGGACACACGGTGAACTCGCTCCTCTCCGAATCATCACTTTCCACATGTGAGATATGGCTACTACCTCAAACATATGTGCTATGCATGACCAGGAACCAAGAGGAAGGCCATGGAACAGCTACAAGCATTTGGACAAGACGGCGAGGACACAAAGCACGAGGAACAAGAGGAAGAGCTCCCAGGAAGCTATAGCTCTTAGACGTCCGACGACCTCTGGACAATCGATGATCCCCGGACATCCGACACCTGGAGACTCCACCAGCCAGATCGACTCGAGACGAGGCAACCTACAGCGCCCGGACGACCACCCGACACCGAACGTCCGACAGTCATCAGCGCACGGACGACCGACCCCGACCGTATCCGACACTATAGGACCAGAGCCAAAACATCGGAAGTCTGAAGACTCCTGGACGACCGGACGCCCGTGAGTGACCGGACGACCGACAGCCGTCGGACGTCCGACGCCTGTCTACGCACAGAGATCGGGCCCGAGGCCCATGTATCCCTCTCCCACTTACCCCTTCATGGACCTAGACTATAAATATCCCCCTACCTCCTCGTAGCTAGGGTTAGCAATGGTTTAGCTCATATTAGAGATAGAGCTTTTCTCATCCACTTGGTTACTTCTCCATCGGAGTTCACGACGTCTTCGGAGAAGATCCCCCAAGCGGATTCAGGACCTCTTCGGAGAAGATCCCCCAAGCAGATTCAAGACCCCTTCATGGGAAGACCCCTCAAGACCTCCTCATGGAGATGAACTAGCTACTTGTATCGTCCTTTGTTGGATTTGAATCATGGATCTCTTTGTGTTTCGAGGATCTAGCACATGTGTGACCATATCTTGTTGGTTTGAGTGATTCACTTGTGTTTCCCCTCGTGATTTCTCCTCGTGTTCTTCATGTTCTTCGTAGGATCCCCTCCAATCATGCAAGATCAGACATCTAGGGTTCTACCCTACATCAGATCCCCAAAAAAATCCAAAATTTAACACAACACTCCAATGTTCTATGTTGACACGAGGAAAAAAATTGGAAGGAAGAAGAGGCGACGAATATCGTTTTCTCCACAAAGGTCACACGTTTCCCTAACGAGACCACGAGGCTTCTTGTGAGAAGCTCTGGTTTGTGAGAAGCTTATACCATAACCTGCCCCAAATGGGACAATATTCTTTACCCCAACATGTTGATGCCGTTCCATGATAGAATGCCAAGGTTCATGAACTTCAGACGAGTTTTGTATTTACTAGAATTACAAAAACAAGCAACTCAACGTTTGCCAGAGATCCATGATGTCGTGGTGTCTGAAATTCATCCCCATTTCTTGAATGGGACATAAGCATCAACCATGGACACATATATCATTTTACAACCCATTTTGGTGCACCAGAGCATGTGCATGTAGTTTAATTTTGAATTGTGCACCTGAAATGCCTTAAAAACCAAGTTAATGTATAAAATATCCAAACGAAACGTGAATAATTCCAATTTTTTGACGACACACCTATAGTTGCATGTTCACTGCAGATAAAAGTTCTAGCAATTCAAGCACCATCCTTTGCAGCTGTGACACCATTATGTAATTCAAATCAAGATGCAAAATCAAGTAGATCGCACACAGTTTATTATCACCAACCATGTGAGATGGAGTACAAAATATCATGGAGCACCGTCGGTGTATAGTATGCATACGGATTACGCGATAAGGTGCGTCGGCTATAGTCCATAGCCGGCATGTCAAGCACACTAGCTCGCTCCCCAAATATCATTTCACTGTTCAACCGTCACAGGTTAAAGATGGGGACGTGGACCCGCTTCGTGAGGGCAACTTCGGTGGTCCAGTCCGACGAGAGCACGACTGCAGCCGCCAGGAGCGTGATAACAAGCTTCATGAGCGCGGCCGCAATCTGTGACCGAGCGGCCAAGGCAGCCCAAACGACCGATGTTGCTTCTTAGGTGGCGGCAACAACATCTGCCTCGGGGATAGCAACTGGCGAGAGTGGCACAGCAGCTGTCTATTCCACAGCTACAACCTTAGCCTTGTTGGAGGCCGCCCACGACCATGTTGAGGCCACCCACAACCAGCTCATGGCGGTCACCACACAAATCGAACGAAGCTTCTCCGACAACGGTCGGCAACCCACAGTCGAAGACTTGGCAATCGCCAAGAGTGTTCGAGCAACCATCTGTTCCTACATGGCATACCTTGCCACGACAGAGCCCGCCCAAGCCAAGATCACGGCCGCCCAGACCAAGCTTGTGGCCTCCTATTCCAAAGATATGGCGGATGAAGATGGCGAGATGCTTGCTGATTATGGTGAGATGGATGCCATGGATCCCCTTCCCCAAGAGATTGTTGGGCGCGAGCTGGACATGGAGGAGGCAGCGGAGATCGACGAGCACCAGCCATAGTAGTACTCTTTGTTTTTTTTAATTAAGAGTGTCGGTCTTTAATTTGTTAGAGTAATGTTTATGTCAGCTAGCTCTGTTTAATTGCTGAAATTGCTTGATTAAGAAGTGTGGGTGTGTTGTAGTGTCCTTTGTGTATGCAAATTATGCAATGACATGTATGACCACTGTAACCAGGGAAATTCGAACAAAAAAATTTCATGTTCAAACTCATCACACACGGGTTAAGCTATATGAATCGTTTGTGATGTTCACATATCATACATAGTGCTGAATAAGGGACCGTGTCTGATGACACTTTGTGCGCCAGTTTTTTTGCTGAACCGATTCAAAAATTTTGGCTTCTGTGGAAATATCTACCTCCTGCCCCCTTCCCCTTACCAAAAGCCATATTTCCTCTGTTTCTGCCTTCCTTTCCAAGTTGAAACCTTCACTCCTTGCTTGCAGCGTCGCCTCCTCACCGGCGATCCTCCTTCACGCTGCTCGGCCTCCTCTATCCAGGCAGGTATTCCACACCCGACCCCCATCCTCATCCTCCTTCCATATCCCACATGCCCCGACCGCCGGCGCAACACCTTCCACCCAAATCACCAACCCCTCCAACAAATAAGTGCTGCCCTAAGCCATGGTGCACGCAATATAGCCAGGAGCTCAAGGAGCATTTGGCAGCACAGAAGCAAAACGCGGCCACACGTGCGGATAAGGTCGCGATGGCTGCCATTCGTGTCGACCCCAGATCTTAGAGGAGCACCTCGCCGTCAAGGCCACCATCGACGCCTTGAGCGCTGGCGCCACGACGCGGTTGGCTGCTTTAAATGACAATTCGTGGTGTTTTCTTGAGGCCACCCTCGGTGCCTTTGACGAAGACTACTAGGTGTTTTCTCAGCGTGCAATGCTTACCTCAACTCGAGAGCCAGCAGGTTGGTGCCTAGAGCAGCTCAGGCAACTCACCACTACGACGAGGTCACCCACGATGCGGAGGCCTTGCCCTCTTCCATGTCCAAGGATCCAATCATCATTGATATCTCTGACAATGAGGAGTAGCTTGTCTTATTAGCTCACTATAAGGACCCATGTTCAGTTCACTAGCTACTGCCTTTCCTTAACAAATTCTAGTGAATTGTGATATGTACTTTTACCATGCAATCTATTGCTCAAGTGTATATGTTATATATGTCGTGCAATGTGGTGCTCACTTATTAACTATTTTGTTAATTAGTTATCGTGTTCAGTCAACTGTTTGGTTCAATTCTCCAACTGTGATGTTCAATTCTTCAGGGTGCAATTTTGTATTGCCTTCCATGTGAGAAATAAATCAAATTTTTCTTTACAAAATACACGAGAAACAAATACAATTGCTATATTTCCAAGTTTTCAAGCGTGCTTGGTTTGGTTAATTGTCTGATCTTCTAGTATGTTATACATTGCGCAATGTGGTGCTCAGTTAATGTTTTGATCATTTGTCGTGGTGTTTAGTTAACTGCTTGGTTCAATTCTGCAATGCGATGTTCAATTGTTGTGGGTGCATTCTGTTATTTTATACCATGTGAGAAATAAATCGAATTTGGATGTACTAAATACATGAGAAACAAATACAATTGCTATATTTCCAAGTCATTAAGCATGCTTTGTTTGGTTAACTGTCTGGCCTTCTATTAGGAGTATGTTATATTGTGCAATGTGGTTCTCATTTAATGTTTGGTTCATTTGTTGTGGTGTTTAGTTAATTGCTTGGTTCAATTCGGCAATGCGATGTCCAATTGTCGTGGGTAGAATTTTGTATTGTTGTGCATGTGAGGAATAAATCAAATTTTGTTGCACTTAATACATGAGAAATATATAGAATTGCTATATTTCCTAGTTCTTAATCATGCTTGGTTTGGATAAATGGGTTTTCCATGTGGCTTGAATTAATTTGATGAATATGCAACGTGCTTATTTTTCATCAACATATTTTACTAATAGCATGCGAACCCTCACTTAACCTGATCACTAACTACCTTATATGTGTTGCAGGGAAACAATGGAAAGCACTGAGGTTTACAATCGAGGTTTGCACATGCATGGTCCTTTGTCTAATAGCACATCATCGTGCACTTGCAGGAACCATTCTAATATTTAGGTTTTTAACAATTTGGTCTTGCACATGTAGGTCCCGCTATCAGAGGTTTTGACCCACTATTCGACCCTTTTTGGGAAATGAGTTGTCCATGAATATCAGTCAAGTCAAGAAACTCAAAAAGATTGTTAGGATAAAGAAATTAGCAACAAAAAACAACAAGATCCGTGTCTGCACAATGAAGAAGACATCAGTTCACTACAGGATGGTACTAACTATTGTACCTTGCCTTTTTTTATTCATTTGCCCCATTTCCAATATAGAGAAGATATTTATGCACATCCTTGTTTTAAGGCCTTTCCAAAGCAATTCACTAATCATTACCTGTCAAACCATTTGTATGGTCAGGAGGGGAGGAAGGTATTCATACAACACCCACGGTTCAATATTGAAGTGTTCCTGAAGTGGACGAAGGATGGATAGTCAATCATCCACACGCACTAGACTAAAGTTGCAAAGAACTTCAACATCAATGAAGGCTCAATATTCGCCTTCTGCTTCAGCAGTTTTCCAAATGAGATACATCTGTCTACGTACCGTCTATGATGCTAATTTTGAAAGGTTATAGATGTTGCATGTGAAACTTGGTGCTGGTGCAGTTTTGTAAAGGGGTAGCTGAGTGCTGAAGCTATATGATGTTGTACTCTGATGTATTACAATTATGAAATCCTGCTTCCTTAATATGAAAATGAAATATATTGTGTGCTTAATATAAAATGTCAATTAGATTAATAAATGGATTATTAATAATAGGACAATTAGCCTGCTAATTGGGTTTTTCTATTGCAAATGGTTATTGAGAAAACACCATGGGTGATGACCTCAAGCAACGCACACAGTTTCTAGGAATAAACCGTGTTGGATTAATGAACAATCACACATGACATCCTCTTGAAAACTGTTTGCATTAGGCCACCTGGCGCAAACGTGTACCACATAAAAACTGTGTGTGACGGATAGCCTTTGCCACACAGATTCTTCTACGCATCGTGTGTGATACATTCAGTAACGCAAACAATAAAATTGTTAATACCGTGTGCAATGGAAACGCTATCACAAACGATTTAACGGGGAAAATTGTGTGTGATGTACCTGCGAACAGAAACATTTTCCTTGGAGTGACTATGTGGGATGTATATACGAACGGAAGTGTTTAACGGGGACTGACTATGTGGGATAAACTTATTACCGGAAACGATTTCGCCTGTATAGTTGAATTTTTAGCACTACTATACATATAACTGTATTTGATCGCTCGCCGGTCGCACATGACCTCATTTTGCCGAGCGTGTGCGCCAGGAGGGCATATCCCCGACGGTTTTTGGATCATGTGGGAAGGACCCTGTTGGTGTCAAAACCGGCGGATCTCGGGTAGGGGGTCCCGAACTGTGCGTCTAGGCGGATGGTAACAGGAGACGAGGGACACGATGTTTTTACCCAGGTTCGGGCCCTCTTGATGGAGGTAAAACCCTACGTCCTGCTTGATTAATATTGATGATGTGGGTTACAAGAGTAGATCTACCACGAGATCAAGGAGGCTAAACCCTAGAAGCTAGCCTATGGTATGATTGTTGTTCGTCCTATGGACTAAGGCCATCCAGTTTATATAGACACCGGAGAGGGCTAGGGTTACACAGGGTCGGTTACAAAGGTAGGAGATCTACATATCCGTATCGCCAAGCTTGCCTTCCACGCCAAGGAAAGTCCCATCCGGACACGGGACGAAGTCTTCAATCTTGTATCTTCATAGTCTTGGAGTCCGGCCGTTGATGATAGTTCGGCTATCCGGACACCCCCTAGTCCGGAACTCCCTCAGTAGCCCTGAACCAGGATTCAATGACGACGAGTCCGGTGCGCATATTGTCTTCGGCATTGCAAGGCGGGTTCCTCCTCCAAATAATTTATAGAAGATTGTGAACACCAGGATAGTGTCTGGCTCTGCAAAATAATTTCCACATACCACCGTAGAGAGAATAATATTCACACAAGTTCAATCTGCTGACGTATTCCGTGGCGTGACGTCACACCACAACCAAGCCTTTATTTGAAACGTTTTTATTGTACCACTTCAGCGCGTTTAGCGAAGCGGTTTGCTTGGCACGTCCTGTCGAAGCAGAGATCGTGTTGCCCTTATTCCGGGATTCCCATCAATACGGACGTGGGTAACCCAACCGCGCCCGTTGCCACGCCCCCTCCATCGAAGGCGGGTTCCAAACGGTCATGGGGATGGCTCTTGGTATTCTTCCTCTTTATAATGAGACCAAGGCCCGTTCTTTTTATTCAATCCTCTATCGAATCCGCCCCTCTCCCTGAGTTCCAACACCCAGGGCTCTGAATTCAGGTACCTTCGATCCTTGACAATGTCAGGTCCTGATCTACGAGGCCGGTGGATGCCCTCCTCCGTCATGGAGGAGGACGTGCTAAAGCTGAGAGATGCCAGGTATTTAACCTACGAGATTTCGCATAGGCTGCCTGCCCGAGGGCAAGTTATCCCAACTCCCGAGCCTGGCGATATCGTCGTGTTCATATCTCACTTCCGTCGGGGTTTAGGCTTCCCGACAGATCCCTTCATGAGGGGGCTCATGTTTTACTATGGGTTGGAATTCCATGACCTGGCTCCAGAGTCCATCCTCCATATCTCATCATTCATTGTCGTTTGTGAAGCCTTCCTCCGCACTACCCCTCACTTCGGCTTATGGCTCAAAACCTTCAACGTGGAGCTGAAGATGATTGAGCGGCGTCAGGCAGAGTGCGGCGGGGCGGTTATAAGCAAGAGGGCCGAAGCTCCATGGCCCAAGGGCTCTTTCCAAGAGGAGCTAGGCTTGTGGCAACAGGAGTGGTTTTATATCACCGCTCCCCGGGGCAGCAGGCAGAAGCCGCCGCCCGTCTTCCGCTCGGGCCCTCCACAGCAGCTGACGTCATGGGTCAACAAGGGGCGTGACTGGGGGTCGCCCAAAGACGTCCCCCTGTTGCAGGACCGGATTCGAGTCCTCCAAGAAAGGGAGATCAATCTGGTCGCAGTGGTGCAGGTCATGTTGATCCGGCGCCTACTGCCCTGCAAACATCGCCCCCTTCGCCTGTGGGAATTTAATCAGGAGGGGCCGCGAGCTCTTCAACACTTCATGGGTTTGACTCCCATGGAGATGTATAAACTGTTCTTTGGATCGCAAGAGACGCATCCGGAATTGACCGAGGATGCTGGCCTAAGCTGCAATCGCCCGGATACTCAAGTAAGTAGCCCTGTGTCCGGACACACCATCCATTTATTTATCGTGAGCTTGCCTTTTAACTAGCTATCCCTGGACAGGAGTGGATAGCGCAAGCAAAACTGATACGGTGTCCGGCCCCCCTCCCTGAGACCACGCAGGATCCCGTGTTAATCAAAATGTTGGAGGTTGCACCTTCAAATGAGGGCGAAGGGGGGCACGGGGAAACTGTCACCTCTGCCAAGGAGGCGTTTAGTAAGGGAGGAATCGAGAGTCCCTCCTTCCAGGGGGAGAAGCGGAACGCTTCCGAAGACCCGGAGGCCAAGGCCTCAAAGCGGGGAAAGAAATCTATACCGGAAGGTCCTGCGCCAGAAAGCGCCTCGGCCGTACTGTCTCCTCGGAGGAATCAGCCCTCTAACGAGCCGTAAGTGAAAAGGGGGATTTTATAATTATTAGACACCCCTGCTTAATGTCTAAAGGTAACCGAAGTTTTTACCTTGTAGTTCGGATCTCAGCCCATCTCAGCACAGCTCATCTTCGGGAGACCTTCGTCCGGAGATGATGAAGAGCGAAATGCCTCCATCTGCCGCCCCATCGCACGGGGCGGACGACCCTGAGGTGTCGTCGTGGAGGGTCTCCCCGAGTCCGGCGGGGCCGGAGAGTTTGGCACCCATTGGAGTACGGCCGGTGGAGCTGCAGGATTTGCTTAAGAGGGCGTCCATCTCAGAAGATCACCGCACATTAATGGGTAATGTGATTGAGAGGATCTCGTCCGCCCAAAGCGGGTTGTATAAGGCCGTCGGAAGTTTACTGACGGGATTTGAGGTACGCAAAAAATGACATACCTGTTGACAATTTTGCACATGAAGTGCGCCCTGTATAGTAGCCCCTGAGACTTGGTATGCTGTCGAAAACAGCAGCGTGCCTAGGATCATAATCTCAGTTATTAACTGTCGCCTTTCCTATGCAGGTGGCGGAACGTTCGGTGGCCAGCCGGACGGATGGATTCGCCGAGCTGAAGAAGCAACTCGACGCTGTAGATGCGGACATCTCGCTGGTCAATAAACGACTTGATGAGTCACAAGGTATGTGATTGCGCCGCGGTCGCTTAGTAAGGGAGCTGATGCCCATTCCTTACAAGTTGTATGCTTGATGCAGATGGTGCTGCTGCTGTGGAAGACCTTCGAGCAGAACTTGCTCGGGCCAAGGAGCAAGCCAAAAAAGCGAGGCGGCTGCCTTGAAGGCAGTGGAAGAGCTAGAAGCCGAGAAGGCTGCTCACTGCCGAAGCAGGGAGGAGATGGCCGGAATGGCCATGAAATTAAAAGTTGCTACCGACCGCCTGGAGGTTCTTGAAGGAGAACGCCGAGCGGAGCAAGAGGACCTGAAGAAGGCCAATGCCGAAGCCAAGGATGCCCGTGGTGCGATGCGGGCTATGAAGGAGGAACTGCGTCAGGTCGGAGACATTGTGGCTGGAAAGCCCTTTATGCTGCGTAGGAAGTTCACGGATCCGAAGTATGCTCAGCTGGGCCGATTTTACGGTGCGGAGGATCCTTATCTGGACTTGGCGGCGAGTGCGGCTGACGCAGTCATGCACTTTCAAAACCAGGAGGATCATGAAATGGAAGAGCTTTTTTGGTCTCAATTCCATAGTCCGAAGCGTCCATTTCCGTTGAGTGATCGGCTGGTTGAGTGGGCTGAGTTGAATAGATTGTCCGGACTGGCCATGACGGATGTGGTAACTCATTTGTGGCCGAAAAGGCCCAAGCCGAAGAGTTATTTTGGCTTGTTGCAGCAATTCCTTGGGGCAGTGCCGCATATTAAGGCGATGAAGCGGTCGGCATGCATAGAAGGTGCGCAGATGGCTCTCGCCCATGGTAAAACATACTAGGCGGAGATGGATGCCATCGCTGTTGCATCCCGGGGTTCGGACAAAAGCCGATTCCCCACCGAGCATTACTTTGAGGAAGTCCTGCAGGGCGCTCGTATAATAGAGTCGCAGTGCTCGAAAGATGTTATGTTTGAATGACATGTATGATTTCTAAGATCATGTTTATAATGCAATGACTTTTTAAACTTGTGTGTTCAAGTATTGAACTATCTCCTGTGCGGTCGTATATGTATGTATAATCTGAAAGATGGCAGTCTTTGGCTTCAACCCCCACGCACATGGTGCGGGGGTGTTTGCAAAAAGAAAAACGCTTTTTCACACTTAATCCAACGTCTTGGTCCTTTTAAGGAGGTGATAGCATAGCAAACTAGGCAACCGGACTATAATGCTTTATCACTTTCACCTAGCCATAGGAGCTCAAATGTGGGGCTACTATATAGCCCCTGATGGCACCGCGCTTCGCCGAACTTGGGGCGCGTATGTGCCTGACCGGGAAGCGGTCCTTTGTCAAAGCGGAGGAATTCTAAACATTCCAATGGTCGATCGAGTGGTTGATCAGTCTCTCGATATATCATGACAGTCAGTTTTCGGCTTTCTCTACTGAGGTGCTCTCCCGGCCGAACCGGGGCACAATCGCAGTAGTTCTCCTGGTGCCGCGTTAGCCGATGATACGGAACGTAAGGCAGCAAAACACAGGAGCCGGGCAAACCCAACATTTGACCAAAGACATGATTCGGAGCTGATGCATATAAGGCCTAACTCGAGACGCCGAACACTCCCTGAGGTGTTCGGTCTTTATGATATCGGGCAGAATAAAGCCCTAAGCCCCTAGTGTCCAGGTACAGGCGTGAACTTCTGACGCAGCCGATGCCAAAACGCCAGCCTCCTCCTCGGCTCTGGTAGGAAACCGGGGGATGTGTATCAACAAGAGACAGTAAGAAAGGTTTACGCAGGGTCTTAATCTGAAAAGAATCCTTGCAACGGTCCCTACTGCACGTCTGCGCCTGTGTCCTCGTTGTGCTGTATCCTGGACGGGTGTAGCACGTGCTTCATCTGTAAAAAAGAAGGACTTAGTTTCTAAGAAATATCGTGCAAAAAGTGTATCAAAATAAAGTATAATTTGGAAGATGAAGAAATTTGAGCTTTATTGGCTTTCATCATTTATGCGCGCGGCCCCCTAAAAAAAAGGGGTATGCGGCTGGGAAGCCCCTTGTCGGACTCGTCTAACCATGTCCGAGGTCTAAATGACCTATTTTTAGGGGCTTTGACCTGCAAGGTCGGAATAATGTGTGGCTGTCTAGGCGGGCGCACAGTCTCCGTGGTCGAGAGACACCTGGAGTTTTTAAGAATATGCCACGTGGACCGGGCATTTGTAAGTGTAAGAGACGCGTAATGTTGTATTGCATTAAAGCAAGCGAAAGCTTTGCGCCCTAGTAGCGCTTAAGGGCTACTGTTAAATGGGGCGATGGAGAGTGAGCTTTTCGCGACGGGGGTTGTCGGATGAACCGAACACGACCTCTAGTGGTACAGAGCCTGTAAAATTGGCTGAAAAGGCCTGGCGTCACTCCTTTAAAGGAAGTGCTGCTATAGCGAATTTTGGTGGGTTCTATCCCCAGTCTGCGGACGGTCTCCTGGTATAGCAGGTGTCGCGCTGCCTGTTATCACGTGAAGTGAGTTCACTGTTTTGACTTCTAGTGGGAAAGTCTTTTGGTTTCCGGAGCGCTGCTTTTGGGTTTCGTCACTTTCACTTGGTGTGTCGAGCCCCTTGTGCTCGGCGTTAAGTCGGCCGGACTGCTTGAAGACCCAACAATCTCTGTGGGTATGGTTTGCAGGCTTCCCGGAGGTATCATGTATTTGGCACAGTCTGTCCAGAATCTTGTTGAGGTTGGATAACTCATCACTGTTATCCTTTAAGGGCAGTGTTTTGTTGTTTGGCCGAGAGCTTTTGAATCCGGCATTGACCGCCATACTATTTGGGCCATTTTCCTTGTTCTGGCGCTGATCTTTCTTTCATCGTGATTTCCCATTTCCATCCCTGATTTCGGATGTACTCGGGTCGCTGGTGCTGCATCTAGCCAACCAGCTGTCTTCCCCCACGCAAAAGCGGGTCATGAGACTTGTTAGTGCGGCCATTGTTCTTGGTTTTTCCTGGCCGAGGTGTCTGGCGAGCCATTCGTCTCAGACGTTGTGTTTGAAGGCTGCTAAGGCTTCAGCGTCCGGACAGTCGACTATTTGGTTCTTTTTAGTGAGGAACCTGTTCAAGAATTTGCGTGCTGATTCTCCGGGCTGTTGAGTTATGTGACTTAAATCATTTTCATCCGGAGGCCGGACATAAGTCCCCTGAAAATTTGCTCGAAACGCATCCTCAAGCTCTTCCCAACTCCCAATCATATTTTCTGGGAGGCTTTTAAGCCAATGCCGAGCCAGCCCTTTGAGCTTGAGGGGAAGGTATTTTATGTCATGGAGATCGTCTCCTCTTGCCATGTGTATGTGTAGGATACAATCCTCAATCCAGACTCCGGGGTCTGTTGTTCCGTCGTCTGCCTCTATGTTTATGGGTTTAAATCCCGTTGGAAATCCATGATCCAGTACCTCATCGGTAAAACATAGTGGGTGTGCGGCGCCCCTGTATTTGGGTGTGCCGTTGTCTTCAAATGCTCGGCTGGTTGTGTTACTTCCTGGAGCCTTCTTTTTTGGCCCATAGATAGACCTGGCCGGGTTATCCTTTTTCTGAAGATCTTTATGCTGATCATGTGCCGGCTTGTGTGTGGCGCCCCGTGTTGCTCTTGGCCTGTCATCTGGTCGTCTATCCGGCCAGGCGGCCCCTTTATTTTTTGACTGCGGGGGCTCGAAGGCCTCCTCGTCAAATTCGGGCAACAGCTTGCGCTTCGGGTAGCTCTTTGTCTGGTGACTAGTGCCATATTTATCTGCGGTGTTGAGTACTTTGCTCCATCTCATTCTGAGTGTGTCTTTCGCTGTTTTGAGCTTCTGCTTTTGGTTCTTCAAACTTCTTGCAGTGGCGACGAGCCTGTTATGGAGATTCCTATGCTCTGGTAATGTGAGATCATCTTCGCCGGGGATGGGTTGCTTGTTCAGTTCATGTCCGGCTGGCTGCTTGTTGACGTGTGCGTCGTCCACTGCTTCGCCCTGCTCTAGGGCGGGGTCCGTATGGGTGCCGTTTTTGTCGATGCCGGTCTTCGGGCGGCGCTTGCGTCGCCACTTTGTTTGTCTGTTGGGGGAGTTGTCCTTCGCCACGTCCCGTTTTTCCTCATTGTCGCTTCCTTTTGGTGTGTCCACCATGTATACGTTGTGAGCTGGGGTGGCTTTTCTGTGCCTGTTAGGCGCTGGTTCTTGGTCGTCTCCGGCATCGTCGTCCATACCGTCGATGTCTTCGAAGTCGTAGTCTAGCATGTCGGTTAGATCGTCGACAGCGGCTACCAAGTGGGTGGTGGGTGGGCTTTGAATTTCTTTGTCGTCCGCATCCCAACCTTCCTGACCGCAGTCCGGCCAGGGCTCTCCTGATAACGAGAGATACTTTAGCGAACTCAAGATGTCGCCGAAAGGTGTGTGTTGAAAGATGTCCGCTGCGGCGAATTCCATGATCGGCGCCCAATCGGATTCGATCGGGGAGGGCGCGGGGGGTTCGGAGTCCGGCGAGGAGTCCGGCACCTCGGAATCACGAGCTTTATGAGGGACAAAGTCAGTGTTCGGCTCTATCGCCATAGAGGTTGCAGCCCCCGAGGCGGTGTCTAGCCATCCGTCCTCGATCTGCGGAGCCGGCTCCGAATTGAAGATCAGAGCGGGTTCGAGCGTGGCCTCCAGGGTATTGTCCGGCTGCAGAGCTAAATCATGCTCGCTGTGACAGTGCGGCACACTCGGCTGTGGCTCGAATCCATTGAGGATCAAGTCCCCGCGGATGTCAGCCGTGAAGTTCAAACTTCCAAATCTGACCTGACGGCCAGGGGCGTAGCTTTCGATCTGCTCCAGATGGCCAAGCGAATTGGCCCGTAGTGCGAAGCCGCCGAATATGAAGATCTGTCCGGGGAGAAAGGTCTCACCCTGGACTGCATCGTTGATGATGGTCGGATAAGCCATCGAGCCTATCGGTGACGACACAGAGGAACTCTCAATGAAAGCACCAATGTCGGTGTCAAAACCGGCGGATCTCGGGTAGGGGGTCCCGAACTGTGCGTCTAGGCGGATGGTAACAGGAGACGAGGGACACGATGTTTTTACCCAGGTTCGGGCCCTCTTGATGGAGGTAAAACCCTACGTCCTGCTTGATTAATATTGATGATGTGGGTTACAAGAGTAGATCTACCACGAGATCAAGGAGGCTAAACCCTAGAAGCTAGCCTACGGTATGATTGTTGTTCGTCCTATGGACTAAGGCCATCCGGTTTATATAGACACCGGAGAGGGCTAGGGTTACACAGAGTCGGTTACAAAGGTAGGAGATCTACATATCCGTATCGCCAAGCTTGCCTTCCACGCCAAGGAAAGTCCCATCCGGACACGGGACGAAGTCTTCAATCTTGTATCTTCATAGTCTTGGAGTCCGACCGATGATGATAGTTCGGCTATCCGGACACCCCCTAGTCCTGAACTCCCTCAGACCCCCCTATCGCAGTCACTCACTAGGAGACGGTTCCAAATGCTGTCAAGGAAAGGGGTTAAAAACTGTTTGTATAGCACCTCACTGTACTAGTGGTGGACTACTCCCTTCTTATCATGGTGGCCACCTGGATGATGAAGATGGCCACCGGTGATGATTCCCCCCTCCGACGGAGTGCCGGAACGGGGTCTAGATTGATTTTTTGTTGCTATAGAGGCTTGCGACAGTGAAACTTTTTATCTAGGGTTACCCCAAGGGTTTTTGGAATATTTTTCAATTTAGCGAAGAGGGCGTACGGGAGGCCACCAAGGTGGGCACAACCCACCAGGGCACGCCTGGGCCTCTAGGAACGCCCGGGTGGGTTGTGCCCCCTCGGGGCACCCCTCTGGTACTTTTTTGGTCCACTGGCTGTCCTCTACTCCAAAAAAAATCTCCAAAATGTTTCGTTACGTTTGGACTCCATTTGGTATTGATTTTCTATGATGTAAAAATCAAGCGAAAAATAGCAACTGGCACTGGGCACTATGTCAATAGGTTAGTCCCAAAAAATGATATAAAGTTGCTATAAAATGATTCTAAAACATCCAAGAAAGATAATATAACAACATGGAATAATCAAAAATTATAGATACGTTTGAGACGTATCAGCATCCCCAAGCTTAATTCCTGCTCATCCTCGAGTACGTAAATGATAAAAACAGAATTTTTTATGTCGAATGCTGCTGATGAGGACATCAATACCATTGTTACACCCACATCCCCTACCACAATACATACTGGAGTAATTACTAGAGCTCGCGCATGCCAATTAAATTATCAGGTACTTCCGTTTCTTGGTAATGATTCTAATGTTCATGAGAATATGATGCTACCTAAATTGGATACATTTGTTTTGCTTACAAATGAAGGGCCTAGCTTGGAGAAGGATGAACATTGGAGCAAGAACAAGCATGGAGATGATGGCATGCGCAAGGGGAACAAGAACGAAGTTTCAAGTGAAGATTTTAGGACTATGAATCCACCGTAATGAATGCAAGAAGGCTTGGACGAAACATACAAGATGCCACTTCACAAATTTCGTCTAGAGGCTATTATAGGTGCTGCATCACCTTATTATTGGGCCAGGCCCATATAATTTCGAAATATATAAGTATAGGCTGTTTTTAGAGTCCGTATGTGTGGGGAAACAAGAGATAGGGTTGGTTTCGGACCCCTCTTCCAAGGGTCACGAAATTCCCACCTACTCCTCCATATATATAGCCCTTAGGGAGTCGTTTAGACTTTGTGATTTGTTTAGTTAAAAGTTAGCCATTACAACTTCGTGTACTTCATTTGTGTCCAACGACCAGACCAAGACCGCTTTCGGATCCCCACTTTTATCAACACTTGATATATATTTGCAATATTCAGATTGTTTTATCATATTCTTGTGTGTTCTTTGATTGCATGCAGCAATAGACCTTCGTGCTTAGGCTGATCGTGCTTCTGGCATCGTCAATAACCTTAGGAGATTGGTTTAGGGATTGCTAAGGCGCAACATCATGCACGTTTGTAGTCGGATCGTCAAAGTCGACTCCACCAAATCGATAGTTCTCATCTCATCGAAAGATCGGACACCCCGCCTCTATCAGCTGCCTAACATGTTCATCACACAATATTTTCTTTTGTAGCATGGACATTTGGACTTCTATATGATTCAAAGCAATAGTCTAGTTTTGACATGAAGATTTCAATACTCAAGCATATTAACAAGCAACCATGTCTTTCAAAATATCAACACTAAAGCAAGTTATCCCTAGCCCATTATGCTCGATCATTGATCCATCCATGAGACACACTCGCATATTAGCTACACCCAATGCTCAAGTACGATCATAGTACCCCTTAGTTGGTGCTTTATGAGAGAAGATGGAGACTCAAGTAAAAATAAATATTGCACAAAGTAAATAGAGAGGCCCTTCACAGAGGGAAGTAGGGATTTGTAGCGGTGCCAGAGCTCAAAGAGGAAATTGAGAGATAAAAAATTTGGGTGGCATGCCTTTCCTGTCAACGAAAACGATCGAGTAGTTCCCAACACTTATCATGCTAGATATATCATAGGCGGTTCCCAAACAGAAAATAAAGTTTATTTCTTTTTCCACCATTCTTTCACAATGTGTGGCTAACCATATCCACGGGTGCCCACCATACCAACACTTTCCAAGGGATTTATTATTTTACAACATAAAGTAAATTCATTTTTCATTTTAGGATTGGGAATCCCTAATACCTTTGTCGTACTCTTGTGCAATGACAAGTGAATAAACACTCATCTTGAGAATAACACATCTAGCATGGAAAAAGATCAACCACCCCCTACCGTTTCATGAGCGGTACGAGCATACAAAAAGGAAATTATTTTGAAAATTAGAGATGGCACATACAAATTTGCTTAAAACAGCACTGAAATACCGCATATAGGTAGGTATGGTGGACTCATGTGGCAAAACTAGGTCTAGGGACTTTGTATGAACAAGTAGTATTCCCACTTAGTACAAATGGAGGCTAGCAAATAGATTGAGAAGCAACCAACCAAGAAATGAAAATTTTCATAAACAAGCATTGAGCATAACTAACACCAAATAATGCACCATAAGTAGGATGTAATTTCATTGCATAACTATTGACTTTTGTGATTTCATAGGGAATCACAAACCTTAACACCAATATTCTTACTAAGGCATAATTACTCATCAACGTGACTCACATATTATTATCTCCATATCGCAAAACTATTGCAAGGAATGAGACTTATCATATCCAATGATCTACATGAGAGTTTTTATTACATCTTTCTTGGATATTCATTATATTAGGACCAATTTCAAAGCTTGTGCAAATTGTCATCACTATTATCAACTCTCGAAATAATGTAAGTGAAGCAGGAGAGTGTTCGACAAACTACTCTACAAAGATATACGTGAACATCAAATGAGTAGTTAAGTAAATAGGTACCTATTTGAGGACTCTCTCTTATTTAAAAAGTTTCATATCTAAGTATTTTATTAAAACGTCAAGCAAAACAAAACAGATTGGCATTCCAAGGATAGCACCTCTCATGTGAAGAAGCAAAAACTTAGCCTCAATTGATACTAACCGATAATTGTTGAAGAAGGAAGGTGGGATGCCTACCGGGGCATCCCCAAGCTTAGATGCTTAAGACTTCTTGGAATATTAACTTGGGATGCCTTGGGCATCCCCAAGCTTGAGCTTTTGCGTCTCCTTCATTCCTCTCATCTCACAGTTTCCCTAAATCTCGAAAACTTCATCCACACAAAACTCAACAAGAACTCGTGAGATAATTTAGTATAAATCAATGCAACACCTTATCATTCTCTACTGTAGAAAATCACTAAAATTATAATTTAACATTTCATACTAAATGCCTCTACATATTTAATACTCCTATCCTCAAATTCTGAACAATTACCACACTGTAGAAAATTTATTATAGCTTACTATGCAAAAAGTTTCACCATTTTATCACATTCTGACTTTTTTGGAGAATTTTTGCAACAGCGATAAACTTTCTGTTTTCAAACAGACACACATAGACTTGTAAAATAAGCATGACAAAGGCTATACTTGAAATTTTTATTGAAATAAAAGATGCAAAAAATTATTATAGATATCAGCAAGCAAATCAAAACTAAATAAAATGGTGCTCCAAACAAAACTCATCTCATGTGACAAATGAAAATATAGCCCCAAGTAAGATCATCGATAATGTTGGAGACGAAAGAGGGGATGCCTTCCGGGGCATCCCCAAGCTTAGTTGCTTGGATATTCCTTGAATATTCACTTGGGATGCCTTGGACATCCCCAAGCTTAGGGTCTTTTCACTCCTTATTCTCCTCATATCGGTATCTCACCCAAAACTTGAAAACTTCAATCACACAAAACTTAACGGAACTTCATGAGATAGGTTAGTATGATAAAGAGCAAACCATCTCACTTTGGTACTATCAAAGATAAGATTCATAATTTCTCTCACACAATGCCAATTGTACCTTATAATTTCCACGATTTATATTGAGCAATATAAGCCATAGAAACTAGAAAACAAGCAAACTATGCATTGAAAACAGAATTTGTCAAAAACAGAACAGTCTGTAATGATCTGGAAAACAACCATACTTCTGCTACTCCAAAAATTATGAAAAATAGGAAAATGTAGGGAATTTGTATATCTATCACCTGTAAAATATTTAGATCAAAATAATGTTCTTTTGAATTCTGCAAATTCCTGGACTGAGCGCAAAAGTTTCTGTTTTTGCACAGATTCAAGTCAACTATCATCCACACTATCCCAAATGCTTTACTTGGCACTTCATTGAAACAAAAGCAATAAAACATGATTACTACAGTAGCCTAATCATGTGAACACATAAAAATAGTAGGTAAAAGTGTTGGGTTGTCTCCCAACAAGCGCTTTTCTTTAATGCCTTTTTGCTAGGCATGATGATTTCATTGATGCTCGCATAAAAGATAAGAATTGAAGCATAAAGAGAGCATCATGAATCATAAGTTCCTATCTCATAATAATTTTCAGTAGCACCATGAATAAATTCATCAATATAGCCATCACATAAAGCATTTTTTTCAAGATCCACAAGAATATAAATTTTATTACTCTCCACATGAGAGAATTTCTTCTCATTCACAATGGTGGGAGTACCATATGAAACTCGAATACTATAAATTCTTTCCACATTAAAAGAGTAATGTTCAGTAAAAGGATATTCAAAATTATAACTATAATTATCACTACTTTTTATAACATAAGTATCATCACAATAATCATCATAAGTAGCAACTTTGTTCTCACCATAGATAGGAGGCATGCAATCATCATAGAAAATTTGATCATTCGAAGTAGGGGGACTAAATGATCATCTTCATTAAGCATATCATCCCCAAACTTGGGACAAACATTAATTGCAGCAAATAGATTCTCAAACATGTCATTCTCATCCAACATAGCATCCCCAAGCTTGTGGCTTGGCATATCATAAGCATAATCACTCTCATCATTAATAATAGGAATAGCACCAACGGTATAACAATTGTTATCATCATAATTTCCCAAGTTGGTGCCAAAAAGATTTCCAAGATTATATGAAATATAATTATCTTCCCAATCATAATCATCACAACTATAGGCATAACAAAATCATCATCAATAGTTGTAGGGACCTTGATCCGAATGGACCGAAGTCTCTGTGCATCCGTGTCATCCCTGGATCGGTAATGCTGACACGCATAGTACTCGAGGAATTATAACAGAGTTTAATCACACCTTATTACATCGAGTCCTCATAAATAGTATGATTACACAAAAATTATCATGGCTGAAGGCCAGCTAAACTAAATAACTGCGGAAGCTTCAAAGGTAAATGAGTCCATCAACTCCAACGGCATAGCTGAGTGCAAGACAACGACCTATCAACCTTATTCGTCGTCTGAGTAGTCTGCAACATGAGACTTTGCAGCCGTGTAGGTCAGCACATTAAATATGATGGCAGAGTTACACTCTAAAGCAATGAAATGCAAGAACTATATCTACATGCAATATTTGGCTGGTGGAGGCTCTAAGTTTATGATTTTGCATCAAGCTAGTTTTTCACTACAACAAAGGAATAAAAAGTTTTAACTACTCCCAAGTTGTCCAATATTTGAGAAAGTCCCCCAACTCAAATCCCAATTAAAAGTATCATCATTAAACCCAATTCAATTAATTAAAGAGTGATGAGATCAACAATAATATCCAATTCCAGATACTCAAGATGTCCATAACCGGGCACACGACTAAGCATGATTAGTTTATACACTCTGCAGAGGTTGCGCAATTTTCCCCACAAGACTCGACCACATCCACGATCGTATGATCGAGACATAGTCTTTCTGAAGCACTTACTCTCTACTCTGGGCAGACCGGTACACCTACTTTCCCCTACATCTGCTAGTCCACCTCTTCGAGAGCTCATGCAACTTACTCAACTATGCCAGAGCCCATAATGGCTTGTGGCTGCACATGGAAGTTTCTAGGCATGAAATATCATATGATCCCTTTGAGCATGGGTGGCGAACTAAAGGAAAAATCACATGGGTACTCCGGGATTACCCTAAATAGGAAACACTGGGTTCCCCAGGTGCCTTAACCAATCTACCCAAATGTATGTTAAAGTTGACACCTTAATGTTATCCAAGATTAATAACTCTCAAAACTTCCATGTGAATCACGATCCAATCCCCGACTACGATGCATGGCTAAGCAATAAATAAGCATAACGTATATTCCCGGGGTGATCAAAAGGTATTAGGTTCCTACCTCAAGCACTACAACCAAACCACATGTTCCCAATCCTACTCATGCAAATATTTGAGGGGTAGTACTAATGCATAGTAAACACTAGGTATAGAAGAGTATGATCAAAGTGTAACTTGCCTTGCTAACGATCTACAAACTCTATAGATTCGTAGTAATAACCTTTGCACTCTGGGTAATCTAGCATAGACAAACAGTAGCATACATAAGTAATCACTCAAACGAAACAATGAAAAAACCGAGAAAAGATCCAAATCAAACACGAAACAAGCAAACGGCTTAAACTAACACAAAGTAAAACCTAGCAGCATTATTATCATGTGGATTAGATCTTCACAGTAGGTACATGTAATTAGCTACGATTTGCAAAAAGAAACAACTCAAACGGAGAAACAAAACTCGAAATTCGAACGAAACAAGATCGTTTACTAATCTGAACTAAGGTCACATTTTACAATGTCAAAATCATGTTTAAGTTGGTTAACTAGAAAGAACAGTTCGTTATGAGATAGGCACTGGTTTCATCTAATTTGGACAAACGAGTAAAAAGTTACGCTAGTTTTAAGATCACGGTCTAAATCGCGAGAAAACAATTCGCAAATAGGTCCCTAGCCAACAATAAACTAAAAAGAAAAAACACCGCACGAACGTTCGCTAACAGAACTAAACTAACGAAAACAGTTCTTTGAAATGAACGAACGAACGTTAGTTAAATAAGCAAAAAACGAAACTAAACTGATGTAAACCCTAAAACCGAAAAATGTCGAACCGACGGTTCTTACCGGTTTACAAAAAAACCAGTAGCAGCGAGTTGGATCGGATCGGCGGCGCGGCGGCTCTGACGATGGCGTGTGGCGGCACGGGCGACGGCGGCGCTATCGGGAGCGGCGGCTGCAGCAGCAGCAACAACGCGGGGCGGTGGCGGTGGCGCGCTACGGCGGCGGCGGTGGCGGCGCTCGGGGGCGGGAGGCGAGGCTGCGGGGTTGGCGAGAAGAAACGGGAGGATGGCCGCGGCCTACAAAGGACCCCCCCGGGGGGGCTCTCCGACTTGGAGAAGGGGTTGCCGGGGCGGGGCGGCTCCGGACTCTGGCGGAGTCCGTTTCCCGCACGGCGGCGGAGGCGGTTGCGGGCGACGCGGGCGAGTTGGGCCGGCTAGGTTTCGGCCCAGTCGGTCCAGGAAGTTTTTTTTAAATAATTTCGTCGAAGAGAACAATCCTAAATAAAAATTCTGAAAACTCCACAAACAATTTCCACCGTCCAAACCTAATATTTAGGACAAGATGAACATTTTTCTGGACTAAAATGCAATTTTCAAAAATGCAATTTTCAAAAATGCAATTTTTCTCTAATTCAAATAAAATAGCAAATAAAATACCAATAAAATAATTTGGTTTTAAAATTCTTTCTCCAGTATTTCCTTGAGGTTGAAGAAGTCATATTATCTTCTCATATATATTTTTATTATTGGAAATAATTGGAGAGAAAAATATTAAAATCAAATTGATCCTCTCTTCAAATTTGAAATAAATTCAAATATGAATTTTGTGAAACCTCCAACTCTCTCCTTGGGTCCTTGAGTTGCTTAATATTTCTAGGATCACAACAAAATGCAAAAATAAATATGATTTGCATATGATGATCTATGTATAACATCCAAATTGAAAATTGGGATGTTACAAACCTACCCCCTTAAGAATAATCTCGCCCTCGAGATTCGGGTTGGTCAGCAAAAAGGTTTGGGTGGTCCTTGCGGAGATCTTCTTCTCGCTCCCAGGTGGCTTCCTCCTCGGTATGGTGGCTCCATTAAACTTTGCAAAACTTGATAACCTTGCTGCGAGTAACTCGACTGGAAAACTCGAGAAACTTGACTGGCTTCTCTTCATAGGTCAGATCACTATCCAACTGAATTGCTTCCAGTGGCACTGTATCTCTCAGAGGAATATCAGCCATCTCTGCGTGGCACTTCTTCAACTGGTAAACGTGAAACACATCATGAACTCCTGACAATCCTTCGGCAAATTCCAACTTGTACGCAACTTCTCGCATGCGTTCCAAAACTCTGTATGGTCCCACAAAATGTGGTGCTAGCTTTCCCTTGACTCCAAAACATTTAACTCCTCGAAGTGGGGACACATGAAGATATGCTATGTCTCCGACTTCGTAAACTACCTGCTTGCGTTTAGTATCCGCATATCTCTTCTGTCTGGACTGGGCTACCTTGAGTCTATCGCGAATCAACTTAACCTTCTCTTACGAGTCTTTGATTAAGTCTGGTCCGAACAACTGTTGATCTCCAACTTCATCCCACGATAATGGTGTCTTGCACCTCCTTCCGTACAAGGCTTCGAAAGGGGCCATCTTCAAACTGGCTTGGTAACTGTTGTTATAAGAGAACTCTGCATAGGGTAAATTGTCATCCCAACTAGATCCATAATCTAGCGCACAAGCCCTCAACATGTCTTCCAGAATCTGATTGACTCTTTCGGTTTGTCCATCTGTCTATGGATGAAAGGTTGTACTAAACTCTAGCCTGGTACCCAAAGTTTCATGCAATTGATTCCAAAACTTTGAAGTAAACTGGGTTCCCCTATCTGATACAATGGTCCTTGGAACTCCATGCAAACATACGATCCTGGTCATGTATATCTTTGCAAACTTAGCACTTGTATAAGTTGTCTTCACCGGGATGAAATGGGCTACTTTCGTCAAACAATCGACTACAACCCAGATAGAGTCATAGCATGAACGAGTCCTGGGTAATCCAGTGATAAAATCCATGGCAAGTTTATCCCACTTCCATTCGAGTATCGGCAACGGCTGTAGCAATCCTACTGGCTTCTGATGCTCTACCTTGTCTCTCTGACATACACCACATACTGCTACATACTCGACAATATCCTTCTTCATTCCTGTCCACCAGAAACTTTCCTTCAAATCCAGATACATCTTACTGTTGCCTGGGTGAATCGATTAAGGCGAATCATGGGCCTCCTGAAGAATCAACTTCCTAATCTCAGGGTCATTAGGCACATATATGCGATCCTCATACCATAAGGTGTCGTTCTCATCCTCATGAAATCCTTTAGCCTTTCCTTTGCTCATCCTTTCCTTTATCTCAGCAATCTCCTTGTCAGTCTTCTGGGCTTCTCTAATCTTACCCAAAAGAGTGGACTGAATTTCCAATGCTACAACATAACCTCTCAGAATTATTTCCAAGCATAGTTCTCGAAGGTCATCTTCTAGCTCCTTCGGTAATCCTCCGATTATGATCATGTTAACATAACTCTTGCGGCTCAACGCATCTGCTACGACATTGGCCTTTCCGGGATGATAATGCAATCTCATGTCGTAATCCTTTATGAGCTCCAACCATCTCCTTTGCCTTAGGTTCAACTCCTTCTCCGTGAAGATGTATTTCAAACTCTTATGATCCATGTATCCATCACAACAGTTACCAATGAGAAAATGTCTCCATGTCTTGAGTGCATGCACTACGGCTGCTAACTCCAAATCATGCGTAGCATAATTCAACTCATGAGGTCGAAGCTGTCGTGAGGCATATGAAACAACTCTTCCTTCCTGCATAAGTACACCTCCAAGTCCTCTGCGTGAAGCGTCACAATATACTTGGAAATCTTTGCGTTGGTCTGGGAGAATCAGCACTGGGGATGTAACCAAAGGTTTCTTCAACTCCTGAAAACTGGCCTCACAATCGTCAGTCCATTTAAACTTGGTGTTCTTCTTCAATAACTCCGTCATGGGCTTTGCAATCTTGGAGAAATTCTCAATACACCTCCGGTAATAACCTGCGAGTCCAAGAAAACTCCTGATCTCCCCAACTAAGGTGGGTGCCAACCATTTAGTGACAGAAGCAACCTTGGTAGGGTCTACTGCTATTCCTTCTCCGGATATAATATGTTTGAGAAATCCAACTTCCTTTAAAACTCACATTTGCTGAACTTGGCATACAACTAATGTTCTCTGAGCTTCGCAAGAACCAAACGCAGATGCTCCATATGCTCTTCTTCATTCTTCGAGTAGACCAATTTATCAGCAATGAATACCATGACAAACTTATCCAAAAACTCCATAAAAACCTTGTTCATCATACTCATGAAATAGGCAGGGGCATTAGTCAAACCAAATGACATCACTGTATACTCATATAGCCCATACCTTGTGGTAAAGGCTGTCTTAGGTATATCATGCTCTCGGATCTTCAACTGGTGATAACCTGATCGAAGATCGATTTTGGAGAAAACTTTAGCTCCTTGCAACTGGTCAAACAAATCATTGATCATTGGCAGAGAGTATTTGTTCTTGATTGTCACCTCATTCAGCGCACGATAATCAACAACCATCCTCAAAGATCCATCGTTCTTCTCCACTAGAAGCACTGGGCTCCCCAAGGTGATGAACTTGGTCGAATGTAACCTTCCTCCAGTAACTCCTTAATCTGCTTCTTAATTTCCTCCAGATCTTTTGTGGCATCTGATATGGTCTCTTGGATATTGGTCTGGTGCCTGGCAATAACTCAATCAAAAACTCAATGTCTCGATCCGGTGGCATGCCTGGCAACTCCTACGGAAATACGTCGAGATAATTCTTCACCACTGGTACTTCCTTCTGAACAAGTCCTATTAAGGAATTCACCTGAGTCCTCCTCGGCGCATGCCGGGATATATACTTGATCCTCTTTCCTTCTGGGGTGGTGAAAGAATTGATTTACTGGAGCAATCAATGTTTCCTTCAAACTTGGATAGCCAATCCATGCCTAGTATCACATCCAATCCTTGTGACTCCAGAACAATCAGGTCGGTGGGGAAAACATGTCTAGCTATGGTTACTGGCAACTGATAGCATCCCCTATTAGCCATGTACTCTGCTCCTAGGGAACTTACTAACATAGGTGAGTTAAGGTATACGATTGGAAATTTATACTTATCCACAAATCCCCTTGATATGAATGAATGTGATGCACCAGTATCGAAAAGAACAAGTGCGGTAAATGCATTTATCAAAAACTTACCGACAACTGTGTCGGGTTGATCCTCAATCTCCTCCACGCTGACATGGTTCACCTGACCTTTGGTGAAGGGGTTGGGCTTCTTTGCAGAACCTCCATTGCCATTTCCATTCTTTGCTTCAGGGCATTCACTGGCATAATGTCCGGTCTTCTCGCACTTGAAACAGGTAATGTGGCTCAGATCCCTCTTGGCTGGTGTTGAGGGGTTGGAACGGTTCTGGCTACTGCTTCCTCCATTCCCATTGCCATTCTTGGGGTCACTGTGGTTGTGCAAACTTGCTCCATTGTGCATATGTCCTCCATGGTTATGGCCTCCATGGTTGTTGGTATGTTCTCCCGAGTATAGGGAATAGCGGGGCTTCTGCTGAGCTCCGGAAGTGTATCTCCCCTGTCCATACTTCCTCTTGCGATTATCAATCTGTTGCTGCTTCCCTTCGATCATGAGGGCCTTGTCTACCAACTCCTGGTAGTTGTTTAAAGTTGTCACCATCAACTGCATAATCAGCTCATCATTGAGTCCCTTAAGAAACTTCTCCTGCTTTGCAGCATCTGTGGCTACATCATCTGGGGCATAGCGTGCTAACTTGCTAAATTCATCCACATACAGTCCCACTGTACGCCCTCCTTGGCATAAGTTGTGAAACTCGCGCTTCTTCATGCTCATAGCTCCTGTTGAAACATGGGCAGTGCGGAAAGCCTGCTGAAACTGATCCCATGTAACTATGTCAATGGGGTAAGTGGCGGTGAAATTCTCCCACCAAGATGCCACGGGTCCATCAAGTTGATGTGCGGCAAAGCGCACTCTCTCCGCGTCTGTGCATCCTGCAGTGGCCAGCTCTCTTCCATTCTTGCGGAGCCAATCATTTGCAACAATCAGCTCGGTGCTACTAGAGAACACTGGCGGATTCAACCTTAGAAAACGGCCTAGGTGGTCAACAGGGGGTAGTGGTGGTGGGTTGTTGTTGTTGCCTTGGTTCTGGTTCTAAACTAGTATCTGCATCAAGGTATTCAGCTACTGGATCAACTGAGTGAGCTCCGCTTGGAATGCAAATCCATTGTCATGTCTCGGAGGCATCTGATGGGTTAGAAGGGGTGAGAAAACAGAATAGAATGAGGTCTAAGAGAGATTCACTACCCATATGATTATGAGACAAACACAATCAATCCACTTCATTCAATAGCACACAAGGTTCACACAAACGATCTAATCTATGATTACAAACTTGTTCATTGCTAACTACTTGGAGGAATACTACTAGTTACATGGTGGTCATCTAGAAATTTTCATCAGAGGAAGACTCCATAATATCTGCTCCAGCTTCGTCAACGTAGTCGTCATCGCTATCATCATTTGCATCACTATCCGTGTCGGTATCGTCCAAGATGATGTAGTCCTCCAAACAGATCTCCTTTGCTGGTTCTCGCTTGTGATTCTGCACTAGTAGTCCTAGCTTCCTCTTCAGATCTTCATGCTTCTCTTGTAATACGACAATTTCTTCCTCATATCCATCGCGTGTAAACTTGAGTTCCTCTTCTAGCTCGTTGTTTCTCTTCATCAGCTTCTTCATCTTCTTTGATAATTAGTTGATTCTCTTGTCGACAAATATGATCTCCCATCTCCTGAATGTAGGCTGCAATTGATCCATCCCTCCTGGTACGAATCATCTCCCATTCTTCGTCTCGGCGGCCACATATTTGACAAATGGTGTTTTCCAGATCCTTGTGATACACCTCACATATGCGTCCAAAGGTGATATGGGCTGCCATGCTCTTTCTTAAACTCTAGCTTGGTGCATCCAGGTAGAAATCAATAGGCTCCATCATTGGCGCGAATGTCCTCCCAGGTACCCAGACTTTGATCTTCTAGCGCTCCTCTTCCGGTACAGTTGCAGAGAAAGTCCTCGTGAAGCTTGGTAGTCCGATGTTCAGGTACTTAGTGACTTCCTTCAAGTGTCGTCTGAAAGGAGTGTCATCATCTGGCTCAGTGAACTTGTTCCTGGGATCCGCCATCTATAGAGTAGAAATAGAGGAGAATTTAGAAATGAGTAGAGAAGAGAAATCATGTGGCTTATTCTAGTGGCCGCGTCCTATAGTCAGCGTGTGCTCTGATACCATCTTGTAGCGACCTCGATCCGAATGGACCGAAGTCTCTGTGCATCAGTGTCATCCCTGGATCGGTAATGCTGACACGCACTGTACTCGAGGAATTATAACAGAGTTCAATCACACACTTATTACATCGAGTCCTCATAAAGAGTATGATTACACAAAAATTATCATGGCTGAAGGCCATCTAAACTAAATAATTGTGGAAGCTTCAAAGGTAAATGAGTCCATCAACTCCAACGGCATAGCTGAGTGCAAGATAACGACCTATCGCACCTTATTCATTGTCTGAGTAGTCTGCAACATGAGACGTTGCAGCCATGTAGGTCAGCACATTGAATATGCTGGCAGAGTTACACTGTAAAGCAATCAAATGCAAGAACTATATCTACATGCAATATTGGCTGGTGGAGGCTCTAAGTTTATGATTTTGCATAAAGCTAGTTTTTCCCTACAACAAAGGAATAATTTTTTTAACTACTCCCAAGTTGTCCAATATTTGAGAAAGTTCCCCAACTCAAATCCCGATTAAAAGTATCATCATTAAACCCAATTCAATTAATTAAAGAGTGATGAGATCAACAATAATATCTAATTCCAGATATTCAAGATGTCCATAACCGGGGACGCGGCTAACCATGATTAGTTTATACACTCTGCAGAGGTTGCGCCCTTTTCCCCACAAGACTCGACCGCATCCATGATCGGATGATCGAGACATAGTCTTTCTGAAGCACTTACTCTCTACTTTTGGGCAGACCGGTACACCTACTTTCCCCTACATCTGCAAGTCCACCTCTTTGAGAGCTCACGCAACTTACTCAACTATGCCAGAGCCCATAATGGCTTGTGGCTGCACACAGAAGTTCCTAGGCATGAAATATCATATGATCCCTTTGAGCCTGGGTTGCGAACCAAAGGAAAAATCACACAGGTACTCCAGGATTTCCCTAAATAGGCAACACTGGGTTCCCCAGGTGCCTCAACCAATCCACCAAGATGTATGTTAAAGTTTCCACCTTAATGTTATCCAACATTAATAACTCTCAAAACTTCCATGTGAATCACGATCCAATCCCCGTCTACGATGCATGGCTAAGCAATAAATAAGCATAAGTATATTCTCGGGGTAATCAAAAGGTATTAGGTTCCTACCTCAAGCACTACAACCAAACCACATGTTCCCAATCCTACTCATGCAAATATTTGAGGGGTAGTACTAATGCATAGTAAAAACTGGGTATAGAAGAGTATGATCAAAGTGTAACTTGCCTTGCTGATGATCTACAAACTCTAGAGATTCGTAGTAACAAGCTTCGCACTCCGGGTAATCTAGCATAGACAAACAATAGCATACATAAGCAATGACTCAAATGAAACAACGAAAAAACCGAGAAAAGATTCAAATCAAACACGAAACAAAGCAAACGGCTTAAACTAACAGAAAGTAAAACCTAACAGCATTATTATCATGTGGATTAGATCTTAACAGTAGGTACATGTGATTAGCTACGATTTGCAAAAAGAAACAACCCAAACGGAGAAACGAAACTCGAAATACGAACGAAACAAGATCGTTTACTAATCTGAACTAAGGTCAACTTTTACAGTGTCAAAACCATGTTTAAGTTGGTTAATTGGGAATAACAAATCGTTACGAAGATTTAGGCGCTGGTTTCATCTAATTTGGACAAACGAGTAAAAAGTTACGCTTGTTTTAAGATCAGGGGCTAAATCGCGAGAAAACTATTCGCGGATAGGTCCCTGCCCGAAAATAAAAAGGGAAAACTACGGCGCGAACGTTCGCTAACAGAACTAAGCTAACAAAAACCGCTCGTTAAAACAAATGAACGAACATTCGTTAAATAAGCAAAAACGAAACTAAACCGATGTAAACCCTAAAACCGAAAAAAAAACGCCGAACCGGCGGTTCTTACCGGTTTTCAAAAAAACCGGCGGCGGCGAGTTGGATCGGATCAGCCGCAAGGCGGCTCCGGCGACGGTGTGCGGCGGTGCGGGCAACGGCGGCGACTGCAGCAGAAGCAGCGCGGGGTGGCAGCGGTGGCGAGCTACAGCGGCGGCGGCGCGGCTGCAGGCGGCGGTGGCGGCGCTCGGCGACGGGAGGCGAGGCTGCGGGGCAGCAGGGTTGGCGAGAAGAAACGGGGGATCGGGGCAGCTTATAAAGGACCCCTCCCTCCCGGGGCTCTCCGACTTGGAGAAGGGGTTGCCGGGGCGGGGCGGCTCCGGACTCCGGCGGAGTCCGTTTTCCGCACGGCGGCGGAGGCGGTTGTGGGCGATGTGGGCGAGTTGGGCCGCCTGGGTTTCATCCTAGTCGGTCGGGGAAGTTTGTTTTTAAAAAAAATCGTCGAAGAGAACAATCCTAAATAAAAATTCTAAAAACTCCAGAAACAATTTTCACCGTCCAAACCTAATATTTAAGACAAGATGAACATTTTTCTGGACTAAAATGCAATTTTCAAAAATGAAATTTTTCTATAATTCAAATAAAATACCAATAAAAAATACCAATAAAAATAATTTTATTTTAAAATTCTTTCTCCAGTATTTCCCTAAGGTTGAAGAAGTCATATTATCTTCTCTCATTTATTTTTATTATTGGAAATAATTTGAGAGAGAAATATTAAAATCAAATTGATCCTCTCTTCAAATTTGAAATAAATTCAAATATGAATTTTGTGAAACCTCCAACTCTCTCCTTGGGTCCTTGAGATGCTCAAGATTTCTAGGATCACAACAAAATGCAAAAATAAATCTGATATGCATATGATGATCTATGTATAACATCCTAATTGAAAATTGGGATGTTACAATAGTGCTCTCGGACATTGTGCCATAAGACATGGAAGCAATATCATCATCAAGTGCATCATCTTCCACAGTTATTTTTGATCCATTTTCATGAGGCACAAAAATAATAGGAGCAACATTATTTGGGAGATATATCTTTTTACCTCTATTCTTTTTTCTTTTCTTCTTCTTCACCTCATGATGTGTGGGTTTAATTAAACTTTTCAAGCTTCTTATTGATGGGATCGGTTGAATAGGGAGCTCCTCCTCGTCACCTATTTTATCATGAGAGACAATAGGAGGGAAAGTGGAAATCTTTACCCTTTTATTAGTATTCCTTTTATATTCTATTGGTTTTCCCATCTTTCTATAGTTGGCAATATAAGCATTCTCATTGCAATTTACCATGCAAAACATACAGATATTTTTTTAGATTAGTTTCAAACCAACTATTTTATGTGTCAAGGTGATCAAGTCATTACAATATTTGGCCATGATTCGATCATGAAAAAGTGTGCATTGGAAATTAAGATGACCATCCTTATTGCAAAGTTCACAAGTAATAGGGCAAAGAGAACATAATTTTGTAGCAAATTCATCTATCACTTTGAGCAAAATAATGGTCCTATCATGCTTATGCTTCTTACAAAATATATCTTCCCTATAAGTCACGTCTTCACAAATTCTTTCCACTCCACAAAAATTGACATGATTATAAGAAACATTTTTGTCATGACTTGTGCAATCATCATTAGCATTTTGGATATTCAAAGAATTCATACTAACAACATTGTAATCATGATCATCATTCATGCCAAACATTTTATTGAATTCTTCTTCTATCAATTGAGCACAATTTTCTTTTCCATCATTTTCTAGAAAGACATTATAAAGATAAACAATCTGAGACCACCTCAATTCCATTTTTTGTAATTTTATTTTATAAACCAAACTAGTGATAAAACAAGAAACTTAAAGATTCGATTGCAAGATCTAAAGATATACCTTCAAGCACTCGCCTCCCCAGCAACGGCGCCAGAAAAGAGCTTGATGTCTACTACACAACTTGTTCTTGTGGACTCGTGTTGGGCCTCCAAGCGCAGAGTTTTGTAGGACAGTAGCAAGTTTCCCTCAAGTAGATGGCCTAAGGTTTATCAATCCGTGGGAGGCGTAGGATGAAGATGGTCTCTCTCAAACAACCCTGCAACCAAATAATAAAAAGTCTCTTATGTCCCCAACACACCAAATACAATGGTAATTTGTATAGGTGCACTAGTTCGGTGAAGAGATGGTGATACAAGTGTAATAACTATGGCAGATATTGAATTTTGTAATAGGAACAATAAAAAAACAGCAAGGTAGGAACTGATAAAACGGAGCACAAACAGTATTGCAATGCCTGAAAACATATATCCATCTAATTGGATCATATATCCATCCCTCAAAGCGCGATGAAGAATCACTCCAAAGTTCTTATCAAGCGGAGAACATAAGAAGAAATTGTCTGTAGGGTACGAAACCACCTCAAAGCTATTCTTTCCGATCAATCTATCATAGAGTTCATACTAAAAAACACCATATGATACATATCAACCAACTCTAATGTCACCTAGATACTCCAATGTCACCACGAGTATCCGTGAGTTTATTATGCGATATGCATCAAACAATTTCAGATTCATAATACTCAATCCAACACAAAGAACCTCAAAGAGTGCCCCAAGATTTCTACGAGAGAAACAAAAACAAGAATGTGCATCAACCCCTATGCATAGATTACCCCAATGTCACCTTGGGAATCCGCGAGTTGAGTGCCAAAACACATATCAAGTGAATCAATATGATAGCCCATTGTCACCATGGGTATTCATAGAAAGACATACATCAAGTGTTCTCAAATCCATCAAAGTATTCAATCCAAGAAAACGAAATCTCAAAGGGAAAACTCAATTCATCACAAGATAGAGAAGGGAAAACACCATATGCTCCAACTATATTAACAAAGCACCCGATACATCAAGATCATGCCATTTAGAACACGAGAGAGAGAGAGAGATTAAACACATACCTACTGGTACAAAACCTCAGCCTCGAGGGTGGACTACTCCCTCCTCATCATGGTGGCCGCCGGGATGGTGAAGATGGCCACCTGTGATGAATTCCCCCTCCGGCGGAGTGCCGTAATGGGTCTAGATTGATTTTTCATGGCTATATAGGCTTGCGGTGGTGGAACTTCTGATCTAGGGTTACCCTGAGGGTTTTTGGAATATTTGGCAATTTATATGGCGAAGAGGGGGTACAGGAGGATACCGAGGTGGGCACAATCCACCAGGGCGTGCCTGGGCCTCCAGGCGCGCCCAGGTGGGTTGTGCCCCCCTCGGGGCACCCCTCTGGTAATTCTTTGGCCCACTGGATGTCTTCTGGTCCAAAAACAATCTCCAAAAAGTTTTGTTGCATTTGGACTCCGTTTGGTATTGATTTTCTGTGATGTAAAAAACAAGCAAAAAACAGCAACTGGCACTTGGCACTATGTCAGTAGGTTAGTCCCAAAAAGTGATATAAAGTTGCTATAAAATGATTGTAAAACATCCAAGAATGATAATATAACAGCATGGAACAATAAAAAATTATAGATACGTTGGAGACGTATCAATGATAGCTTCCTGTTATGGCCTTCAAAAAATTTCTACAGTTAGCATGCACTAATACAACTGTCATGTCAAAACTTGGAAAATTTAAGGGGTCATTTGACCTTTTTAAGACATCTAAGTGATTTTCTAGCGATGTAATGACCATAATTCAAATTTGAACTACATCTACATGCAACAACCATAATAGTTTGAAAAATCATATTTGTGTACTTGTGTGCGAGTTAATTCCATGTGGAGTAAATTGGAAGGAATTTTCAAACATGTTGGTGTCACGGCTTGGACACATGCATGGAGTGCCATGGTATTGCAAAATAAGCATTCGTGCCTTATATAAGGAAAGAAAATGTAAATATCTGGTGTTCAAAAAAGAAAATGTAAAGATCTGGCAAGACAACCGGGCACCACACAATTGGCACTCTATTTTGCGCCTCTTAGGTTTGTATGGTGAGTGGCATGAATTATTAATCAGACGCGGTTCTGTATTGGAAACCGCCAGCTATTAAGTTCACACACGGCTTTTGCTGCGGGAAACGTGTGCAATTGAAACTACAACGCTCATAAATTCTGGCGACCGACGTGTGTACTATTCCCGTCGATCTAGATTCTGGCTGCCAATAAATACTACCTTGCTCACGTCGTCCCGCCTGCATTCTCATCTACATCCTCTCCTTGCTCGCCCTCTTTCTCTCTCTCTCTCTCTCTCTCTCTCTCTCTCTCTCTCTCTCTCAAATCGCTGCCATTGCGCTGCCGATCTGCCCACGCGGCGACGAGGAGGCACCGTCCCCACGCGGCGAAGAGCAGCGACGAGGAGGACCCCACGAGCCGCCAGACGAGGTTGCGCCGGACCCCCCAACTTTGGAGTGTTTTTGGGGCCAGTACAATCTTTGTCTGTGGAAGTCGCTGCCGCCGGCTGAGAAAGCCAGGCAAGTGGCGTTCAAGAAGGAGATGGCGAAGGAGGAAGCCAGGTACCAGGCATCCTATGAAGCCCGTGAGGCCGCCTAGAAAAAGGGGGCGGTGGAGCTTTTGCGGCGGGCTCGTCGTCATGCGGAGGAGGTGTATGAACACGGGGACTTTGCAAGGGAGGTCAAAGGCGCTAGGCGCCTCATCGCTGTGTGGAGGTGGGCCGATAAGCTCCAGCTTGCCACCGGCGAGGAGCTCGGGTGGGTGCCCAACAAAATGGCAAGATCGTTCGCACTCGTCCGCCAGCAAGAGGTAGATTGTTATGTCAAGCGCTGCGAGACAGAGGAGGCGGAGTATTGCCTCCATGCTGGGAAGACGTTGTGCACCAGGGAGCTGCTGGCTAGGGGCTGCCGGAATACTGCCCCAGGAGGGATTATTAGTTTTAGTATTGTTTGTTTTCAATTTTATACTAGTTAAGTATCGTCATGTATATGTGATGATATTATATATATTCTGTGATGAACTAATGAACAATTAATATATATTATGAATTCCATTTTTCTATCTATTTTTGTATACTAATTTGTATCTAGCTGTTATCATCCACATATACAGAATGGAAATCATATATACACACATTGAAACATAGCATATAAGAACGAAAAATAGAGTACACACATTGAAACAGAGCAATATTATGATTGTTGTGAATACATAGCGATCCACGTCAAAATGACTCAACACAATAAAACACGTCCATGACCAGCAACCCTTGCCTATGATAGCTCTTGGTTCTACCAGAACTCGTGCAGGTGTTCGTCCAAGCGTCGACACGCTCGCGGTACATCTGGAGCACGATCTTGAGCTCCAAGTTGGCTATTTTATCGAAGATCACCAACTTGAGGATGCAATGGGCATTTTCTCTACTGCGCCCATGTGGACACCTAGGCCAAGGAGGCGGTCGGGCCTAGCGACGAGTGTGTTGGCATCGAGCGGGCCATGGACAAGGCGAACGGTGCGACCCATGCGAACGGGGCGGCGGGCGTCCGGTGCAAGTACGACGCAGACGGCCTCTACCCAATCCTGGCAAGGAATGGGGATATTGACGGGATGTGTTCCCAGCTACGACACACTGTCGACAGCAGGCAAGCACCGATGGATCCACTCTTGCTATGCGGTGCGCCGCGCCTCTCGTTCTGTGGCGCTGCAACGGTCTCGCTGTGCGGCGAGCCACAGCCTATCAGCACGGACGTGCCTAGCTTGATTTGGGGCGCACCATCGATCATGTTGTGTGGCGACCTGTAGCCTCTTGGTGCTGACATGCCTATCTTGATCCGCGGCGCTGAAGCATCGTGCGCCAAGGGTCTGCTCAACCCTGGCGATGACGCGCAACACGGCGTCGTCCATCATGTTTCCTAGAAGCACTTCGGCCTTGACGGGCCGTGGTGCTTTCTCATTTTCCTTGTTGAGGAGGTTGATGGGAGAGGCGGCACTTCGGTGGGTTGGCATGCTTGGAAAAGGTGGATCTGCTACATGTTGTGCTTGTTGCCTCGGTGCATCGCGCGCCACCTAGGTTTGTGCGCAATATTGCTGGGTGGCGGTGAGAAACCGGTGAGGAAATGGCGGGAAATGATGGCGTGGTCATAAAATGCCATCAATTAATGGAAACTTAGCATAGAAGGAACATCAGGCTAGCACAATGGTGCGGGCACATTGCTCGCCCAAGGCTATGATCCTTATACTTGTGTGCCCAAAAGAGCACACTATTCACAGTAGAGAATATTGTTCCGTTTATCCTAGTAGAGTAGTGGCGGCAAGCGTCACAAGAAGAACTAGATGATGATCAGATGATTGTTTATCCTACTTAATTATGCATGTAATAGTTTACTTTGGTGTGTGGAAATGTGATGTGTGTACTAGCCACCTATGTAATCGGATGTTTAATTTGGTTGTGCAATCATGTCCTTATTAGTATATATGTTGTTTCTTTGTATACAATCACATCGCACACAGAACATACTAGGGAAACCGTCGCTGATGAATTCATCAATCGCTGAAAATTGTATACCAGGACGTGTTTGCCAACAACACACACATCTTATTAGAGCAATCGTCTATGTTATTATCGGTCTTTGCACACATTTGTGATTATGGACCTGTTTGCCTCGTATCACACACATCTTGTTAAGTTGAACCGTTTCTGTTGTGTTGCATAATCAAAAATAGTTTATCCGAGTGAACTGTATATCGTATATTGCACACACCTTTCATCTGGCTACCTGTTTTTGTTGTGTTGCCTAATGACAAACAGTTCATCTGAGTGAACTGTATGTTGTATATCGCATATGCCTTCATTTGGCTGCCCATTTCTGTTGTTCTATCTCATTGCAAACAGTTCATTGGAGTGAACTGTATGCCACACATTGCAAACGCAACTCTAATATGAATCATGTTTGATGTATCTGCCATCGCAAACATTTTGCATCTCTTTTGATGGTTTTTTACATCACCTTTTTCGATTAATGCATCGCACACAGTTTCATCAAAGGGTCTCTGATTGTAGTGTCAGGTTAGCAGCATACTGCAGTAGTGTTCACTCAACGGCTGGGTGTCGATTTTGAGGAGACTTATTCCCCAGTCATGGATGAAGTTACCTTTAGATACTTGATCTCAGTGGCAGTAAACATGGGCTTGAAAATGAAACTAATGGATGTTGTCACTGCTTACTTGTATGGTAACTTGGATTTGAACATATACATGAAGGTTCCAGAAGGTATCCCTATTCCAAACCATGATAGAGAAAACAGGGGTCTATACAATGTTCAACTTCAAAAGGCATTGTATGGACTCAAACAGTATGGTAGGATGTGGTTGTTGGAAATATGCCCTAGAGGCAATAATAAATTAGTTATTATTATATTTCCTTGTTCATGATAATCATTTATTATCCATGCTATAATTGTATTGATAGGAAACTCAGATACATGTGTGGATACATAGACAACACCATGTCCCTAGTAAGCCTCTGATTGACTAGATCGTTGATCAATAGATGGTTACGGTTTCCTGACCATGGACATTGGATGTCATTGATAATGGGATCACATCATTAGGAGAATGATGTGATGGAAAAGACCCAATCCTAAGCCTAGCACAAGGATCGTATAGTTCGTATGCTAAAGCTTTTCTCATGTCAAGTATCATTTCCTTAGACCATGAGATTGTGCAACTCCCGGATACCGTAGGAATGCTTTGGGTGTACCAAACGTCACATCGTAACTGGGTGGCTATAAAGGTGCACTACAGGTATCTCCGAAAGTGTTTGTTGGGTTGGCACGAATCGAGACTGGGATTTGTCACTCCGTGTAAATGGAGAGGTATCTCTGGGCCCACTCGGTAGGACATCATCATAATGTGCACAATGTGACCAAGGGGTTGATCACGGGATGATGTGTTACGGAACGAGTAAAGAGACTTGCCAGTAACGAGATTGAACAAGGTATCGGTATACCGACGATCGAATCTCGGGCAAGTACAATACCGCTAGACAAAGGGAATTGTATACGAGATCGATTGAGTCCTTGACATCATGGTTCATCCAATGAGATCATCGTGGAACATGTGGGAGCCAACATGGGTATCCAGATCCCGCTATTGGTTATTGATCGGAGAACGTCTCGGTCATGTCTGCATGGTTCCCGAACCCGTAGGGTCTACACACTTAAGGTTCGATGACGCTAGGGTTATAAAGGATGTTTGTATGTGGTTACCGAATGTTGTTCGGAGTCCCGGATGAGATCCCGGACGTCACGAGGAGTTCCGGAATGGTCCGGAGGTAAAGATTTATATATGGGAAGTCTTATTTTGGTCGCCGGAAAAGTTTCGCACTTTATCGGTATTGTACCGGGAGTGCCGAAAGGGGTCCGGGGGTCCACCGGGGGGGTCCACCTGCCCTGGGGGGGCACATGGGCTGTAGGGGGTGCGCCTTGGCCTATATGGGCCAAGGGCACCAGCCCCAAGAGGCCCATGCGCCAAGGAGACTTGGGGAGGGGAGAGTCCTAAAAGGGGAAGGCACCTCCGAGGTGCCTTGGGGAGGATGGACTCCTCCCCCCTTTGGCCACACCTCTTCCTTGGAGGAAGGGGCAAGGCTGCGCCCTCCCCCTCTCCCTTGCCCCTATATATAGTGGAGGGGAGGGAGGGCAGCCGCACCTGAAGCCCTGGCGCCTCCCTCCCTCCCGTGACACCTCCTCCTCTCCCGCAGGTGCTTGGCGAAGCCCTGAAGGATTGCCACGCTCCTCCACCACCACCACGTCGTTGTGCTGCTGCTGGATGGAGTCTTCCTCAACCTCTCCCTCTCTCCTTGCTGGATCAAGGCATGGGAGACGTCACCGGGCTGTACGTGTGTTGAACGCGGAGGTGCCGTCCGTTCGGCACTATGATCTCCGGTGATTTGGATCACGACGAGTATGACTCCTTCAACCCCGTTCTCTTGAACACTTCCGCTTAGCGATCTACAAGGGTATGTAGATGCACTCCCCTCTCTCTCGTTGCTAGTTTCTCCATAGATAGATCTTGGTGATTCGTAGGAAAATTTTGAATTTCTGCTATGTTCCCCAACAGTGGCATCATGAGCTAGGTCTATTGCGTAGATTCTTTGCACGAGTAGAACACAAAGTAGTTGTGGGCGTTGATTTTGTTCAATATGCTTACCGTTACTAGTCCAATCTTGTTTCGACGGTATTGTGGGATGAAGCGGCCCGGACCGACCTTACATGTACTCTTACGTGAGACAGGTTCCACCGACTGACATGCACTTGGTGCATAAGGTGGCTAGCGGGTGCCAGTCTCTCCCACTTTAGTCGGAACGGATTCGATGAAAAGGGTCCTTATGAAGGGTAAATAGCAATTGGCATATCACGTTGTGGTTTTGCGTAGGTAAGAAACGTTCTTGCTAGAAACCCATAGTAGCCACGTAAAACATGCAAACAACAATTAGAGGACGTCTAACTTGTTTTTGCAGGGTATGCTATGTGATGTGATATGGCCAAGAAGAATGTGATGAATGATATGTGATGTATGAGATTGATCATGTTCTTGTAATAGGAATCACGACTTGCATGTCGATGAGTATGACAACCGGCAGGAGCCATAGGAGTTGTTCTAATTTATTGTATGACCTGCGTGTCATTGAACAACGCCATGTAATTACTTTACTTTATTGCTAACCGGTAGCCATAGTAGTAGAAGTAATAAGTTGGCGAGACAACTTCATGGAGACACGATGATGGAGATCATGATGATGGAGATCATGGTGTCATGCCGGTCACGATGATGATCATGGAGCCCCGAAGATGGAGATCAAAAGGAGCAAAATGATATTGGCCATATCATGTCACTATTTGATTGCATGTGATGTTTATCATGTTTATGCATCTTATTTGCTTAGAACGACGGTAGTAAATAAGATGATCCCTCATTAAAATTTCAAGAAAGTGTTCCCCCTAACTGTGCACCATTGCGAAAGTTCGTCGTTTCGAAGCACCACGTGATGATCGGGTGTGATAGATTCTTACGTTCACATACAACGGGTGTAAGCCAGATTTACACACGCGAAACACTTAGCTTAACTTGACGAGCCTAGCATGTACAGACATGGCCTCGGAACACAAGAGACCGAAAGGTCGAGCATGAGTCATATAGTAGATACGATCAACATGAAGATGTTCACCGATGATGACTAGTCCGTCTCACGTGATGATCGGACACGGCCTAGTTGACTCGGATCATGTAATCACTTAGATGACTAGAGGGATGTCTATCTGAGTGGGAGTTCATTAGATGAACTTAATTATCCTGAACATAGTCAAAAGATCTTTGCAAATTATGTCGTAAGCTCGCGCTTTAGTTCCACTGTTTAGATATGTTCCTAGAGAAAATATAGTTGAAAGTTGACAGTAGCGATTATGCGGACAGTAGAAAGCTAATGTCCTTAATGCACCGCTTAGTGTGCTGAACCCCAAACATCGTCTGTGGATGTTGCTAACATCGGACATACACGTTTTGATAACTACGTGATAGTTCAGTTAAATGGTTTAGAGTAGAGGCACCAAAGACGTTTTTGAAACGTCGCGGGACATATGAGATGTTTCGAGGTCTGAAATTGGGATTTCAGGCTCGTTCCCACGTCAAGAGGTATGAGACCTCCGACGATTTTCTTAGCCTGCAAACTAAGGGAGAAAGCTCAATCGATGAGCTTATGCTCAGATTGTCTGAGTGCAACAATCACTTGAATCGAGTGGGAGTTGATCTTCCAGATGAGATAGTGATGTTTCTCCAAAGTCATTGCCACCAAGCTGCTAGAGCTTCGTGATGAACTATAACATATCAGGGATACATATGATGATCCTTGAGGTATTCGCGATGTTTGACACCGCGAAAGTAGAAATCAAGAAGGAGCATCAATTGTTGATGGTTAGTGAAACCACTAGTTTCAAGAAGGTCAAGGGCAAGAAGGGATACTTCATGAAACGGCAAATCAGCTGCTGCTCCAGTGAAGAAACCCAAGGTTGAACCCAAACCCGAGACTAAGTGCTTCTGTGATAAGGGGAATAGTCACTAGAGCGTAATTACCCTAGATACTTGGTAGATGAGAAGGCTGGCAAGGTCGATAGAAGTATATTGGATATACATTATGTTAATGTGTACTTTACTAGTACTCCTAGTAGCACCAGGGTATTAGATACCGTTTCGGTTGCTAAGTGTTAGTAACTCGAAATAAAAGAGCTACGGAATAAACGGAGACTAGCTAAAGGTGAGCTGACGATATGTGTTGGAAGTGTTTCCAAGTTTGATGTGATCAAACATCGCACGCTCCCTCTACCATCAAGATAAGTATTAAACCTGAATAATTGTCATTTGGTGTTTGCGTTGAGCATAGACATGATTGGATTATGTCTATCGCAATACGGTTATTCATTTAAGGAGAATAAAGGTTACTCTATTTATTTGAATAATACCTTCAATGGTCTTGCACCTAAAGGAATGGTTTATTGCATCTCGATCGTAGTGATACACATTTTCATGCCAAAAATTATAAGATAGTAATGATAGTACCACTTACTTGTGGCACTGCCATGTAAGTCATATTGGTATAAAACGCATGAAGAAGCTCCATGTTGATGGATCTTTGGACTCACTCATTTTGAAAAGTTTGAGACATGCGAACCATGTCTATTGGTGCATACGCATGAAGAAACTCCATGCAGATGGATCGTTTAGACTCACTTGATTTTGAATCACTTGAGATATGCAAATCATACCACATGGACAAGATGACTGAAAAGCCTCGGTTTCAGTAAGATGGAACTAGATAGCAACTTGTTGGAAGTAACACATTTTGATGTGTGCAGTCCAATGAGTGCTGAGGCATGCAATGAATATCGTTATGTTCTTACTTCACAGATGATTCGAGTAGATGTTGAGTATATTTACTTGATGAAACACAAGTCTGAATTATTGAATGGTTCAAGTAATTTCAGAGTGAAGTTTAAGATCTTCGTGACAAGAGGATAGAATGTCTATGATATGATCATAGAGATGAATATCTGAGTTACGAGTTTTGGCACACAATTAAGACATTGTGGAAATTGTTTCACAATTAATACCGCCTGGAACACCATAGTGTGATGGTGTGTCCGAACATCATAGTAGCACCCTATTGGATATGGTGCGTACCTTGATGTCTCTTATCGAATTACCACTATCGTTCATGGGTTAGGCATTAGAGACAACCGCACTCACTTTAATAGGGTACCACGTAATTCCGTTGAGACGACACCGTTTGGAGAAACCTAAGTTGTCGTTTCTTAAAAAGTTTGGGGCTGCGACGCTTATGTGAAAAAGTTTCAGGTTGATAAGCTCGAACCCAAGGCGGATAAAATGCATCTTCATAGGACACCCAAAACAGTTGGGTATACCTCCTAATTCAGATCCGAAAGCAATAGGGATTGTTTCTTGAATCGGGTCCTTTCTCGAGGAAAAGTTTGTCTCGAAGAATTGAGTGGGAGGATGGTGGAGACTTGATGAGGTTATTGAACCGTCACTTCAACTAGTGTGTAGCAGGGCATAGGAAGTTGTTCCTGTGGCACCTACACCAATTGAAGTAGAAGCTTATGATAGTGATCATGAAGTTTTGGATCAAGTCACTACCGTACCTCGTAGGGTGACAAGGATGCGTACCACTTCAGAGTGGCACAGTAATCCTGTCTTGAAGGTCATGTTGCTAGACAACAATGAACCTACGAGCTATGGAGAAGCAATGGTGGGCCCAAATTCCGACAAATGGTTAGAAGCCATGAAATCCGAGATAGGATCCATGTATCATAACAAAGCATGGACTTTGGTGGACTTGCCCGATGATCGGCAAGCCATTGAAATAAATGGATCTTTAAGAAGAAGACGGACGTGGACGGTAATGTCACCGTCTATGAAGCTCGACTTGTGGCAAAGAGTTTTTCATAAGTTCAAGGAGTTGACTATGATGAGATTTTCTCATATGTAGCGATGCTTAAGTCCGTCGGAATCATGTTAGCATTAGCTGCATTTATGAAATCTGGCAGATGGATGTCAAAACAAGTTTCCTTACAAGTTTTTTGTAAGGAAAGATTGTATGTGATACAATCAGAAAGGTTTTGTCGATCCTAAGGATGCTAAAAGGTATGCTAGCACCAGCGATCCTTCTAAGGACTGGAGTAAGCATCTCGGAGTTGGAATGTACACTTTGATGAGATGATCAAAGATTTTGGGTTTGTACAAAGTTTATGAGAAACTTGTATTTCCAAAGAAGTGAGTGGGAGCACTATAGAATTTCTGATGAGTATATGTTGTTGACATATTGTTGATCAGAAATGATATAGAATTTCTGGAAAGCATATAGGGTTATTTGAAAGATGTTTTTCAATAGAAAACCTGGATTAAGCTACTTGAACATTGAGCATCAAGATCTATAAGGATAGATCAAAATGCTTAATAATACTTTCAAATGAGCACATACCTTGACATGATCTTGAAGGTGTTCAAGATGGATCAGTGAAAGAAGGAGTTCTTGCCTGAGTTGTAAGGTATGAAGTTAAGACTTAAAGCTTGACCACGGCAGAAAAGAGAGAAAGGACGAAGGTCGTCCCCTATGCTTTAGACGTAGGCTCTACAGTATGCTATGCTGTGTACCGCACCTGATGTGTGCCTTGCCACATGTCTGGCAAGAGGGTACAAAGGTGATCAAGGAGTGGATCACCAGATAGCGGTCAAAATTATCCTTAGAGGAATAAGGATATGTTTCTCGATTATGGAGGTGATAAAGAGTTCGGCGTAAAGGGTTACAACGATGCAAGCTTTAACACCTATCCGAATGACTCTGAGTAGCAAACCGGATACGTATAGTGGAGCAATAGCTCCAAGTGGAGCGTGGAAGCAGCATTTACAATATGACATAGATAATTGCGAAGTACATACGGATCTGAATGTTGCAGAATCGTTGACTAAAACCTCTCTCACAAGCAAAACATGATCAAACCCCAGAACACATTGAGACTTAATCACATGGTGATGTGAACTAGTTTAGACACTAGTAAACTCTTTGGATGTTGGTAACATGGCGATGTGACCTGTCAGTGTTAATCACATGGCGATGTGAACTAGATTATTGACTCTAGTGCAAGTGGGAGACTGTTGGAAATATGCCCTAGAGGCAATAATAAATTAGTTATTATTATATTTCCTTCTTCATGATAATCGTTTATTATCCATGCTATAATTGTATTGATAGGAAACTCAGATACATGTGTGGATACATAGACAACACCATGTCCCTAGTAAGCCTCTGATTGACTAGCTCGTTGATCAATAGATGGTTACAGTTTCCTGACATGGACATTGGATGTCATTGATAACGGGATCACATCATTAGGAGAATGATGTGATGGACAAGACCCAATCCTAAGCCTAGCACAAGGATCGTGTAGTTCGTATGCTAAAGCTTTTCTAATGTCAAGTATCATTTCCTTAGACCATGAGATTGTGCAACTCCCGGATACCGTAGGAATGCTTTGGGTGTACCAAACGTCACAACGTAACTGGGTGGCTATAAAGGTGCACTACAGGTATCTCTGAAAGTGTCTAGTTGGGTTGGCACGAATCGAGACTGGGATTTGTCACTCCGTGTAAACAGAGAGGTATCTCTGGGCCCACTCGGTAGGACATCATCATAATGTGCACAATGTGACCAAGGGGTTGATCACGGGATGATGTGTTACAGAACGAGTAAAGAGACTTGCCGGTAACGAGATTGAACAAGGTATCGGTATACCGACGATCGAATCTCGGGCAAGTATAATACCGCTAGACAAAGGGAATTGTATACGGGATCGATTGAGTCCTTGACATCGTGGTTCATCCGATGAGATCATCGTGGAACATGTGGGAGCCAACATGGGTATCCAGATCCTGCTGTTGGTTATTGACCAGAGAATGTCTCGGTCATGTCTGCATGGTTCCCGAACCCGTAGGGTCTACACACTTAAGGTTCAATGACGCTAGGGTTATAAAGCAAGTTTGTATGTGGTTACCGAATGTTGTTCGGAGTCCCGGATGAGATCCCGGACGTCACGAGGAGTTCCGGAATGGTCCGGAGGTAAAGATTTATATATGGGAAGTCTTATTTTGGTCGCCGGAAAAGTTTTGCACTTTATCGGTATTGTACCGGGAGTGCCGAAAGGGGTCCGGGGGTCCACCGGGGGGGTCCACCTGCCCTGGGGGGGCACATGGGCTGTAGGGGGTGCGCCTTGGCCTATATGGGCCAAGGGCACCAGCCCCAAGAGGCCCATGCGCCAAGGAGACTTGGGGAGGGGAGAGTCCTAAAAGGGGAAGGCACCTCCGAGGTGCCTTGGGGAGGGTGGACTCCTCCCCCCTTTGGCCGCACCCCTTCCTTGGAGGAAGGGGCAAGGCTGCGCCCTCCCCCTCTCCCTTGCCCCTATATATAGTGGAGGGGAGGGAGGGCAGCCGCACCTGAAGCCCTGGCGCTTCCCTCCCTCCCGTGACACCTCCTCCTCTCCCGCAGGTGCTTGGCGAAGCCCTGCAGGATTGCCACACTCCTCCACCACCACCACGCCGTTGTGCTGCTGCTGGATGGAGTCTTCCTCAACCTCTCCCTCTCTCCTTGCTGGACCAAGGCATGGGAGACGTCACCAGGCTGTACGTGTGTTGAACGCGGAGGTGCCGTCCGTTCGGCACTAGGATCTCCGGTGATTTGGATCACGACGAGTACGACTCCTTCAACCCCGTTCTCTTGAACGCTTCCGCTTAGAGATCTACAAGGGTATGTAGATGCACTCCCCTCTCTCTCGTTGCTAGTTTCTCCATAGATAGATCTTGGTGATTCGTAGGAAAATTTTGAATTTCTGCTACGTTCCCCAACAGTGGTATAATCTCCTAAGAGATTTCCTTCATCAAAAGGGCTACACGAGCGATAAAGATTGCCCATGTGTTTTTATACGATGACCCCAAGATGGATTCTATATAATCTCTATGTACATGGACGATTTAAACATAATCGGTACGCCTGAGGATGATGGTGATGATGGTGATGTCAGACTTGGCGTGGACGAAGATCTTCAATGTGACGCTCCTCTTGATGGACTTGCCGATTAGGACGAGGCATGTGTGCCTGGTTCCTTCTTTCATGTTGCTCCTCATGGCAAGCGGCTTCATCTTATCGTTCCTGGCAAAGTGCTTCTTCTTGTTCACGCACTTGGTGGTTGTGTTCGGCGACGACTCTAGTGGCCTCGTGGAGTGTGCGTTGTGCTTCGAGGGCTTGTTAGTCATGGTGCTTTTGTTCTTGTCGGCTTGCATCGCCATCTCGAGGTGCTTGGTGTTGCACTTGAGGAGGTTGCCCTTTCACGACATCTTTTTCTTGGCGTCTCGCTCTTTCATGTGCTCAGACTCGGTCTTGCAACCCTTGCCATGGAATGGATTTTCTTGATCTTGGCAATCTTGAATGTTAGCGTGTCGAGGAGAACGAGCTCGAGGAGTACGTGCATCGAAGGAAGAGTAGGCCGAAGATTGGCGACTTGAGTGGCACCATCTTGACAAAGAGGTGGTGGAAGACGCGCGGCTCACGATCATGTTGCGGAATTCTTCCATTTGTGTGGTGAGCTTGGCGTAGAGGTAGTCCCGGTTTCATCCTTCCGACTGGCGTAGGTCGGTGGCAAGTTGCCTGATGCGTTCACCCAAAGCTTCACTCTTGATGGAGGGCTCGTTGGGCTATGAAGAAGTGATTTTTGGCAACCTAGTCGCGTTTGTCATCTTGATCCTTGTCGTCGAGGTAGTCCCAATTTCGTGCTTCCGACTGGCGTAGGTCGGTGGCGAGTTGCTCGATGTGTTCACCCAAATCTTCACTTTCTTGATGGAGGGCTTGTTGGGCGATGAAGAAGTGATTTTTGGCGACGTAGTCGTGTTCGTCATCTTGATCCTCGAAGAGTGGGTTCGCCGTAGAAATTGGCCTATCCATCAGAACCAAGTGGTGGTGAGTAGGAAAATGGAGAATGATACCAAAGTTACCTTTTCCCAAGATTGAGGATGTATCGAGTATCACTCTACAGAATGCTATAATAGGAGAATTGGTACCGGGTTTTGTTTTCTCACACCTACAAGTAAAGGCTTATGGAGTAGCTTCATTAGGATGAGTGGCACAAAATTCAAGCAATTGTTAGCCAAGATATTGATAATGTTGAAAAGATGCACAAATTGCAAATAATACAAATAGATCAACCCCAAGGATAACACTAGGAACACACACACAAAATATAAATGGGATCCGCACAACCAAGGAGTGAGCTCTAAATGTGGAAGCACGGAAAAAATGCTCTTGTTGTGCGTATACTAGAGAGACCCTAGCTCGATTGCTCAAATGGGCTAGATACGCTTGTGCACCAACCAATTAGAGAAACGGGTCGTCTACAATTCCAAGTATGCTTATGTATGAACCGAGATGATATAACTAGGCAAAAATGGCTCAATGCTATTCCTTACAGGCTCTTTGCTTCTCTTTTCTTTTGCTTAGCAGCTTTTCTCTCTTTTGGTAACTATGCCACAGTGCTTGATATTTGAGCCATAGTACGAGACAGCAAGTATGGTATGCACGGGAGAGACGTATCACTAAAGGTGCAAAAATAGCATGGCCTGACAATTCTCAACACGCTAGTCTCGATAGGTAAGTGATGCAAAGAGGCTCGAGGCTATCAAATGTAGTGGTAAGGTATAAGGTTGAGATGTCGTCAAGGTTACTGTCCTTGCTTACTGTGGTATGAGGATAAGTCGATGTGGGGTCCAATGCGATGATGAGTGGCGGTGATGTCGAAGTTGAACCGTCCCTAAGTAGATGAAACACCTTAGGACATGGCGAGTCGCAACTCAAATGCTCAAACACCTACGAGAAAAGTGCAGAAACTGAATGGTGGTGGTGGAATGGCAAAAGGAGTCAAAATGGGGAGTGGTCAAACAATTTAGGAGGGACCATGTGCACCGGGTAAGTAAAGCATGTGTGCACGGGGGTCCCGGTGGCCCGTGCACAGGGGTGCTCTGCTGCGCAAGAACACCTTCGAATCCATGGGGAATTTCAAAAATCTAGGCAAAATCAACGATGGGATGGATGGGGGTTGGTGGTGAGTGGTAGATCCACTTGTCAGTCACGAAATTCATGGACCTAATCAACAAAATCTCACAAGATCCAACAAATTGGAAGAAACATTTTGGGGTTATTTTTGCGGGTATTTTTGAATTGGGACAAAAAGCAACACAATTAGGCTAGAATATGAGTGGTAGGGACTCCAAGATGTGAATCAACCATGGCTCATGATACCAAGATGTTGTAGGGTGGAACACTAAGTGAAGATCTTTTCACACTTGGAGGGGAAAAGAGGATGAACATCACAACACAAAGAGGAGATTTACTCAAACAAAAATCCAATCACACATCCATTAGATTAGCATAGTTGAGATCCACAAAAATACAAGATCAATCCAAGGAAGCAAGCACCAAGGTAAGGTTCTTGCCACTCCTATGGAGGTGAGGTCTTGATGATAGTGTTCTCCAAGAGGAGGCCTTCATATCCACTTGGGATCCTCTCCTAAGAGGTCTACATCTCCAAGAGGAGTGGTAGAAGGAGCGAAGCTCTATCAATGTCTCACATATACTCTTAACAAATGTCTTAGGCCCGGGCTACTTGGGAGGCAAGGAAGGGCATCCACGGCCGAAACCTCGGAGGCCCGTGCGCACGGGCCTGGGGGTCCTGTGTGCATGATACACGCTCGTGCGCATGGGGTGCTACAACGATGAGGACCCGTGCGCACTAGGTCTGGAGGCCATGCACATGGGGTGGTTCGTATCGTTTACAAAAGCTCTTTGGGGGCCCATGGGGCCCGTGCGCACGGGGTCGCCTGGGAGGTGTTGTCTTAATCTTCTTTGGCTTCTTCTCCTTCCTCATGGCCTTGGGGTGTTTCTCCTCGTCCTTTGGGGTGTCCCTTAGCTGGTTCATGGCATTGGTCTTCGTACCTAATGACACATAGCATGTTTTGGTGATGTAGCATCCAAGTTCCATTTATATCCATATCAATCTAGAGTAGGAGTGAGTTCACCTCAGTTTCCATGGCGCGTGCTCGAGCTCTTGTCATAGGTCCACGTGGTGCTTGATGTGTTGGTGTAGAGTCCATCGGGATGATAGAAGGATGCTCCGCATCAGTAGCCTTCTTCACAAGAGGTTGGAGTGGATGAAAATTTCCCTAAGAAAATTAGTACATATGAATTATCCAAAGGAGAAATGCTTATGGATTGTAACCATATGAATCAAGCAACCAATATGGGGGGGACATGTATGTACTGAAATCCTCCAAAATTCCTTCAGAACTCAGAGTACATTGTCATTGTAAACTTGGGAAAAGGTACTAAAAATTGAACTTATGGTTAACATTTATTAGGAAAGGAACATCACCATGATATATAGCTTCTCTAGGCACGGAAAGCCTCTTAGGAAACTAACAACTTGGTCCAGATTGGGGCCGATAGATTCTAGTGCCAAGACCTTCACTCGCGCGGATTTGGGGTCAAGCTTGTTGGAATCATTTTCTAGATGACAAACTAACATACATCATCAAAACTAGAATAATGTTAATTTCAAGAAGGAGAGGAAGAAGGCGATCGTTGTACCTGAATGGGTATGGATCCAATAACAAGTTCAGAGTATTTGACAGACGAGTAGCCCACCACTGTCAATTTTGGCGCAGAGATGACATTGATTCTTATTGGACCTTGTTGATCAACTACAAGTAATCTCTCAAGTGAAGGTGTGTCCTCAATGACCATACCATGATACACCTTATGTGATCTCTTGTTGTAGCACCAGCAACACACATAGTCATGGAGGTGATGTGGAAGCTACTCAACCCATTGATCGCCTGAAGATGAAGGTACTCGAGTGCAGTACAACCGTGGAGTAGGTGCTCCATGTCATCCTTTAGGATGCAGACGATGACGAGCTCGAGATGCTTCAGTCGTGCACTACAAAAAAATACACTTCCGTGATGATACGTGTTTGTCACAATAGGTCACGTTTTCTATCATGTATGTACATCCATGACGATTTTATGACCGAATCAAGATAGTCATACCTGTGTTGTCATAGAAGTGTTCCATGACAATACAAAAAATTATCATCACGGAAGTGTTCACTTCCATGATGATAAATGACGCGTCATGGAAGTGCTTTCATCAAGGGTAACCGACACATGGCATCCACCGTAACGGGTCACCGTTAAGCTATCGGGTCCGGTTTTGGATCCGATAACCCATTAACAGCCCGGACCAATGGGGATTTTCCACTTGTAAAATTCTCATTAGCCGAAGGAAACACGTGTCAGCTCGTCATTGGGTCAGATAGGCGCCTATGATATGTCGACATGTGTGATGGCCCAACATTGGCCCATTTAGCTTACAAAGGCCGACCCGTTTGACTTGGTCAAAAATTAGTGGGCCGGCCCATGAAAAGCATGTTCACGGTCTATTTGCATATAGCCCATTTTATGGCCCGGTAACTCACGACCTGTCGTGGAAATATCACGTCAGATGTCCTAGCAGAAGGACTTAGTCGTGGAGCCATCGCAACGAGATTAGCCTGAAGGGGTTAAACTGGACCTGGGACACGAGAGTTTTATACTAGTTCGGCCCCTTACGATGAAGGTAAAAGCCTACGTCTAGTTGTGATGGGATTATTGGGGTTTCGATGAACAGGGAGCAAATACGCTTTGCCTGGGTCTCGAGTTGTCCTTTGTTGTCCCTGAACCGCTGCCGGGTCGTCCCTTTATATACACAGGTTGATGCCCGGCCGGTTTACAGAGTCCCGAGACCGGCTCATACAAGTGTCCGGCTCGGTCTCTCCCTTTCCCTAACTTACAATACAAGTTATACAACTATGGCGGTTTACCACTATGGGCCCTAATCCGCCTCTGGGCTCTGGGCCTCTAAGCCTTATCAGTAAAGCGCCATCTTCTTTGTCTTCATGGGCTTTAGTATAGTTGAGTGTGAACCGGCCCCTCCTGGGCGGTTTACACTCAGTAGTTATATCCTCAACATTAGGCCCCATATTGATTTGAACATGTTCATGTCAATCTTCAATACTTAGAAAAATTCCGTGAACATCTTCTAATAATTCTCGTAAACCGCCATGTTGTCTTCTCCCTGTAAACTTTGGTAAACCGCCGTGACGTCATCTTTTGAACGCTGCAGTGAATCGTCATTACGTCATCTCTGTATAAAAAGATAATAAAGATTCTCTTCATTTAATTAATTCCTGAAGATCGAGGCAACAGTTGCGCCCCCTTTTGCCGCTTCAGGCCCCTCGATTCTTGTGCCTGCCGTTTATCCTCTTTTCTTTATAAATAAGACCGGGGCTCCTTCCATTTTCCCCCTTGCCTCTTCGCATCGTCTTCTTCCTCGCGACCCCGAAGAACTCGAGCTCCGGCGCCGCCGTCGTCCTTCAAGCACTGCATCAACAAGGCCACTGCATCAACCTGTTCTTGATCAGATAGACTGCACCGCCCCTCCGCTGCCTCGCAGCATTAGTAAGTACTCCTCTTTACAACTGTTAGATCTGCATTAGGGTTCTTCTGTTCATCGGTGTTCTTCCTCGTTTTTCCTTTTCCTCTCCTAGATCTCATAAATAGACCTGAAACTGATAGCAAAGGTATGCGGTAGTAGTTCAGCACCCCTAGTTACCCTCAGAAACTACTTTTTACTGCATGAGATCCTGCCCAAGCATATGCGCTCTTCTGCTATCACGACCTTTAGGGTTAAAAAGATTTTCCTTTTGTAAAACTGCCGTAGATCCAAAATTATATCACCATCTTGCGAAACTTGTTTCTGCAATACTTAGTAGATTTCAGATCTGCTTCTTCCGTTAAAGGCGGTTTAATCTTTACTAGTTGATAATCCGCCAGATACCATTAGCCCTCACTTAAACCGCCATCTTGACTCGAGTAGTAGTTTACGGTTTACCTTACATATATGCCCTGATTAAATTCCTCGGTTTAACACCGGTTAGTGCTCATCAACCTTGAATCGTAAACCGGCCTTCACATTTCTTTTACAGTTTGTTTTCCAAAATGACCAAGCAATTCGCCGCTTGCAACTGGGTTCCTTCCCGGATCACAGAAACGCAACTCAATGGATATGTTCTGACTGGCGCTTTGGCCAATAAAAATGTCCTTCATTGGCGAGTTCCTGGCTCTGAGTGCAGCATCTAGACCGGGGATTCAGCCCTCCCGGATCAAAGTTTTTCTGGGATGTACTTGCTAGCTTCCAGCTCCATCCACAAGATATTGGACCGAATTCTGTGTCTAATATCTGCAATTTCCAAGTATTCTGCAAAGTTTACCTTCAAGAGGAACCGTCTGTTGAGCTCTTTAGGGACTTCTTCCACTTAAACCGCCGAACTGAATTCTCTGACGGCCGCAACACTGAACTTGGTGGAGTGTCGATCCAGAAGAGGAAAGAAGTTGATTTCCCTCATGCCAAACATCACAGCCACCCCAAAGACTGGAACCAAACATGGTTTTATTGTCCGGAGATCCGAAGACCACTTCTAGTGTGATTGAGCCCGTGCAACAGGCCTCCACACCTGGTATGACACCTTTGAAGGTGGTTTTTGTGGGCTTGATCCTTGAGGGGTCGATGCCCGTTTTGCGCACTGTATCCTGATAGAGCAGGTTCAGGCTGCTGCCACCATCCACGAGGACTCGTGTGAGATGGAATCCGTCGATGATGGGGTCCAGGACCAATGCGGCCGAACTGCCATGATGGATACTGGTAGGATGGTCCCTGCAATCGAAAGTGATCGAACAAGAGGACCATGGGTTGAACTTTGGGGCAACTGGCTCCATTGCATAGACGTCCCTTAGTGCACGCTTCCGTTCCCGTTTGGGAATATGGGTTGCGTATATCATATTCACCGTTTTCACCTGGGGAGGTAATTTCTTCTACCCTCTTGTGTTCGGCGGCCGTGGCTCCTCGTCGTGATCGCTATGCAGCCCCTTTTCCTTGTTTTCCGCATTCAACTTGCCGACCTGTTTGAACACCCAGCATTCTCTGTTGGTGTGGTTGGCTGGTTTGTCGGGAGTGCCATGAATTTGACATGAGAGATTGAGTATGCGGTCCAGACTAGGCGAGCCCGGACTATTTCTTTTGAATTGCTTTTTCCGCTGTCCGGATTTAGAGCCTCTGAATCCGGCATTAACTGTCGTGTCTTCGGCGTTTTCGCCATTGTTGCGACGCTTGTGTCTACGTCGTGGCTTGCCATTGCTATCTCTGGCGTCTGAATCGCCGGAGTTTTCTGGTGTGATGTTGCTATGAGCCAGCCAGCTGTCCTCGCCCAAGCAAAAGCGGGTCATGAGTGTCGTGAGGGCTGCCATGGACTTTGGCTTCTCTTGGCTGAGGTGTCGGGCGAGCCATTTGTCACGGATGTTATGCTTGAAGGCTGCTAAGGCTTCGGCATCCAGACTGTCGACAATTTGGTTCTTTTTAGTTAGGAACTGAGTCCAGAATTTCCTGGCTGACTCTCCGGGCTGTTGGATTTATGTGACTTAAGTCATCAGCATCCGGTGGTCGCACGTAAGTGCCCTGGAAGTTGTCAAGTAATGCGTCTTCCAGGTCCTCCCAACTGCCAATGGAGCTTGCTGGCAGGCTATTCAGCCATTGTCGGGTCGGTCCTTTGAGCTTAAGTGGTAGGTACTTGATGGCATGTAGGTCATCGCCGCGGGCCATGTGAATGTGTAGGAGAAAATCTTCAATCCATACCGCGGGGTCTGTTGTGCCATCGTATGATTCAATGTTCACGGGTTTAAACCCTTCTGGGAATTCATGATCCATTACTTCATCTGTGAAGCATAGGGGGTGTGCGGCGCCTCTATGCCGGGCTACATCCCGACGTAGTTCAAGTGAGTCTGGTCTGTTGTATTCGGCCTGGCCGGACTTCGGTTTATTGTATCCAGCGTGACGGTCATCGTCACGCGTTGTGGCGCGCCCCCGTGATCCGTAGATCGATCTTGACTATCCTACTTTGTTTTCCAATACGTCTTGCAGGTCCTTCGTGTAGCCCCGGGCCTTAGTATTATTGTTTGATTGGCGACGGGGTGCGATCTGGACTTCGGTCTGGTACGCTGCTCTGTCTCGGCCACGGGGTGGCCGGTCAGCCGCATCATGCGCTGGTAGTGTGGGCTTTAACGCCTCCTCCTCGAGTTGAGGTAGCAGCCTACGCTTTGGGTAACTTTTGGTAGGGCGGTCGAGTCTGTATTCCTCGGCATCCAGGACCTCGGTCCATCTATCAGTGAGCAGATCTTGATCAACTTGAAGTTGTTGCTGCTTTTTCTTCAGGCTTTTTGCAGTGGCTATAAGCCGGCGCTTGAAGCGCTCTTGCTCAATGGGATCCTCAGGCACGATGAGTTCTTCGTCGCCAAGGCTCACTTCGTCTTTGGAGAGAGGCATATAATTATCATCCTATGATTCTCCATCTGTTACCTGTTCCTTAGGGCTAGCTTGCCCATCTTCTTGCTCGGCCTGCTCGAAGCCTGGCTGGGCAGGATTGTTTTCGTCTTCGGCACCATCCAGATTGTTATCATCTCTTGTGCCGGTATCACTATTTTTGCTATGGCGGGGCTTGGAGCGGCGCCTATGACGCCGGTGCCTAGATTGCTTCTCCAGGGGATTATCTTCCGTTGCCTTATCGCCATTGCTTTCTTTAGGGGTGTCCACCATATATATATCATATGATGAGGTGGCTGTCCAGCACCCTATAGGCGGTGGTTCCTGTTCTTCTCCTGCATCGTCGTTCATACTGTCGATGTCTTCGGAGTTGAAGTCAAGCACGTCGGTTAAATCATCGATAGTTGCTATTAAGTGGGTGGTGGGTGGGGAACAAATTTCTTCGTCGTCCGCTTCCCACTCGAGCCGGACATAGTTCGGCCAAGAGTCTCCTGACAAGGAGAGAAACCTTAATGAATTTAGCACATCACCCAAGGGCGAGTGCTGAAAGATATCCGCGGAGGTGAACTCCATGACCGGTGCCCAATCAGATTCGATAGGCACAGACGTACGTGGTTCGGGTCCTGTAGCCGGAGACGTGTCTGAGGGTCCGATGATACCAGCCTCATAGGAGGTGGGGTCAGTGTTCGGCTCGAAGGCCGATGAGTGTGCAGCCTCCGTGGCGGGGTCCATCCACCCGTCCTCGGATGGCACGATCTGCTCCGGATTGATTCCCGGGGCCCCCGCAGGCGCGATCTCCCGAGCACTGTCTGATGGCAGATCTAAGTCATGCTCATCGTGACTGTTCGGCGCACCTGACATGGGCTCGAATCCATCGAAGATCAAGTCTCCGCGGATGTCGGCAGTATAGTTCAAGCTTCCAAACTTGACCTGATAGCCAGGGGCGTAGCTATCGATCTGCTTCAGATGGCCAAGCGAATTGGCCCGCAGTACGAAGCCGCCGAATACGAAGATCTGTCCGGGAAGGAAAACCTCCCCCTGGACCGCGTCGTTGAAGATGATTGAAGGAGCCATCAAGCCTTATCGCGACGGCACAGTGGAACTCTCAATGAAAGCACCAATGTGGGTGTCAAAACGACGACAACGACGACAACAATAATAACAACGACAACGACAACGACAAC
>NC_041381.1:290465683-290474634 GCF_002162155.2 Triticum dicoccoides | reverse complement strand
ACAACAACAACAACAGCACCAGCACCAGCACCAGCAACAGCAACAACAACAACAACAGCAATAGCACCAGCACCAATAGCAACAGCAACAGCAACAGCAACAGCAACAGCAACAGCACCATCAACAGCACCAGCAACAGCACCAGCAACAGCAATAGCAACAGCAACAGCAGCAGCAACTGCCAGAGAGAGCATCATTCTCGGTCCGGGGGATGAAGAAGTTCCGGGACATAGCAGGATTGGGTGCTACCACCAGGAAGGTTTCACATAGGTGTGCATAAATGTACATGCAGGCGATGATATTGGGGGCAAAATCCAGCAGATGGAAGCCATATGACTACATGACCTCTACGAAGAAATCTGTGAAGGGTGGGCAAAGTCCACAGTAAAAATACCCGACGAAGAAGTGGAATTGGTTGTCCGCTGGTGCAGCAGAACCTGGAAGGACTTCTGTAGCCGGATGATCATCGGTCTTGCTTGAACAGACATATGCATACTTCTTTGATAGATCATCGGCCATCAGCTTTGATGGGAAGACGGCGTTCTCCCGCCACCATGCCTCCCTCTTGATCTTCTTCTTCTCCGCCTCTGGGTCGACTGCCTTCTTTGCTCTCTTTGGAGCCATGGCAATAATAGGGGTGCGGGATTGAGGAAGGAGGCGGTGGAGCAGCGGCGAAAGGAGCAGCATGCTTTGTTCTTTCGCAAGGAAGAAGATGAAGGAGGCAGATGCTAGATTGGAGGTGACAGGGGATAAATGAGCAGCCCCCCTCGTGGTTTCTTTTCTATGGGGAAGGCGTGAAGGCTGGCTCTTTACTATCCTACGTGGTTGCCCTTTTCAGGTGCACTACCTCTAGTGACAGCTTCAATCCACATCTCCCATGTTCTGCATTTAATGCGTGTCATGGGGGCATGTTAAAGAGAAGATTACAACAGTTATCCTCTGCCACACATACATGTGCATTGTTTGGGCCTAGCCCAACGACGCCTCGCATGCGTGTGTGGCCCAGGCCTGGGGGCTCCTATGGGTGCACTAAGATATGGGTGGCTTAGTACCCTGACTTGTGCACAGGCAGTTGTAGCCTTCACACCAGCAAGGCTTGCCGGAGGATTACTGCATACAAGACTCAAGATTCAATTCACAAGACCGTGAAGAAGACCTCTCGGTAGGTCATTGAGAAGTACTAAGTTAGTATTGAAGCTCAAGACTCCAGTGTCGGCAAGCTCCGCACTGGCAAGCCAAGACTCGATGAGATCCTTGCCCGGAAGTTCCCCCTCCTGCTTTTCGGCTGCTCCACATCATCAACTATTGATGGCTTGTCAATATTAGGTGTCGAATGGGCAGGCGGCTTAGGGAGGATCATCAGGACGCGTGTCAGCATGTTGCATAAAGGTTAACTTTATTGACACCCATCTAGTGGACGTGTCAAGATGATAGGCTCCCTCGGACTGACGACACAGAAGGAGAGACGCTGTTTGTGAAGGATCGCTATCAGCTCACAGTGCACTAAATGCCCTTGTCCTAGTCCGGTGGGATTAGGTCGGATAATGTCAAAGCCACTATTCCACACATGTGATGACCATGTTGCCACTATGGTGACCCCTTTTCATCTATAGAAGGAGTCCCATGGCTACTTGGGCACGGGTCGGCACTTTGCTCACACTTACAAAGTAGTTGCACCTTGCATGCACCTTGTCTGCAAGCTGTGCTTGTTTGTAACTTGAGCCCCAAGTCAATCACCCAAAAGCATTGCCCAAAAGGCCGGAGTAGGATTTTACGCCCCCACGGCAGGTCGAACCTGGAAAAACCTCGCGCATTAACCACTGGATTTGCTCTCCGTGCTCGTCGATCTCCCCAACCGAACTACAAAGGGGCCTCGCTGGTCCCATAGATCATCATACCCCGGCAACCCTAGTGACGGCGCCGAAGAGATCAACCAAATGGGTGTGTTGCACCTCCACTATATATAGGCACCCATCGCGGGCTCAACACTTGGGCCTCGCACAAATTCTAAAGCCCAAATTCTGTTCGGCCTGGATACGAGTTCGCGTACACTTCTGACTCGTGGAGTCATATCCAGCCTCACAGGCTCCTTCCATTAAGTGTGAGATCCATTAGGTTCAAGTCGTCTTGGTCGCAGGTCGGATCACCTCCGACTTGCTCGGCTAGTAGCAGCCTCTAGAAAAGCGTGTCAACCACCAAGTAGACAATGAAGCCGGTTGGCGAACTTGTACAACATGTCACACTTATGTTCCCTTTGCCACACGATATATGTTGTCGGACTCAAGGCGAGTGTGGCATCCTTGTGCTAGCCCGACCTCTTTCTCGCTCTAGTGATGCCGACCACTAACCAGATTATCTCATAATCCTTGTCGCATGGCCATGCTTATCTTGGTCGGATCACACGAGGGGCCCAGAGTATATCTCTCCTGATCGGAGGGGCAAATCCCATCTTGCTCGACCATGTCTCGCAACATGGGTTTGGACAATCCCGAAACCTACCTTTGTAACTACACAGTCACGGAGTAGCATTTGGTCGGCCCAAAACAGGTTTGTCACCATCCCGAGTACATGCGCTAGCTCAGGTTTTAGGACATAAAATGTATGTTGTGCTAGAGACTCACAGATGACCTATCGCTGCGCCTTATAGTCGGGTCTGTCCGAGTCGGACCTTATCTCGACTCAGATCTGACTATGTTATAGGCTAGCATCCAATGCTGGCCAGTGAGGCCGAGCCATCCACCGTGTCATATGCTAGTCTAGTTGGTTGCGTGCCCACACAACCCTTTCAACTAGGGACCTTTTAGGACAGTCTTTATTCATAAACACACAGGAAATATCATCATACATGATTGCCTCTAGGGCATATCTCCAACATATTTGGTGGTCGATATGTATCTTGTGGAGACTCGAACTGGTGGCGGATATGTGTGTTGGAGATGGACTCAGATTGGCGTGATGGCGGCGGATATGTGGTGTATGGCAGCGGCGATGAATATGGTGCGGCGGCGGCGTGACAACCTATGAACAGACCTCAGAACTGTAAGGTAACTAGACGCTAAGACCAACAACTTGACACGATGATGCAGCCGTAAATTCAACAAAGCAAAACACTGAAAAGATTGTGCAAAGGCTCAGATTGGTTCAGATATGATGAACTAACCTTAATTTTTGGGGGGGATTTTTTCATGGACTATAGGTATGACAATAGATGCGATCTAGACTACAAAAAACTAGTAAAATCTCACCAAGCAACCTAGAAATCTGATAGCACTTGATAGGGTCGAAGGTCTCCCGTCTTTCAATGAGATAGTACTTATCATTTTCGGTGGAGTGGACTTTGACGATCCGACTACAACGTACAAAGACGTCGTGCCTTAGCAATCGCTAAACCAACTCCAAGAGGTTATTGACCACGCCGGAGCACGATCAACCTGACCACGAGGGTTTATTTCCTGCAGGCAAACGAAGAACAAGTAAGAAACTGAGATTGCAATCTGGATATTGCAAATTTGAGAGGAAAGATTTATTGATCAAACTGGGGTTCTGAAACATCTTGGTCTGGTCGCTGAACACAAACGAAGCGTGTTTCACTATGGCGAACTTTACTTTCAACAAAACCCAAGTCTAAAACCACGCCCTAATGGTTGTATTTATAGGGAGACAGAGGGGAATTTCATCCACCCTTGACAAGGTGGGACTAAATTATTTCCTAAGTCGTTTCCCTATAAATACGGACTCTAAAAACTGCCTATTAAGTGTATTTCAAAATTACATGGGTGTGGCCCGAACATAAGGTGGTGCATCACCTATATTAGGCTATGAATGAAATTTATGAAAGGTCGTCTTGCCATCATAGTAGCTCCAAAGTGGTGAAAACTCCATTGAAAACTCCGTTCTTGTTTCCCTTGCATGCGCCATCCTCTCCATGCTTGATCATACTCCAATGTTCACTCTTTTTATCCATGTTGGGCCCTTCATTTATAAGCAAAATAAATGTATCCAATTTATGCAGCATCATATTCCCATGAGCATTAGAATCGTTACCAAAAAATGGAAGTAACTAATAATTTAATTGGCGTGCGCGAGCTCTAGTAATTAGTCCAGTATATGTAGCAGCAGGGGTTGTGGGTGCGTAATAGCGATGTCCTTATCATCCATATATCTACTTTGTCAGACTTTGTTTAATAAAGATGAATATGTGCATCGCATCGCTTGATGCAGAGGACGGGGTAATCCCCCTTTTCAAAAAAAATAAGGAAAGGTGGATGGGATTAGGGGAGGTTGTCTTTGCAGACACGGCAGGCTCATGAGAGACGCGCCCGTCCGGCACATACAACAGAGTAGAATACGAGAGTTGCTAGGAATCAAGAGAATTGTTCGGTCCAGATTTCGGTAGCATGTGTGCCCGAGTGCCAAGATGAATTTCCGTTTACTCCCTCGTCTGTCAGATTGTTGTATGCCTATAATATGTAGGCATGTCTACGCCAGTTTTGGCATCTCTCCCTTGTTGCCTGTTTTATGCCGATTGCAGCATTTTACTCATTCGTTTATTAGATTGTTATTGATCATGATACTCGTTTGTTAGATTGTTACTAGACCATGATACTAGTACTCTTTTGATAAATATGGTTGCATGCATCAGGATTTATTCTTATTTTTCTACACAAATAAGCTTGTTTAGTTTCTGATACATATAAAAACCCATATGAACTTCAAAATGAAGTAAGCATTAGAAGCATTACTTATTCTAATCTCGAAGTCTGGTGTGGGGCTACAACATAGATCAACATAAAGCAGTAAATGAATGAATACAGGATAAACGAGCTGATGGTGGATATCCCAATATATATATTGCCAGAATCTTGAATTGCAGCTTCTGGTAATCAAATGTACAAAGATTTGTTCAGGATGAGCATTTGATCTTGTAATGGAGGTGTTGTTTCGCTGATTTCATCATGTCCCGGTTCGCAACAGCTGACCTCAAATTTGCAGCACCTGACAATGGATTATGTGACTCTTCAGGTTACGTCCTGCAATGGTCGACCACAGGTTTGCCACAAATGACTTGTGCTGACCCTTACGAGCAACAGTTTCCCACATGCATGCACTGTCGGTCTCGATACTCATTGTTGGATGCAAGATATCAACAAGAGTGATGCTCATGTTGTTGCGAATAATGCAAAGCTTACCATTTAAAGACACCAAGCCTGCGGCTTCAAAGGCTCGTGAGCTGCCTAGATGGTGCTTGCTGTCTATGAATCGTGCCCATGTTCCTGTGTTTGCATCATAGACTCTAAGCTTGCAGCCATCCCGGCAATCAGATGAATAGAGACGTCCATTGAAGGAAATGCTTGGGTTTCGCCAACCTGTAACCATTTCATCATCAATGGTTGACCACAAATTGGATGACGGTAGGTACACTTCACATGTCACTTGGCGATGGGAGTCAAGCCCTTTTAGGAACCACTTGTCATCATATACAACTCCGATGAAAGGCACCATCCCGTTGTTCATCTCAGGGATGCAGACCCATCTGTTCCTATTAGGGTCATAAACTTCAGCAGACTGAAGAGTCCTTTGTATGCCTTCACATTCTCCACCAGCAACATATAGACAATTGTTTATTACACAGGAACCAAAAAAGTGTCGCTTTCGTAACATATCTGGAGCTCGATGCCATTTGTTGGTCCGGGCATTGTAAAATACAACACGTCTCATAGAGCCCCTCAAAGGATCCTTACCGCCAAATAAGTACAGATAGCAACCACTCAGAACAGCACAGCCAAAACCCAACGCTTCTGAATACTCCGGTGGAACAGGTGGAAGGGACTTCCAGAGCTGGTTCAGTGGATCGAAGGCATGCCAGGATATTTTCCCCTCACGATCCCTTTTAAAGACATAAACCCATTCTTCTGCCATGCTGAGTTTCTTGCGCAAGGAATAATAGTAATTTCCTGACAAAAGGCGGTTCCATCTTTTACAAACTGTCCAGAGATTGGGGTGTTCCACTCGTGGAACCCGTATAAGACAGGCAATTGCAAGATCATCAGGAAGGCCAGGCAAAAGTGGTGCTTGAGCTCGGCACCTCTCCTTCCGCGAGCCCCTTGACTTGCGCTTGGTTAGTTTGGCATCAGGTTGCATGCACATCTTTGCTCCAGAAGCAAATTTTCTAGCATCCACGACAGTTTTAAGGCCCGTATCTAATCTGCAGTAACAGGAGACGGACTCTACCTGCAAAATGCAATGATGAAACAAGATTAGAAGTTGTGCTGTAACACGGCAAATTGTCAAATAATATGCAACGACAGCAAATATTTGGATTAAAGCCTACTAATCCTGGTCGTAGCTCAAAATATCAAATATATATACTATCTAACACCCCTAGCAGACAATAGGAGGCAGGATATTTACACTGGCAGCAACCACTTCCCAATTCATTATCACCATTACACTAGTTCGTTATGTGAAATATGATATAAAACCCAGGTAAATCCAAGTCATACAGATACAAGGTGCTTGGTCCAGTTAGTTGTCTTAAACTTACCATCAAATTGACTCTTGTTGGAAATCAACAACACAGCATAACAACACCACTAGGTTTATTATTCTTAAGTGCAAGATGAATAGATGGATGTCTTGTCCGGCAAGCAAGATGCTAGCAAGTTCCTAGGCCGGCTCGCAAGGCACGCAGCAGCAGTAATAGCATGGCGCGAGATGGGCTCCTCTCCTCTCCTCTTAAGTTATCCTAGATATTTCCTTTCAAAGAGTGTTGTAGCCTATGTTGGCTATGGAGGTTGTGGGGTGGGATACTTGCTGGATGCGAGGGTCTTCGCCGTGTAGGCACCATGGTACAGTAGAAGGGTAGTGGGGGAAGATTGGAGAATTAGAGGGGTAGAAGAGAAGCATAGGAGGGAGTAGATATTTCATTTTTCTGCTTCCTTACAAAGGGGGATACATCCTTATATAGACACTTTAGGTCGGCTACTGTTCACCGAACAGTAACCCAACACACACTGGATAATTCTAGGCTAGGCTGGGTTCATCTAGGAGACTAAGCTTAATAGACAACTGGACTCAAGATACCACAACAAAAACTTGTTTAGATTCATATTTATTAATTCATTTGATTTGGTCAGTTTCTTACAATAGTCCTTAATGTTAGAGCCATCCTCCATGTAAGACATATGGCATTGTTAATTCAATCAGGCATAAAATCTTCTCCAACCTCTTCTTTCTGTTCTCCTCTCTAATATTCTCATCCCTGCTGCAAACCCACCTCCTTTGCACTTTCGCTTCACCATGCCATGGCTTCAAGTCCCCATACTGGAGGAGCTTGACAATGGAGTGGCCTCTTCTACCATAGATTCTTTAGAATAGTTGGACGGCAGAAGGTAATTTCCCGGACTATTCACACATGATACAGAATATCAAAAATATCATACTGGTAACAAATAAGAACACATCAAAAAGACTATTTAAATAATAAAAACACACAGAAGCAGAAGAATTCAGCTTTGGGCAATAGGCAACATTTTTGAAGCATAAGGCAACATGAAAAGGAAGTCAAATAAATCAATGACAAGAAGCATTTACGTGCTCAAGCTGAGATTTAAGAGCACAGCCATATTGGGGTAGCAGGCACTTCTTTTACAAACAAATAACCAAATTATCATGACTCACATAACCCAGCTCAAGAACACCAATAGTCATAAACAGTACATCATGTTAGTTTCATCTGTTTATGGTGAGTAGCCATAGTAGCCACAAGAAATTCCTGAGGATGATCAAGTTCATTGAAGGATGTCTGAAGCCTGTTGAAATGGACATGCTGTTGAATATGGAAACTCATATAATGAACCTACTCCAACATGTATGCTTGTCTAAAGCAAGAAACTAAGGGTCCTAAAAGATGTGAGAGAATTGCAAGACAGTGACAACTCATTGAACTCTTGTCGCCATGCTTAAAAAATTCAGCCGGCATCGTCAAATCATTCCTCTCTTTGCAGTCATTGCTTCGGTACCATTATTTTGATTCTTCCATCGGATCAAGTAGTTCGGTCTTGATACCATGCACATTTATGCCGTATATCATGATATCTTAGGACGATCCAAGGGTTGTTACGCATAAGGAGTATGAAAGTATAGCCAAGCAAGAAAATTAAAGATATACACCTACCTGGCTAATTTGACCCAAGCCAAACATGGAGTGCCTTTGTTACAGTAGAATAAAAATAATGACCTTCTCTGAATTTACAAATATACTAGGTCAACCATTTGTGCTTGAACTTTCAACTATTGTTGCATAAGCATGGCACAATCCCAATTAAGGAATATGAACACAACCATTCGGTATACGTAATTCCCAAGAAAATCACATTTGGCATGTTCCAAGGTAGTATGAGGTAATAAGAATCAGCAGTGTTCACTAGCAAATCAACACTAAGTCTACTACTACCAGTCTACAACTAGTGGCCAACAACCAATTTAGGCTCCGTTTGGAACAAAGAAAAATCAAAGGAATTTTGCAGGATCGAATTCCTATAGGAAAAAAATCTTCTTTTTTCTTCTTTTCTTTTTTCTATCTGATTGCAGGAACTTGGTGATTGCAGCTGAAGCTAAAGATTTAATTCAAAAACCAGGTCATTGGAAGATCAGACCGATGCTAGCAGATTTTTGTTAACCCTACTTCTGACCTCTCTCAATACACAGTTGAGTACATTCCTTGCATCAAAAATCTTATATTTCATTCACTTGCTAAGAGAGCTTTCTGCTGTAGATCCTCTTCTAGATGCAACTTCCTATGCAGCAAAGTCTCTGATTGTAAATCCAGATTGGCCTTGGAGGCCATCTCTTTCCCCAAGGGGAAATTACTATCTGTACATTGCCTTGGTTGTTAAATAATAAAATTTAGCCCTCCTTTGAGGGCTTATGTTTGACAATAGAAAATATAG
>NC_041381.1:290422029-290465341 GCF_002162155.2 Triticum dicoccoides | reverse complement strand
GCTCACCAAGATTCCTCGAAATTCGTATGAAATGGGGCAATCCATAGGAATTTTGGAGGAAAACAAACATGAGGTCTTACCTCATATTTCTCCTCCTTATGTCTACAATTCTCATGTTTTCCCTTTGTGGTATCCAAATGGCAGTGTTGGACTATTCCTGTGTTTTAGATTCCTGTAGGAACTCAGGTTACATGGCATCTCAATTCCTGTGTTTTCCCTATTCTATGTTTGATTTCCTGTGTTTATATGATGTAAAATCACACATGACCTCGGCTGTCCAAAGCCCAAAGCACCCAGATCCACGTTTCCGCAGCCACAAACGAATCAGCAGAAAAACACCCCATTTTGCAGTATGAAACACAAACACCCATCCCTAAGCTAAAACACCTCGTGTCTGCACCCAAAGTGCGCCTTCAGCTCAAGAACAACCCCACCCACTCACTCCCCGGGTAAATTCGACCTCAAAAAGCGTGCTTCGAGCGAAGAACAAAACGTATAAGAGAAGGCGGCGCCTCACCAGCGGCGCGCGGACGCGGACACCAGCGCTGACCGGCGGCGGGGCAACTCTGGAGGCTGAATCCATCGCTGGATCGGGCGGCGAATCCACGCGGCTTTCGGCTCGGTGTCGGGGGTGGACGAGAGGCTCGCGGTCGCCGGGAGTGGGGGACACACAAACAAGGGAGCCCGTCAGCTACTTTTGGTTGGACTCAAAAAGAAAAAACCTCTAGCCAAGGTCCAAAAAGAAAACAAAAAACTTAGGCCCAAAAAGAAAGTTAGTTTATTTGCATTAGACCATCTCTCCCACTAAGAAGGCGTTGGTGGTGAGTGGTGACTTCCTCGATTTCAGTATGTTGTGCTGATTTAGTACATCGGAGTTGCTCATAGGATGTGCGTGAGTGTCTTTTATAGAGATTGTATGTGCATGTATGTGGGCATTTGTGTTTATAGTGTGTTCACAAAAACTAAGATGGAAGTTCGGAAAAAAACTAAGATGGAGTAATTTGACCTTTTTGAGCGTGTCCATTTCAAACCCTCATTCATTCGGTATATAACCACGCCTCCAAAATCGTTCTTCCTATTTCAAACATTTCATCAAACAGGTGTGACACCGCCTGAGCATGCCCAGGAGTTGCGACGACCACACAAACGACCCACACGCTGGAACACCCACACAACTAGGAGTGCACAAGCTCGGGTGGCCTCGTCCCTGCGTTGTCTATCCCTGAAGCAACCCCACAGTCGAAAGAGGGTGAGGTTCAGTGGCAGACGCGTGAGCTAAGGCAAACTCCAATCCACCGAACCAAACGAACGTCATTTTTGTCTAGATTTCGTCCTTTGAGTCTGCCGGAGGGGCGGCATCCGGCCTCGTTCACGTTCCCGTTGCCAGGGTACCCAACCGGCCGACTCATTTGGTCTGCCCCGCCATTTATTTGCATAAATTTCAGCATTTTACATTCAATGCATACAAATACAAATAAACAGTCACATAGTTTTTACATCACAACAGATAGTTTAAACCAAATAGAAATCCCATAGTTTACAACCGAATGAAATTGGAATTGTTACAAATACAAATAAAAAGATCTCATACATTTATCGGTTGCCTAGATGTGTCCACATATGCTTAACCAAATCATTTTGGAGTTGAATGTGGGTTGCCCAATCACGCATTTCATGATGAAATTTGGCGAACTCTGCAAATGATGTTGGTCCATGCTCAGGCTCAATTTTTTCACCCTGGTAATCAAACCCTTGGTCGCAGATGTTGTCATCACGCTCATCCTCTACGATCATGTTGTGCATGATCACACAAACAGTTATCACATTCCACATCCTGTGTTGGCTCCATGTGCCGGAAGGGTACTGAACAATAGCCCATCGAGATTGGAGCACACTGAAAGCTACACATCCTTACCACGTCTCTCTTATGCTTGGGCAAACCTAGCTTGCTTCTCTCCTACAGGCCTGGAGATTATCTTCACAAGAGTTTACCACGGAGAGTAGATACCATCAGCTAGGTAGTATCCCTTGTTGTAGTGGTGGCCATTAACCTCAAAGTTGACCTCTAGGAAGTTACCTTTTGCAAGTTGTGTGAACACCGGAGACCGTTGAAGCACATTGATGTCATTGTGAGAACTTGCTATGCCGAAAAAAGAGTGTCAAGTCCAGAGGTCTTCTGATGCCACAACTTCACGTATGACCGTGCAAGCTTTAACATGCCCCTTATACTGCTCCTGCCAAGCAAATGAGCAGTTCTTCCACTTCCAGTTCATACAATCTATGCTACCAAGCATTCCCGGAAAGCCTCTGGATTCACTGATCGCCAACAATTGGGCTATATCTGCATCATTTAATTCTCTCAAGTACTTTCGGGCAAACATTGCTACCACACCTTTGCGGAACTTGTACAATGATTCAAGGCATGTGGACTTACTCATCTGGGCATACTCATCCATAAGATCATCGTGAATTTTGTATGCAAGCATCCGGATAGCTGTAGTGCATTTCTGATAAGAGGAGAAGCCAACCCTTCCTAGGTCATCACTCTTGCATCTAAGGTAATCATCATACTCCACCACTCCCTCCCGAATAGGATTGAACACATGTCTAGCCATCCGGAAGCGTCACCGAAAAAGCTTGGCATTGAAGAGTGGGGACGTGCACTGGAAATAATCACTATAGAGTATGCAATGGTCGTTCTCCCTGTTACGTTTTAAGGTCAGAGCATGGCCTGAGATCGACCCCCTAAACATTGGCCTCATCGTAGAATGTGCTCATTGACAACCATAGTAACAATCAGAAAGTCCTCATCTTCTGAGACGAACAAATGACGTTGTAAAAAAACTCATCATCATTGTCGATCACGGTGGTACCTTGGCGTAAAAGGCCAAGCAACTTGTAGGAGACAACGGTGTCGACCATGGTGTAGGCACGGCCGTTGAATGGCAGCAGGCCTGTCATCGTCCATGAACTACAAAAAAAAGACACATCCGTGACATTTTAGGCCGAACGATTTTTTTTCTGTCATGCTTATGACACTTCTATGATGATAATTGTGACAAAATCATGTATCATCGTAGATGTGGTGGGCTCCTACTTCTATGACAAAAAATCATGACAGAAAATGGGCCTTTCGTCCTGGGCGGGACGAGGACGCGGCTGCATGACATTCTTTGTGTTGTCCGTGACGGAAAAAATCATGGTAGAAGCGAGGACGAGGAAAATATCGAGGAGTTCCCGGTTACGGTGGGTGGTCGGGGCCGAGCGATGCACGGAGGTTTGCGCGTTTCTCTCATACACGTGCACCCGTGTGTGCGAGGCATTGGCCCTAACTGCACCCGAGCGAGGCGTTCGTTTTCTGAAACCGAGCAATAGATCCCTTGGCTGTTAACTGAACCCGAGCAATTCATTCGCTGCTGACTGGACCCGAGCGATTCCTTCGCTGCTGCTGCTAACTGAACCCGAGTGATCGATCACTACTACTGCTTACTGAAGCCGATCGAGCCCCCATGCGAGACGTAGCCAGCTGGTGTTGGGTTGCCTCTCGATGAACAGTTGCTACCGTGCGCGCGGTAGTAGAACGAGTCGTGACGTGGTGAGTCAAGCCGGTTGGTTGGCTGTGGATGAATAGTTCCCGATGGGGGTTGGATGAACAGGACCCCGTGGTAGTAGGTCGTTATCGCTGGATGAACAGGACCCCGAGGAGGCCGCCACATACCAGCCGGTTGGGGGTGGATCAACAGGACCCCGTGGAGGCTGGATGAACAATAGCCAATGGAGGCTGGATGAACAGTAGCCCGTGGATGAACAGTAGCTGGTGGAGGCTGGAGGAAGTCGACGGTGGATGAATAGTAGCTCATGGAGGCTGGAGCGAGGCAGTAGACGATGGATGAACAGGACCACGTTCGACCGTAGGTGCTCCAACAGAAGTCCGTTTCCTCCATTTTGCGGTACGCCACACCCCCTCCCGATCAACAGGACCTCGCTTCGATTGTAGGCACTCAAACAAAAGTCAGTTTCCTCCGTTTTGCGGTATGCCAGACCCTTCCCGATGAACAGGACCCCGTTTCAATCGTATGTGGTCGAACAGAAGGTCGTTTCCTCTGTTCTGCGGTATGCTAGACCTCATTTGGTTGTTCCATCCAAGCCGGTTGGCTCCCGATGAACACGCGGCGTTGTTTACTCTGTTCCGACCCAGCCGGTTGGCTGTTGATGAACAAGATGACGTTGTTGTATGCGTTAGAGAGTCGCCCGTATGTACGTATGTAGCCGTATTTACTATCTTGTAGTGTGGCTGTACGTATGTGTACACAATATAAAAGGGACTGCGTGACATGCTACGTTGGTGCCTCTACTTCAACACGTGCCGCTCCTTACTCAGCCACGGTACGTCCCTACAGAGAGACAGATCGACTGCTATGTACATACACGTTCACGGGCAGACAGATAACGCTACATTCACTTCAACCTGGTGGGTCCCAGCTGTTAGGGGGTAAGAAGGCACTTCCTTTCGTGCGAAGATAAAGCCGGTGGGTCCCAGCTGTCAGGAGGAACGTTTTTTTCATGAAATACAAAGGCCCTTCCGGTGGGTCCGAGCTATCAGGTGGAGGAATCATTATTTTGCGTGTAATAAGGAGGCACTTCCTTGCGTGCGGCCATGGAGCCAGATGTCAGCCTCTCCACGTACATTCCTCTTCTGATCGCTGTCGTTCATTGACCGCATTGACGACGCCGTACCATCTGAGAGCACCAAGGTGGTGGACGACGACGCGACCTAGGAAGGGCGACCCAGAGTCGGGGAACACGCGGAGGGTAGTACAAGGGTTGACTGGTTTGGCTACAGTGTGAGGCTATCGTCGCCGCAGAATAACAGGGTTTGTGGGTGAGTAGAGGGATGGCCTGGCCAACAATGGGAGTAGTACGGGTGGTGAGGCCTGCGCGGCAGCACAGCTGGCCACAAGAGGCAGGACCACGCGGTGGTTTGGATGGCTAGAGCAAGAAAATCAGAGGTTGAAGAAGCAGGACGACCGTTGGATGTTCACAATCCAACGGTCAAAGGTGATAGAATCGTTTGTTGACTAAGTTGACAAAGCCCCTGCATAAGCGTCAACTTAGTAGGGCCACAAGTCAGCCTCCAAATCTGGTGGGCCCCAAATGTCATGGGGAGCACTCGTTATTTTTCGCTTAATAAGGAGGCACTTCCGTCCATGCCAAGATATAGCTGGTGGGTCCCAGCTGTCATGGAGAGCATTCATTCTTTTTGGCGTAATAAGGAGGTACTTGCTTGCGTGTGGCCATGGACCATGTGGGTCCCAATTGTCAGCCTCTCCATGTACATCTCTCTTCAGATGTTGTCATTTGTTGACAACTTTGACCACGCCGTGCCGAGAACACCAACGCAATGGACGACGACGAGACCCAGGAAGGGAATGGCCGCGAAGCCACACCAGTGGAGGGATGTGGGTGAGTAGAGGGATGGCCTGGCCAGCGGTGGGAGTAGTAGGGGCAGTGAGGCCTGCGCGGCAGAACAGCCGGCCATAGGAGGCGGGAGCAGGCGGTCCCGTCGGCGCTGGATTTGGCGGCTGGAGCAAGAAGATCAGAGATTGAAGAAACATGACGGTCGTTGGATTGACATCCAACGGTCACGTCTTCTAGAATCATTTGTTGATGTATATAATAAGTAAAAAATCTTGCATACGCGTTAACTTAATAGGCCCACAAGTCAGACCATTCCCAATTTTTTTAATAATTTACAGCTCATTGCAACTTCTTATGCAATTTATTGCAGTCCGTCTTTCTTGTTGACCAGGACCAGGGTTAAAAAATTAAACGAAATTTTGCATATTTTGGTGGGGTCCAAAATTATTTTTAATACCAAAATGTCGAGTCAGATTTAAAGTACTTTGAAGATATATTTAAATTAGGTTAAAGACCAGTGAAATTGGAATCTGAATATGTGAAAAAATTCAGAAATTTGAAAGTAATTGCCAATTTGTCATGTGTTTTTTATATTTATAGCCCATTTCATATTACTTTTAAGATTTGCAGCCGTCTTGAAAGAGTTGTAGCCCAACAGGGTGGAGAAAAATAAGTAGGCCTCGATTGGGTATTCTTCAGAAAAAATAAACTGGGCTAGCCACTACAAAAAAAGACACATCCGTGATATTTTGGGCCGAACGAAATTTTTTCTGTCATACATATGACACTTCTATGACGATAATTGTGACAAAACCCGGTATCATCATAGATGTAGTGGGCTCCTACTTCTATGACAAAAAATCATGACAGAAAATGGGCTTTTCGTCCTGGGCGGGCCGGAGACGCAGCTGCATGACATTCTTTGGGCTGTCCATGACGGAAAAAACCATGGTAGAAGCGAGGGGGAGGAAAATTTCGGGGAGTTGCCGGTTACGGTGGGAGGTCAGGGGCCGAGCGATGCACGTTTCTCTCGTACACGTGCGAGGCGTTGGCTCTAACTGAACCCGAGCGAGGCGTTGGGCTCTAACTGAACCCGAGCGATTGCACTGCAGGCTACACGTTACTGAACCCGAGCAATCGATCGATGGCTGTTAACTGAACCCGATGGAGCGATTCCTTCGCTACTGCTGCTAACTAAAGCCGATCGATGCTGCCTCTGGGATGAACAGTGAGCGTTGCAGGGGGGTGGATGAACAGTGAGCGGTGGCGTTGCCTCTGGATGAACAGGACCACGTGGCGTGGTGGAGGGCTAGATGAACAGTAGACGGTGGAGGGGTGGCCGTGGAGGGGTGGTTGAACAGGACCCCGTGGTGTGGAGGGCTGGATGAACAGTAGACGGTGGAGGGGTGCCCGTGGAGGGGTGGTTGAACAGTAGCCGGTGGAGTAGCGCGCGGTGGAGGCTGGATGAACAGGAGCCCGTGGAGGCTGGAGGAGGTCGACGGTAGCCCGTGGAGGCTGGAGGAGGTCGACGGTGGAGATGAACAGTATCCCGTGGAGTCCCGTTTTGCGGTATGCCACACCCCTCCCGATGAACAGGATCCCCGTTTCGACCGTAGGAGGTCCGTTTCGTCTGTTTTGCGGTACGCCACACCCCTCCCGATCAACAGGACCCCCGTTTCGACCGTAGGAGATCCGTTTCCTCCGTTTTGCGGTACGCCACACCCCTCCCGATCAACATGACCCCCGTTTCAACCGTAGGAGGTCTGTTTCCTTCGTTTTGCGGTACGCCAGACCCCTCCCGATGAATAGGATCCCGTTTCTAACATGGCCGGTCGAACACAAGGCCGTTTCCTCCGTTGTGCGGTACGCCATGCCTCGTTTCCATCGCCTGTTCCGTCCAAGCCCTCCCGATGAACACGACCACGCATTCCGTTTCGACCCAGCCGGTTGGCTCCCACGTGTTCTATTACCTCTCGATGAACACGACGCATTCCGTTGCCTCCCCATGAACACGACGCATTCCGTTGCCTCCCCATGAACACGACGACGACGCCGTTTTTCCGTTCCGACCCAGCCATGTACGTATGCGCGAGTAGGCGTTAGAGACCCTGCCCATATGTATGTACGTGGCCGTATTTTCTTTCTTGCACCCTCGCCGTTGTACGTATGTGTACATGCTACGTGCACGCCTCTACTACGACACGTGCGCGCCTCTACATCCACCAGTATATATATACGTACACGTTCGCGACCAGAATGACAACGCTACGTACGCTTCGACCAGGTGGGTCCAGATTGTCAGGCACTTCCTTTCCTGTGAAGATGTAGCTGGTGGGTCCCAGCAGTCAGAGGGGCGAATCATTTTGTTTTTTTGCCCGAACGCACTTCCTTGCGTGCGAAGATGTAGCTGGTGGGTCCCAACAGTCAGGGGGCGAATCATTTTTTTTTGCCCGGACGCACTTCCTTGCGTGCGAAGGTGTAGCTGGTGGGTCCCAGCAGTCAGGGGGGAAACGTTTTTTTCGCAAAATATGGTGGCCCGTCCAGTGGGTCCCCGCTGTCAGGTGGAGGAATAATTATTTTGCGCGTAATAAGGAGGCACTTCCTTGTTGTGGCCGTGGACCTAGCTGTCAGCCTCTCCACGTACAGTCCACGTCCGATGGAAGCCGTTCCTTGACCACGTTGACCACGCCGTGCCGAGAGCACCAGGGTGGTGGACGACGGCGAGGCCTAGGAAGGGGACGATGCAGAGCCGGGGAAGATGCGATAGTGGATGCCCACGCGTAGAGGAGTACGAGGGTTCACTGGTTCGCTGCGGTGTGAGGCTGCCATTGCCGCAGAATAACAGGGGGTGTGGGTGAGTAGAGGGATGGCCTGGCCATCGGTGAGAGTAGTAGGGGGCGGTGAGGCCTCCGCCGCATCGCAGCTGGCCACGGGAGGCAGGAGCACGAGGCACGACCGGCGCTGGTTTGGGCGGCTGGACCAAGAAGACCAGAGGTTGAAGAAGCACTACGGCCGTTGGATGGACATCTTACGGTCACTAGAGCTAGAATCATGCATATTGACTAAGTTGACAAAGCCCTCCGTCCCCGTCAACTTAGTAGGCCCACAAGTCAGCCTGCCACTATACTGGGTCCTAGCTAACAGGGGGAGTATTCATTTTTTTTGTGCGTAATAAGAAGGCACTTCCTTGCGTGCGAAGATATAGCTGATGGGTCCGAGCTGTTAGCGGCGGTAACGTTTTTTTCACGAAATACAGAGGCCCTTTCGGTGGGTCCCTGATGTCAGCTGGAGGAATCATTATTTTGCGCGTAACAAGGAGGCATTTCCTTGCGTGCGGCCGTGGACCCAGCTGTCGGCCTCTCCATGTATAGTCCACTTCAGATGCATGTCGGTTGTTGACCACGTTGACCAGGCCGTGCCGAGAGCACCAGGGTGGTGGACGACAGCGAGGCCTAGGAAGGGAACGACACGGAGGCAGGGAAGACTCGGCAGTTGTTTCCCACGCGGAGGGGAGTACGACTGTACGAGGGTTTACTGGTTCGTCTGCCGTCGCCGGAGAATAACAGCAGGTGTGAGTGAGTAGAGGGATGGCTAGGCTAGCGATGGGAGTACGGTGGGGCGGTGAGGCCTACGCGGCAGCACAGCCGGCCGCGGGGACGAGGGAGCAGGCAGTCCCGCCGGCGCTTGTTTGAGCGGCTGGAGCAGGAAGAGCAGAGATTGAAGAAGCACGACGGCCGTTGGATGGACATCCAATAGTCACTGCTTGTGCATCAACCTTTTTTTTAGGAAAGCCTCAAATATATGGAAAACAACATACAGCCCATCTGCCATTATTTCTAATAATTTACAGCCCATTTGCTAATTCTTAAAGGTTTTTTTGGAGCCCATATTCTTTTTGTTAGCATTACAGCCCATTTGCTAATTCTTAAGGTTTTTTTGGAGCCCATATTCTTTTTGTTAGCATTACAACCCATATTGTGGCCACGGTTAAAAAATTATACGAAATTTTGCATATTTCAGTGCGGTCCGAACTGTTTTTAATACCGAAATTTCGACTCACATTCAAACTGATTTTAAAAATAAATGTATATCAATATAAAATCCAACAAATTCTCCATGCATAAAAATTAATGTAATTTAAAATCTCGAAATGAAAAAAAAAAGATATTTGAAACTAATTGCCGGTTTGATGTGTTTTAAAAATGTACAACCCATTTCTCATTACTGATGGGCCATTTTCTCGGCCAGCCGAATGAAAGCTCTCCTCGTCTTGAAAGATTTGCAGCTCAACATGCCTGATAAAGCGACTTACTTGGCAAATCACAAAAAAACTGGGTTGTGGCCGTGGACCCAGCTATCAGCCTCTCCACGTAGAGTACTCTTCCGATGGAATGTCGTTGACCACATTGACCACGCCGCGCCGAGAGCACCAAGGCTTGGACGACGGCGAGGCCTAGGAAGGGGACGATGCGGAGCCGGGGAAGACGCGGCAGTGGATGCCCACGCGTAGAGGAGTACGAGGGTTCACTGGTTCGGCTGCGGTGTGAGGCTGCCGTTGCCGCAAGGCCTGGCTAGCGGTGGGAGTAGTAGGGGGCGATGAGGCCTCAACGGCAGCACAGCCGGCCACTGGAGGCAGGAGCAGGCGGTCTCCCCGACGCTGGTTTGGGCGGCTGGTGCAAGAAGATCAGCGATTGAAGAAGCAGCAGGACCGTTCGATTCAAATCCAATGGTTACTGCTGCTAGAATCGTTTGTTGACTAAGTTGACAAGCCCCGCGTATGCGTCAATGTAGTAGGCCCACAGGTCAGCCTCCCAACCGGTGCGCCCCAGATGTCAGTGGGAGGAATCATTTTTTCGCGTAATAAGGAGGCAGTTGATTGCGTGCGGCCAGGCCAGCGGAGGGAGTAGGGTGGGCCGGGGAAGCCTGCGCGGCATCACAGCGGGCCACAAGAGGAGTGAGCAGGCAGTCCCGCCGGCGCTAGTTTAGGCGGCTGGAGCAGAAAGAGCAGAGATTGAAGAAGCACGTCAGCCGTTGGATGGACATCCAACAGTCACTGCTGCTAGAATCATGTGTTCACTGACAAAGCCTTGCGTAAACAAGTCAGCCTTGAAATCTGTGGCGTGTACAGCCCATTTGCTATTATTTTTATAAATTTGTACTCATTTTCTAATTCATATGGAATTTATTGCAGCCCGTTTTCCATTTTTAGAATTGCCGGCCATTTTCTGGTCAGTACCAGGGTCAAAAAATTAACTAAATATGTGGTAAATTTTGAAAATTCACAATTTTTTGCTTGGGAACGAAATATTCTTAATCCAAAAATTAATAGCCATACTAAAACAAATTTAAAAATAAATTAGTACTATGTCATGTTAAATCCAATGAAATACGTATAAGATATCACTAAAGAACAAAATTCAAAAAAAACTAATATCCCATTTGCTATAAATTTTTTGGAATTTTCAACCCCTTTTGATATTACTTTTAACAGGCATTGACCATATCTTTGGCCAGGACGGAATGCATCGCTCCTCGTCTTGAAAGATTTGCAGCCCAGTAATTCGGAGAAAACAAATAGGCCTAGCTTGGGTATTCTTCAAAAAAGAAATACTGGGCTACCTATTTTCCCAAAGAACTGGTGCATGAGCATCTAGCTTTATTTATTTATTTACTTATTTATGTTTAGGGGACCATGAGCATGTACCTGGGCCGGATTCATATGAGAGCCTCCCTTCCAGTTAATTATGGCTTCTCTATTGGGCCTTCATCAGTGGCTGCATGTTATCAACAAGTGGAAAATGTGTTCCCTACGAAAAATAGTATGAGCTACGTACGGTACGGGGCACTAAAGGATCGAACCGTGTAACGACTTCCAAAACAACACATTTATTCAACCAACAGACGAAATATACTACTGATTGTACATTGAAAACAACAGCAGCAGCAACCAGGGCTGGGGGTGCAACAGAAGCAGTAAGCAGGCCAGAAGAGTGAAGACGCAGCTCTCTCTTCCAAACCAAACATCAGCCATCATTACAAAAGGGCTACCAAAAAAGAACAAGTGTATGCATCAAACTAAATAAAGATCCTACTACACCAAGTGTACGCATCTAACTAACTGTCTCAGTTAGACGTTACTATTTATTAAGCTGTGGAGATTGGCTCACGGCTTGAACCAGATGGGTGCCTGACGGGGGAAACTCCAGCCAGCAGGCCGAAGTCTGATACTTGCGACCCTCTCTCCTACTTTGGGATGCAGAGCGTGGCGGCACATATCAGGGTATGGTGCATGCAGAGACGCATGGTACGCTGTGTACACACAGTTTTGCTTGATGAACGAAACTGCGCTGCCATCATGATCCTTGCCGTCGGTTATCTCCTGGTTAATCAAATAATTTAGTCCGACAAACAGAGAGCGTGTACCAAGGCTACTTACCAGCCTCCAGTCAAAAATTCCTGAAGGCCCAGATAAGCTAGGATCCTGCTCAAAGACCTTGCAGTGACTGTGATTGTATTCCACGAAACAACACATCCGGTACGTGCGAACGATCATCAATCTTTCACCATCGTCTGATCGAGCCAGGAACCACCTGCAACTGCCATGCCGCTTTTCTTTGAAAGGTTCTGGGATTAGGAAGGGTAGGGACACCAGGCGGCCTACAACATCATATCAAGTTGGAGTCAAATAAAAAAGGGCTCTTGATTTAGTCAATCTTAAGAACAGCATGTTATGAGCATGAATATTTTTTCAGTAAATGTTGACAGTAATATAAGCAAGCCATCATGATATCATAGGAAAGTAACATACTGTTGTAACAACCATTTGTAGCGATGACTGGAGTAGGCCAGCAATACGTCCAGCCATAGAAGGAGTCGACAACATAAATGAAGCCCTTGTGTTCAGTGGCATTAGAGAACCATGGAGGATGTATGATCCTGCGATGGACGTGCAGATTTATCCACTTACCGCAGTGACCTGTCAGATAGGCGAGACCATGGTTGAAGAATGCAATTAGCCTGAAATCTTTATAATTCGCAGATCTTGTGGGCACTTGGCAGATTACAACCTTGAGCAAATCAAACTTGGTATCATGTTGGCTACTGTAAGATTTCGAGTATTCTGGGCCGCGGTGCCAAAGCAGTGCAATGTTAATCGAAGGAAGGGGGATCAATCGCCGGGTGTAGACCTCCACGAGCATCCAGCTGCCGCGACCGTCGACGAGCACCATCCAAGGCGTGTTCATGCCGACCCAGTACATACCGTTAATGTAGCTGAGGCTGACGGGGATCAGATCGCAGTGAAGGGGGTTGATGCTCGCCACCCTATGATCGTTATGCTGCGTGACATGCCGTTTCTGAAGATCAGGCGGCAGCTGCAAGCAAGGAGCTGGCTTAAAAAGCTCCGGCCTGAGGGCTTTAAGTAAACGGTACAGCCCTGACAAGCACGCGGCGAGCGGCATGGTACTGAGATTGTCCACACGCGAAACAATGAGCTTGATTACCTCTGTGGGGAGCGAATTCCAGCCACTCTTTCGGCGGACGCTGCTCGATTCTGCCATTGTTAGTGCTTGGGTTTCGGACGAGGGGGGAGGCGCCTTAGCGGGGATGGAAGCTTGGACGAGATTATGTGCGGACAAAGATGGAGAAGCGAATATGTGCTGCGGGAAGTGGACAGGTGATGATGACTACAGCACGCCGCTTGACTTATGAGACACATACCAGCAGCGTAGGGTCATATCGATGCCAGAAAACTTCCTTGAGTGATCACAGTACTGGTACTCCCTACAGTACCTACTACAACACTATGCCCTAGCTTGCTAGAGTAGAGTAGTAGAGTAGGATTCTGCTCTACTACTAGCACCGGAGGAGTAGTATATTCTAATCTAAAATAGTTACAAACTTCAATGCCCGAGCGTGGAACGACTACGAACCATGCACAAAGACCGTGTCTACGTGGTGTTTGGACTTATATGCAAAAAAATAGCAAGATGCCCGTGCATTGCACGGCACACCATCATCACCAACTCGATTTTTTCTCTACTCCTACTCCTATAAAAGACTCAGTTGGTGATGATGGAGGCGAGGAGGCGTGTTCAGCCAGGCGTGCAGCGGACGGCGCAACACTATTCGATTTGTTATAAAAAAAGTAGTAGAGATAGAGACATAGGGAGGAGCACGAGGTTGTGGGAGATAAGGATGAACGAAGCAAGGCCTTATCTGTAAATGTGGAGAGAGGTGCGGGTATCTTTTGTAAAATTGTCATAGTTGGCTTTCTATCCGTCAGATATAGATCGGACGGTCTATATTACAAGATGGCAGGCATACCATCATCACCAACTCGGTTTTCTATAAGAGTAGATATATATAGATATAGATAGATAGAGACTAGGGAGTATTAGTAAGGACACCATCTACTGCTTCGTGTGCTACTCCTGCGCTCCATTCGGCGGCCGTAACGTCCCCTACAGCCACTCCCTCCTGCACTCCATTCGGCGGGCGCTGTTGAAATCTAGGGAGCGCACTCTCGCGACTGCTGGCAGCCACGACTTCATCGACGTGACTTCTTCCCCGACCTCGGCAACCTCTTCCTCAACGACATGGGTGACAACCTCAACGCCAACGGTGCTGCTCCCGTTGCACCGTATGTGTTTATGTCCTTCCTGTTTGAAATCGTGGTAGAATTCATGTTTCTAATCTGTATCCTACTACTATGCTAGTCCACATGATTAGTTTCATCTCTGTTATAGCCGTCATGATTTATTTTGTGCTTATTTGGATTAAATCTCGTAGTAACTTGCTCACATATTCAATTGGCGCAATGTCCCCTACAACCACTCCCGTTTCATGGACGGCCTGGTCGATGCCTCCAAGGAGCCCTTCGTCCACTGCTATGAGTGCTCGATGCCGTTTTGTGGCTCGTCGGCGGACATGGTGCATCACCTCACGGATGCGTGCAATGGTCACTGCTGGCCCTTGGCGGAGAACATCAAGTACGACACATGCTACCGGTTCACCATGCCGGAGTCGCTGGAGGATCACCGCCACCTGCTAGTCTCAGAGGAGGACGGCAGCGTCTTCCTCTTGATCGTGGGCACCGGCAAGGCCCGCACAGGCTGCCGCCCCATCTCTGTAATGTGCGTCAGGGGCGTCGCCGCTGACGCTGACACTGACACGAGGCAGATGTACGGGTGCGTGGTCAATGTTACTACCCCTGCGGGCGCGAGCAGCGAAACCGGCCTCATCGGACAGACTTGGACTCTGAGGAGCTGGGACTATCCCGCCAATATGGACTTGGAAAACCCATGGCATCCGTTCCATCCTTTACCCGCCGACTCGGTGCACGTGGACTCCAAGGAGGTTCACCTGGACATACGCATTATCAAGTGCACTTAGAAAACATGTAGTGTGTGTGTGGGCGCTTATGGCCCGTGTCTTTGCCGCTTTTGATTCTGTAAGCTTGTCGTTAAACTTGAGTGGCTTTCGCCGCAGTCCTTCCTTTGAACTGCTCCTCTCAGTGAGCTGATTAAGACACTTTGGGTTTCATTTGATAATGGAACCGGGGAGGAGCCTCCCTGTTCTTCTAAAAAAAATACGCATTATCAAGTTAAATGTTGATCATTAGTCTTCGCTCAATGTAATCCGCTGTCTAAGCATGTGGAGACTTCCATGCAGGATCTTGCTCTATTAGAGTATCGCGCATGAATAAAAGTGTATCGGTTTATGGTTTAGTCTAGAATCTTCCATGTATGAATTTTTACTACAATACTGGTGAAAGACTTACGATGAACCATTTCTTACATCTCTGCTGCCCCCTTGCAAGTCATCCTGATTTAATCCCTCCGTCTAGGTGCATAAGGGCATGGTTAATATTACTTAATAGTATAGCCAACTGTTGACTATAAGAAAGTGCCATGTCATCTGTAGCCAACATGTATAACAAACGATACTCAAAAACTAATTCTTAAAGATCATTTCTTGCAAAGCACAATAAGTGTTATTTCTTCACAAGTTTTGGATGCAGGTTGAACAGCTGAACGCTTTTGTTTGCAAAAGATACCTTTTCATCTATTTCACCCGGATGTTTGTGAGCTCTAGAGATGAGATAATATCCGAAGAAACCTATCGATACCTATTACACATGAGATGACCCCCACATCCTTTGTCAAAATAAACAACTCCCCGATCAATGCATTTCACTCTTCGGTGCAACGCACGGGAACCTTACTACTATAGATTAGTACGACCAAAAATTGAACTAACATTATATATAGTACGATAAATATTGATGCATGTCACCTAAAATTATATCATTCAAAACTATGTTCAAATATGGTTCCAACGGTATAGTTTTTGTTGACATGCACTAACATTTTGTCAGTTAAATCTTCAGTCAAATTCAATGGGGGACTAATAAACCACGACTGATGTAGTACAAGTGTAGAGGGCGGCGCTGCACGGGAGTCTCACCTCTCACTCGTGGCGCGGCAGTAAAGCCGTCATATCACAAAACCCAACCACTCCCAGTAATAAGTGGCCTGGTAAAATAAACGGACAAGCAACCATCACATCCCTCCGTTTTTTTTTGCATTTCATCTCTCTGCATTTACTTTCTCTAGTTCATCTCCCACTCGATCCCTAGCTACTACTCCTAGGGCCAGTTCTTTTGGCGGCTTCCCCAGCTTTTCCCACAAGACTAGTCATAGTGGAGAGTAACAATAAGGCGCCTCACTCATTTATTTGGGCTTCTAAACTACTACTCCGTCCTGGTTTATTCCTCACCATTGTAATTTGTGCTAAATTTTGACCAAAGATTTAACTGATAAAATGTTACTCAAAATACTTAGGCGTGGTGCATCTAGGTGTGTAAGTCATCTTACGAAAACCAAATAATCCCAAAACACTTACGTGCGGTGCATTAACTTCTACCTCGTTTCTTGTTTCTTGACATATCAACCAATAAGAGATAAAGAGTGTGCATGATTTTAATGACTTGAGATATCAAACACAACACGCAGTGGTTAGTTAATTGCATGCAATACTATTAATTAGCAAATAAACATTAACATTTCTCGTTTTCTCCTCCTGCTTGGTCACGGTGCACAACCTAAGATGACTTACTCACCTAGACGGATGGAGTAGTGCATGTGACATGCACTAACATTTCATTAGTTAAATTTATGATCAAAATTTGACACAGATTACAATGGCGACCAATAAACCAGGACAGAGGTAGTAGTTATGGGATTACTAATCTAGAAGCCTAAAAGAACTGGCCCCTGGTACTCCTACTAGTAGTAGTACTCACGTTGGAATCATTTCACAAGCTTGACTAGTGCTGTTTTTCTACTTTTACAAAAACCGCATCGTAATGTTAAAACGTGCATTTGCACGTACATAAGTAATAGTAGTACTCCCTCCGTCTAGGTGTACAAATCTTCCCTCCTTCTTGGTCACCGTGCACAACCAAAGATGACTTATTGACCTGGACGGAGGGAGTAGAAAAGTCTGCAAGCATATATCGAGAGAGACGTGTAGTCTGATAGTATATAGTACAGCTTGTGCTATATGCACGTACTTGCAAAATGCGTAATAATACACAATGTTTCCAAACTTTACCTTTTACATACTTAATTAAGGACGCTAAAAATTCCTGAACATTCGGGATTTATCATTTGCGTCCCAAAACTAATGAGATCGCCTTACGAAACAAAAATTATACTCCTCCTAAAAGCCATGGCGCTCGCAGGAGCACTTGCGGCGCGCCACGAGTGCCCTGGTGCGCGGCCGTTTCCCAGCGCACCGACGCAACGCCTCTTCCTCACCCTCGCAACTCGCGAGGTGCTGATTGGCGGCTTGCCGGCTGGCGAGCGCGATCTCACCTGTGTGGTGATCCGGCGCCAACAGGTACCCCTCCTGGCTGGAAGCGTGCACCCAATCCACGTACCGCCAAGCGTAGATGAGGCGCTTGGGCCCAACTGCACTCAGGGCGTCGGCACGGGCGTCCTCCACCACCCTCACGGCCCTCGCACGAGCCTTCTGCCAAAGAACCAATTGCTTGACTCTCTCGGACGCGACATAGATCTCCCAGAAAGCTTGTTGCGCGGTGCGCTTCTCTTCCTCGGCCTTCTTCTCTGCCTCTATGTTGGCGCACTCTGCTGGAGGCAAAGCCTCCCACAAGGCGACATCCATTTCTTGCCAAAGCTGCTCAAGGCTGAGGGGCTCGGCGGGTGGCGCGGCGTTCTCCTCGTAGCGGGGAGCCGATGCGTCCTCCGACGTGCGTGCTGGCGAGATTGGGAACGCCGATGCGTCCACCTCGACGCGTCGCGGCGAGGAGCGGAACACCGACGCGTCCTCCTCGACTAGTGGTGGCGAGGAACGGAACGACGATGCATCACATCACGGCGAGGAGCGGAACACCGACGCGTCCTCCTCGACTAGTGGCGGCGAGGAACGGAACAGCGACGCGTCGCGTAGCGGCGAGGAGCGGAACACCGACGCGTCCTCCTCGACTAGTGGCGGCGAGGAACGGAATGGCGACGCATGACCGTCCGTGCGGTGCAACGAGGGGCTCCTAGGGCTTGGGAGGGGCGATGCCATGGTGGTCGACGTGAGAGGGAGGGGAAGGAGATAGCGATGAACATGAACGTGAGGGGGAGGAGATAGCGATGTCGTGGGAGGCGCAGTATTTATAGCGAGCAATGGCACACCTACGTAAGATATGGACTGAGCTGCACTGACTTAACTGCAGGTCCAGTTGCATCACTGACATGTGGGCCAGTACACTGCTGGGCCTGTATGTCAGTGACCCAATGCACCTGAAGTTAAGTAAAAGCTACGTGGGCATATTTGTTGGAGTAAATTATGAGGGATCGAAGGGGTGGAAATATTGCTGGTCACAACGGATTGGACGAGCGTGGGGGAGGAGGGTCATGCATGCAGATTTTTTCACACGGGGTGGAGTGGTGGGACCGCTGGAGGGAGAAGGAGAGTTTGGCAGGCATATTGTTTCCACACATGGAGAGGAAAATATTTGGAGACGAACAGGCTTCCTGCGGGTATGGGGAACGGTGCATGATAAGTCATCTTGCATGCCGGGCTAGGTATAGTCTCAAGTCATTAAAAACATACACGTCCCACACATGTTCATATTTCAAGGTGCACTAAATTATTGCATGCGATGATTAAGGCTGGCTATAATGGTGGTATCTTAGCTGGTATCATACACACGGAATAGCAAACATGCTGATGTGGCAAAGAATTAAAGAAGAGAGGGGGGTTAGAGTAACTAGTGTTCATGCATGCATTGGTAAACACATTTTTTGTGAAGAACGACAACATTAGTTGAGTACTTTTGCAGACTTCAAAAACTATTCCACCGCCTATACTATCTTGCTAAGAGTAGGTGAAATTTTTGAGTCGAGCCCTTTAAACTAGAAGGGAGGTAGTGGTACTCTAATAGCTAGGTGTGTAAGTCATCTTACGAAAACCAAATAATCCCAAAACACGTAGGCGCGGTGCATTAAATTCTACCCTGTTTCTTGTTTCTTGACATATCACCATTGAGAGATGAGGGTGTGCATGCTTTTAATGACCTGAGACTATCAAACATGACATGCACTGGTTAGTTCATTGCATGCAATACTATTTAATTAGCAAATAAACATTAATGTCTCTCGTTTTCCCCTCCTCCTTGGTCACGGTGCACAGCCTAAGATGACTTACTCACCTAGATGGAGGGAGTATCAACATTCACAATGTCAAATCAATATTTTTACACTCATTATAAAACGTAGTTCTTATACTCATTATAATCAGTATTGTAGATATTGATATTTTTAGTATAAATTTGGTCATGGGATTTCATTGATGCCTGTCAAAGCGTGGAGGAAGCGGAGCTTAGGGCTTGCATTGCTGGTCTCTACATAAGTATTTCTCTTCATAATCATGTAATTTTAGAGACTGATTGCGCTTTTGTGGTAGCATCTCTTGCATCGGGGGACTATGACAGGTTTGCTATGCGTGAACTGAAGATGAAAGCGTTGAACATCTCGAAGTTGATCAACAATCTTCAATTGTCAAAGATTAGCCGTTCGGCCAATAAGGTGGCACATTTAATCGCTAAGTATAGCTTTGACAATAGATTAGATGGTATTCTTGTAAATAACGTACCGCCCTGTGTGGTGAATATTGTATCGAATGAGTGTACTGGTGTGGCTGGTTAATTAATATAAGGTGGTGTTCAAAAAAAAGTATATGTTTGTTCAAACACTTTGCAAACGGTTGGCGGGAGTAAAAAGGACCAGAGGGAGTATCATGCATGCGGAGTAGGCAAAAAAACTGCTCATTTATAGCCGGTCGAAGTCTCAAAGGGTGCGACCGCGCGAGGGAGGCGAAGGTCGTGGGAGGCGCGACGGTTGGCGGAATTAAGTGAAGTTACATCCACGCGCCGGCATTGCGTGCGTACAGGCAGAAGCTATACCATGAGGCCTACGATATGGGTCTAGTAGACATGACATCTAGTGGGCCCCGCATAGTTCTCGAGAACTCTTTGGGGCTTGCAGCCGTTTATCCACCGGGCAAGCCAGCAACCCCACGCCATTCGCACGCCCTACTCGTCCCCGTCTTCTACCTCACAACAGTTTGCTCCCAGTCGTCCCGTCCTTTCACATTAGTTCGCTCCCAGTTTTTGTGGGGTACAATAGTTCAACTTCTCCTAACCCTCCTCCAAAATCCATGGCCTCCCAAATCACCATGGTCGCTGCTAACTACCAGGTTAGAGCCATCACCGGTGATCAGTTCATCGTCATCTACACATGTGGATCCGCGACGGCGGCTTGCTCGCTTCCTACGCATGTTCAACAGTTCAACGGATGAGTGGGTCGTTGGGCTAGATGTTGAGTACACCACAGTCCTAGGACGAGAGAAGGATCTAAAGGACGAAGAGAGGAAGAAGCCCGCCGTGATCCAGGTTTGCGTACATAACATTTGCTTGGTATACCACATATGCCATGCCGACGTTGAGTGCCAGGATTTTAAGAACTTCCTCAAGGACAAAAGAGTGAAATTCGTTACTGTAGGCTTTAAGAACGACAGAGATGTCCTACGTCGGATAGGTCTCGTTGTAGGCCAGCCCTTCGATCTCCAAAAGGCAAGCCTGGTGTCCTCCTCTCAACCTTCAATGCTGACCCTGGCAGTAGCCATGATTGATCCTTCGTACGCTAAACTGAAGAAACCTCATCACGAGTTTCATCATGCATGGGAGTCGAAGACATTAGATGAAGATCACACCCTGTACGCATCAATGGATGCCTACCTTAGTTTAAATATCTACATGGGTTGGATGAAGAAGCAGAGCCCAGTGTCCGGTTCAAGCAAAGAAGTGTCGGCGAAGAGGAAGAGGGAGAGGGACGAGGATGAAGTCGAGGACGTGGACTCGGACTCCGAGCAGGTGGCAGTGCCGTCGCTCATGCTGGTTCTACTGCAGTGTCAAGCGGACTAGTTGCTTAGTTTATTTTCAAGGGTGTGTTGTGCTGAGGCCCCAGTAGAACTATGTTTATGTTCTTTCTCGTTATTTGAACTCTTTAGTACATAGAGTAGTACTAGTACTATGTCTTACTACTGTTCTTCTTGCAGTTGGTACTACTGCTCGTATCTTCGTGTTCCCACCGTACTTAATACGTTCGTACTAGTAGTATAATTTGGGTCAGTCGATTTGTGAAAGAAGTTCGATGGAGTGAAGGAAGAAGACGACAGAAGAGGTGGAAGAATCCCTTCTATCCATCCATGTTGCATCAAACGGCTCACATGAGTCGACTGACCCAAATTGCTCCTTCAGATTGCAGGATCCACGTGGCATTCAAGGTCTCGAAGGTAGATTCCGCGTCCGCACCCGGTTTGCGGGTTCGACGCACGCGCGACCGGCTTCCACCGCGACAGCCACCATGCGTGCCTCCTCCGCGCGGGCGGAGACGACAATGACACGCTAGTTCCTCCTCGCCGGCGTGTTGGAGCACGCGCTCGTCCTCCTCTTCGTACACTGCGTGCATAGACATGGCTCCACCAGCTGCTCGCGTGCTTGGCAGCGCGGCGGCATGGCGAGGAGGGACTGCAGACGACGTGAGCGGGCGAGCCTTCGGCTTCATGGCATAGGGATGGCGGCGACACGGCGGTGATGGGCGAGAAATTGTTGGCCGGAGCAGGCGGACGCCGACATGCGTAACGGCAGCAGCGGCATATTGATGAGTGCGCGTATGGGAGCTTACTTTAGTTTTATATAAGGTTGGTCAAACTTAAAAGAAAACCGTACTAGTACACGTAAACATTAGACTTAGGCAGCGCTTTTATTAAAAAAAATTTGAAGTTAGTACCACAGCCACGATACGGAATCCTGTGCGAGCGCATGAACCGCGACCGCGCGGTCGATCGAATGGTGCATCACCGTGTTGCGCTCGAAGGACATCCACCGAACCTTTTTGTGTGTGTGAAAACAATCCGCGAATATTACTCAAGTTTTTTTTCCTGGGAAAGTTCTTGACGCTGCAATATTTCCATATATTTGAATTTAGCTCCAGTTGTGTTCTATTTGGATTTGGACGTTTTAGGTGCGCCCTAGTTTTTTAATACTTCTCTTGTGTGTGTGACCGAGAGAGAACGTGTGTATGTGTACATATGTGTGTTGTGGCGGAAGGGTAATGTGGAGACGGTGTGCGTGTGATACAGACATAGAGAGGTGTGAATGTGCAAATGATCATGCATGAGTGAGACATAGACAGATGCCGATATGTTGTGTATACATGAGAGAACGGTTTTCTAGTTTACTTGTGTGTGTGTGTGTGTGAGAGAGAGAGAGAGAGTGAGAGAGAGACAGAGAGAGAGGAGCATCCGTAACACAACAACCATCTCTCTTGATTCGTCCGTCCCTCGCACGATCGCATGCAACACATGCATCAACGCGCACATTTTGACACCCTCACTCGGCCCCTGCCCACCTCAAGGCCCGCACAATATCTTCGTGAATACCCATTTCTCTCCTTAGGTTTGTTTTCGCTCAATATCTGACACACACACATGCGCGCGCATGCACACACACACACACGCACACACGCAGCATAACACACACACACACTCCCCGAGCACACAATTGATCCCCATCCAAGGTTATACGACGACCACTCTCGCTTGTGCTTCTTTGCACCCCAACATGCACAACACCTCAATCTTCAAAGAGGGCATCGAGCAGATCGAAGACGGCGACCACATCGCGCTAGAGAATGCGGGGTCATTTGGAAGCAGGGTGATGTGACGACGGCTGACTGACTCCTCCCCCCACCCTCTCTCTCTTGCACAAAGTTACCAATCCCTCTCTCCCCCGCACAAAATTGTCAATCCCTCAACCCATGAGATCCTTCCCCTCTCATCCATGTTTTTCCAGTTCTCTCATCAAACATGTCGTCTCTTCTCCTTCCACGTATATAGAATCCAGATGCACACACATCTCACGTATATTACATGTCTCCATCTTTCTCACAGACCTAACTTCTTCCTCTCTCTTTCTCATTCTCTCTCTCTATATATCATTAGGTTTGTCTCCTACTCTCTCGTCCACATACATACAATCTTTCCCGCCCAATCTGCTCCATCTTCAAAAGCTCTCTCTGCACGTTTCATTCACACAATGGGATATGTCAAAATGTTGCTTCTATAATGGCTGATGTAGAGTTTTGGTTGTTTTTGTTGCATCCTACAAAGTAATAACTATGAAATGCATTTAGATTCTCATTTGACTGGGATTATGTGAGTTTGAGCATGTTGTGAAGTACTATAGACCTTGTATACATCTTGGGATTCGACAATGATTGTAACTATTGAATTGTATAGACCATTACATTCGAAGTCAATAGCCTAATATATTTATTTCACAATTTCAACAAATGATTAGTTCACTACAAACTAAGAAAACAAATGTGTACTCCCTCCATTTTTATTTAAGTCCGCGTATTAGCATTGGTCAAAGTCAAGTTTTGTAAACTCTCAGAAAGCATATAACAAAAAATATTAACATATACAATAACAAATAAATACCATTAGATTCATTATTGAATGTACTTCCACATCATACATATTTGTTATGGTAAATGTTTATATTTTTATATAAACTTGGTCAAACTTTAGGAAGTTTGACTTCGGTCAAACCTAATATGCAGAGTTTACTACTACTACTCGCTACTAGTTGCTTAGCCGAATCACTCAACACGCCACACAGGGAGTCCAGTGTCACAAAATTTTGAGGTCGGCAGGAAAATCTCCCGCGACCCTGATTCGAGCAGTGGGAAGTTACCATCATAGCCTTCGGAACAGGCCTACGGACGATGCTTGGTAGGGGGCTGTTTTTGTAACTTCAGGTTCACCCTACCCAGCCAACCCCACCCCGGCACCCAGAGTAGTACACCTGAATACTCCCCAGTTTCTATCCCCACCGCAAAATAGACTTCTCCACGGCACCGCAGCCTTCGTGCTCCTCCCCTTTACATCGGCACACTCGTCCACCGCAGCGCATCTGCCTCATCGACGAGCTCGTACGCCGCACTGGAGCCGGTCCACCATCACCGTCGTAGACGGAGCCTCTTCCCCGGCATCGTCTTCCACGGTCTTGGATCTGCTTCCCGGAAGCCGACGCTAAGCGCAAAAGTACCACCGTCGTGGACAATGAACTGACTCCTGTTGCCGACCATGACTCACAAAGGCCGCCACGACCATCGTTCTCCTCCTCGATTGGTAATGTGTGTATTGAATCACTTAGCAGTACATGTGCAGTTCCAGTTTTGTTCATACCTACCCTTCAATTTTCCTGGGTGCTATTGTTCCCGTAAAAGTAATTGGTTATAGCCTCCATTGTCCAACAGAATATCAGCTTGTAATTGTGCGTCGCTCCTGTATCGTGCTGTGCTTGGGTAGGTTTTTCATCTGCAACCTGTAGTGTGGCAAATGATGGAAAGGTTTTTAGAACTAGCAAGATGCCCATGCGTTGCACGCATCAAGATGCATTTGTATGAGTAGTTTATCTTGTGGGAGAAAAGGATGAACGAGGGAAGGCCTTATTTGCAAATCTGGAGAGGGGTATGGGTATCTTTTTGCAAAATTCCCATTTGTTTCCTTCCTATCTGTCAGATATAAATCGGACGACCTATATTGCAAGAAAAAAAGTATAGAGAAAAAAAGTAGAGATAAATATTAAATATTAAATATAAAATAAATATAACCGTCGAGAAGAGAGTAGAGATAGCAGAGACGTCGGGAAAGGATCGCGCGCGCGCGGGAAAAAGCCGCCGGGCGTGCGCTAGTTTTGGCGCGCGACGTCTGGCGCGCTTTATAAAATCCAACGCCCTCCCACCGCTCTGTGCCTTGCCATTGCTCTGTGCCTCGCCACTGCTCTCTCCCCACTCTTTTTCGCCTCGCCACCGCCACGCCACCATGCGGCCGCGTCGCCGGGAAACTTGGGGATACCGCGGCATCCGCGCGCGCCCCTCCAGCGGCTTCTCCGCCGAGATCCGGTTCCGTGGGATGCGCCTCGGCCTCGGCAATTTCGACACCGCCAACGAGGCCGCCCGCACATACGACGTGGCGGTGTGGCGCCTCCGGTGGCCTCATAGAACATTGAACTTCCCCAACGTGCCGACGCAGGAGCGGGCGCAGGAGCTCGCGCCTCTAACGCGGCTTAGCACCGACGGGGATCGTCGCGAGAACCGGAGGCGGGAGCACCGTCTTGGCATCGCCGAGATGGACGAGGAAGCCATGGCGCTGTGGCACCAACACTTCCCGCGGGACATCATCAACGAACACGAGTTCTACGTGCAAAAGAGGGCGAAGAGGGATAAGAGGAGGGCGGAGCGAGCCGCCTATCACGAGGACAAGTGTAGGCAAAAAGCGGACGCTCAATTCAACATGAGGCCAGGAGCAGCGTTGCCCTGGGAACCCGATGATGATCGGTATCTTCACGCCTACAGTCAGATGTCGGAGGAGGACATCACCGAGGAGGAGTCGGACGACGAGGAGTAGTTGAATTATCTTTTTTTATCTATCTATGCTGAGAACTATCCTCTACTCTCTAGTATCTACTTCTCGATCTCAGCACTGTAAACGCTTTTTTAAAGCGCCGCGCATTGCGATTCTGTTGGAGATGCTCTAACATGGCAGACGAGTGCCTTAATGTTGCCCGCAAGATGCGCGAGTATTACTAGTAGTATTTTTCTTGCCATGTTGAGATTTTAAAACCACGAGTGTGAACATGCAGAGGAGCAATGACGAACAAACACGGGATATTCGGGACATCTTCAAGGAGCATGGCAAGTTAAAGAGGAGCTGTACCGAACCTGTAAAACGAGCTTTGGTAAGTAACACCCTTTCAATTACTTTCGTTTAGCCTCGTGTTCTTCGATGTGTATATGTTGTAGTTTCTGTTTCTCTTAAGCGTGGTGTTCTTCGATGTGTAATAAGAAGAGTCTTAATCGTCCTAATGCTTTCGTTTTTAACTTGATGTAGGAAGTGGGTGTTCTCACCTTGTAGTCTGTTTTTATATTTCTTTTCCTTTTGAATTCACTTCTCCGAGTTCTGTTTATCTGGCTTCTACTAAATGGATCTAGGTTTCTCTGAGTATTGATCTAAAAAAGAAGTAACTTCATGTTAGGATGCAGTTCCTGCGAGGAGGGAAGTATGGTCAACCTCGAGATCATGTTTCCAAAATGAGGCTGGATTACACACAAGGTGCCAGCTCCCTAATGATGCTGGATTAGACACAAGGTGCAAATTCCCAGATGATGCTGGATTACACACAAGCCAGGTGGAGTCGTCAGCTGTTCGTGTCCTCGTGGCATTAGTAAAGGCTGAAAGAAAGCGTGCAACAGCCCTTGAGAATGTAGCTGAGTTCCTGAAGAAGTGAAAAGAGCAATCAGATGCTCTCTTCACCCAAGCCAAAGAAGAGATGGAAGAAGCCAGAAATAAGCTAGCAGAGGCAGAGCAGGCTAGGCGTCTCCTGCTATCTAAAACTATTGTCAATACAAAATTTCCTTCATAATAGCTAGGTTCAAATGTTTATCCAGTCAGCATGCCTGTTGTGATGTCTGTGCATCGACTGATGTGGCACAAAATGTTTTTTTTCGGGTCATGTAATAACATCAATTACTTTCCAAACAATAACAGACGAAGCATTGGACATGGTATAGTTCACGGGCAAGCCCGACATTCCAAGTTCAACTTCCACATCAAACTCATGTTCACAGATATCTGCACATTCATACATAATGTCCACAACCATGATTCACTTCAAAGCCAAAGAAATGTGAGGAGAGTTATAAATAAAGAAAAACCTCTACTAGTTCCTGCTACCAGTGCGAGCACAACAAGTCAAGACCATGCATAAATTAATTATATTTTAGTGATGTTTTCTGTTCTAAAATGCCTGCCGGCTCGCAGAAGGACGTGTTTCCAGCACACACGCGGATTCAATGAAGGCAGGCGGGGCAGTCTTAAGCTGGTTGCACGCGGCGAGGAGGCGTGCTCAGCCAGGCCTGCAGTGAGTGCGGCCCTCTTGGCCGGCGCGCCGGTTCAATGCCTGCGCTATGAGAGGTCGTGTCCGTGTCAGAGCAATCACTCCCTCCAGTCCTTTTTTGTTTGGGTATAACAAAATATCGTTTTCCATTCACATTTTACAAGTAAAATTCGTGGAGAAACTTTGACCCAAAGTACGATGGGGACTAGTAACTCAGAATGGAGGTAGTAGTTTTTTTAATCAAAGAAGGGTTTCCCCTTCCGATTACTGAATACCAGCATCTAAATCTAAACCATAGTATTTGCCCTAGAACTACCAGGTTCAACATCTCGCAACATAAACCCATACAACCATATGCCAAGGAGGTACATAGTACTATGAATTCCATTTTCGCTCCATACCAATCGTTCTAAAAACTACTTACTACTTATAACGTGCCATTGAAATCGGAACTCTTAACCCCGCTAAAAAAACGATATTTTAAATGTGGCTACTCGATCTGTGGCGACTGGCGAGCCACCGCGCTCCAAGTCATTCACCTGTGGTCCCGACCATCAACTCCTACAAAGGTGCTCCACCATGTACCCGGTGCCCGCGAATGCAGCAATCGTGCGCCTAGGGTTTTAGGGTTTATTTGTTAACGTCGCCTTTACATAACACTCATGTGTGCGAGATAGCGAGAGGCCAACTACGTGTGTGCACCTCTTCTCTTCGTATATGTACTCCACCATTTGTCTGGTGTCCAAAAAATTATAATAACTACTAGCAGTGTGCCAATGCGTTGCCACACGATCAAAGTATATTAATACATATTCACCGATTTGATAGAAAAAAAAGTCTAGTTTTGAAATACGTATATCACTAAAAATATGTTATGTTTCACTCAAAATATATTCCTTTGGCGGTTTTGATGAGATAAGGGAGGAATGTTGTTGGTTTCAAGATTTGAGAAGTGGTATATGTCTAATTTCTACTCTTACTAGCAAGATGCCCGTGCATTGCACGGAACATCAAGATCTTGTTGGAGAAAAGGATGAAGGAGGGAAGGCCTTATCTGCAAATGTGGTGAAAAGTGCGGGTAAATTGCCATATTTTCCTTCGTATCCGTCAGATATATATTGGACGACCTACATTGCAGGATGGCAGGCCCACCATCATCGCCAACTCTATTTTTTATCCCTACTCTTATAAAAAGCATTGTCAGTGATGATCGTGTGCCTGTCATCCTACAATATAGGCCGTCCAATCTATATCTGACGGATAGGAAGGAAACTATGGCAATTTTGCAAAAAGATACCCACACCCCTCTCCACATTTGCAATCCTTTTCCCCCACAAGATAAACTACTCATACAAATGCATCTTGATGTTCCATGCAACGCATGGGCATCTTGCCAGTTGTTGCAAAAAGCCCATGTGTGTGTGAGAGAGAGGGAGAGTGGAGGAGGACGGAGTGCATGTGTGACAAAGACACAAGTAGTGTGTGTGCGATAGGTATCAACTTAAAATGAGGCGATAGTGTGTGTGTGCACGATCGAGAGGGCGTGTCTCAAGAAGGGAAGAAAAAGCTACATAGATACAAGGAGCGGGAGAGAGACATGTATGCGATGGTGGAAGCACGAGTGTGCGGGTGTATAAACCTATCTAGAGGCTAGCTAGTCGATAATGTTTGTGAGAGAAATACGAGTCGGGGTGCGAAAGCGAGAGTTTTGTGTGTGTGTGAGAGAGACGGTAGTCGGGAAGGGGAGTGGAAGCAGGAGTTGTGTGTGTGTGTGTGTGTGTCTGGGAGAGAGAGAGAGAGAGAGAGGGGAGACGGTAGTCGGGGTTGTCTGATCGGTAAACAAATGAATAATGTCAGTCTGGGATGGAGACGAAAAGGAGACCGCAACAAATGTTGTGTCTACAGGAGAGAGAGAGAGAGTAATTTTAGTGGTATGAGTCATATGTAGAGACATATAGGGTGTGTGAGAGAATCCCATAGAGAGAAAGACAAAGTGAAAGACGAGTGGAGACTGTGTGTGTGGCGGTGAAAAAGAAAGCTTAGGTACCGAGTGATACCAGAGAACAATAGAGACGTGAGAGATAATGAAAATCGTGGAATGTATAATGATAGGGAGAGTGTGACACTTCTCAAGGGACATGTCGAGAGACCATGTTTGCGAGGATAGGAGAAACATGAAGTGAGCGTGCGGGTGAGCTGGAGAAAAGAGAGTGATAGCTACCTGAAGGAGCATGCATGCGAGAGAGATGGGCATGAAAGGAGTGAACAAAAAAGGGATTCAAATATTTGAATTCGAGATGATGATACATGTAATCCATACTCGAACCAAAATTGATCTATCAAACATGCATACTCATATGAATTCACGCACATCTATGTTATTTAATATGTAGATATTACTGATCCATACATTTTAGTAGAACATAATTTGGTTAAAAAATTCAAATTCAACCTTAAGATTTCAAGATCGTTGTATTTGTAAATCATATTATACATATAAAGGAGCAGAATTCTTTGTTGTGCTTTTGAAAGTATATATATATATATATATAAAATGATGTATATAGAATGTAATTCCAATTGAAAATGGATCCCGCCCAAAAAAAATAGTAGAATACAAACGGGATTCGAATTGAGTTGGCACGGTAAACGTGCACTGTGCAAAATTTGAACAAAGCGGGGAAAGTCATAGTAACCCCGCCCGAAACCAAAATCAGCGAGATGGAAATCACTACTGCCTATCGCTGCCATGCAAAGCCTATCTGTTGGATTTCTATAGGTTTCGATAGGGGTAGGTTTGTAATTACACCCAAACATGACGTAACCGCATCTCACCCGGATTCATACATGGTGGGCGCCAAAACATAGTGTGCCCTCGGCCGAAATCGACTCCCTCCCCGATTCATATTCATACACGGTGGGCGCCAAAAACAAACTCTCGTCGGCAAATATTTGGTGTATGCGAGATTACCTTCCTATCCCCAACCGACTAATGTTGTTGTGATGTAGTAGAAATTTGAAACAGGGGCTAAGTTTGTAAATTTCCTCGCATTTGAGACAAGCGCGCCCTGAATACATGGTTCCCCCCTTCCTCTCTACCTCCCTTTTCCCCATTCATACTCCGTGGGCGCCAAAACACCCTCTCCACCCCACCCTCCTCCGTCCGCCGCCGTCCGCCACCCCATCCACTACCGTCCTCCTCCACCATGCTGGAGCTGATACCCCGCCGCCGCCGTCCATTACAAGAGATCGACCTCTCTCATCCACGCCTTCGGATCGGGATCCTTGCATCCTGTCCTCTCACTTCATCCCCGCCGTCGTCCACCTTGCCGGCCCCGCTCCTACGACCGTCTCATCCACCGCGCCCCGCCGCCACCGTCTACCCTCCTAGATTTGCTTCAACGCCGCCGACAGCCATCGCTACGGCAACACCGTCAAATTCTCAGCAGATGCGTACACGACACCGCACCAGAGGCGGTACTCTTTCGTATCTGCTCAACTTATTTATCGCAGGAAGAAAATAGATCGCCACTGCTTTACTCTGATTTCTTGTCTTGGTTGCGAAGTTGCCTTTGTTCGGTTTGCACGTTCAGATCCGCCATGGCACGCTCAACACTATACTCCCAATGCTTATGGTTTTCCCCTTTTATATTCCACACTAATTAAATCACAGTAGACTAAATTTCAAAATTGGGTCAATCGTTTTTCAGAGCTCATCAGAGTTTGCCGGTGCGATCCAAGGGGCTCGGGTGGTTATGGGGCCTCGCCGAATGAAGAAAACTCGACACGGGTGGGGGTGGGCGTGGCGGAGGAACACAGGCGATGGGGGCCGGTGGTCCGGCCGGCGGCCCATGCGGTGTTCTGTATGGGAAGAATTAAGAGACAAGGAAGAAGAAGGGTTAGGAGATGTAGGATCTTCATCCAACCGCCTGAAATGGTCGAGAGACAGCTGGGAGTTGCATTCTTAACGCGCTCTGGTTCATCTTGTGTTGGCACTGCGCAACCAACATTTATTATCCAACATCTGCTTGCTCTTCTTTACCATGTTCCTCTTCCGTTCTTCTTTAATATGTACTCTCTCCGTTCCTAAATACAAGTCTTTGTATAGATTCCACCATGGACTACATATGGAGCAAAATGAGTGAATCTACACTCTAAAATGTATCTGGATACATCTGTATGTGATCCATAGTGGAAATCTCTACCAAGACTTATATTTTGGAACGGAGGGAGTATGCTAGTAGTACAGTATGTTACTTATACTGAAGATGAGCATGGACATTTGCAGTGTAGAGGTCTATACGGTCGGTTGTGATGGAAACTTTGAGCCTCTTTGATTCGTAGGATCTTGTAAACATAGGAATAGGATTTGTAGTGGCCTGCCCACTTGAATCCTATAAGAATAGCAAGGAAATGCGTGGAGCTGTGTCGCCTTTGAGAGTTACACTGATATTAACAGTACCGCACCTTCACTTGAAGAGAGCTGGTATCCGAAGCCTTTCTAGCCGTACCAGCAATACTAGCACATATATTCCAGCAAGTTCCACTTTGCTGATTTTACTCTGATGCTTAAGGTTTTCCCGTGATATCTACACTATGATCTGTGTAGCTACTTCGTGTCGCACTAGCAGCAGTCCACTCTTGAAGCTAAACACTGCAATGACTTACAAAATTGGCACCAAGGCATTGAGAGCCATTCTGGATGCAATGAAACTCATACGCTCCCCACCTGTTGACTCTTGTTCATAATATGATCCTAATGACTATTCTAACCTCGAGGAGTCAAAGGCAGATGGCCTCTCTTGTTCACCCATCAAGGTGCCTGTTCTAATTTGGCAATGTTTTATTGATTGCGGGTATCTTGCATATGTTGTCTTGCATTTCTTCTACTTTGTTGCACCGCCATCTGCTTAGTTTACTCATCATATATGTCAAGATGCCATGCCAATCCATTATCAATACATATTCCATCTGTCATCATACCATGTTTTTCCACTCAAATGTTGTTCATGTGCATCAGACATCAAAAAGGAAGAGGGTAATTGTCGAACCTGAAGGAGCACCAGCAAAGTCCTTGAAAAACATGGTGGTGCCGGAGAAATCAGACAGCACCCCACTTATATTGGATGTACAACCAGTGACACAAAATGTAGGACCGACTCCAACAGACTGTACCCATACTTCACTGGCCACACCACTAGCCCCACCACACAGGACCTGCACTCCAGCAAAAGGTATACCGATTTCATTTGCCATAGCACCAGCTGTACCACACAAAAATCCCACTCCAGCAAAAAGTACAGCAAGTCCACCGGCCGAAGACCTATCCCAACTGCAGAGACGGCCAATTCCTGCAGATTGGGACCCCATTCCATTTATTCCCAGTTTAAAAGACAATGCTTTCAATGTTGCTAGGGACTACGTGCATATATTCCCATCATGGGAAGATTATTGTGAAGACAAACACCATTTTCACATCTTCCTGTCCAACTTACGTGTAAGTGCTATTATTCATGGTTATTATTTTCCTGTTTTCTGCTGATTGAACACATCAATGATTTACATTACATTGTTGTAACTAGGTGAGGGTCAATCTGGATAGTCATGACGAGCAAAGCTTGCTTGTGCTTTTCAAGGAAGGATTGCAGCAGTATCGGTGTTACCTGAGGAAATCACACTTTGGTGGCAAGTCTATAAATGAATTTCCGGTGAAGTCTCCTGTGCTAAATTTAGAAGACATTGAATGGAAAAACCTTGTTATGCACTGGTCTCGTTCCCAGGATGAGGTACTATCTATGAAATCACATGACAATTTGAACTTCTACTTTTCCGCATGTGCCTTATGGATCTTTTTTGCAGGGAATCTGCTCAAAGAAGAATTCCGGTTTGAAAAGAACGACATGATATCGCAAATATGCTGCCCGCTGCTTGCTCTTGTTAGTACCTGTTGTCCTGTATCACTGTACTTGCATACATACCTGGTTCATTATGTGACAGCAGTATGCATGATAGCTTGCTTATCAATTGTTCGCTCCAAATTATCTGATCTGTATGAATGGTTACATTAGTGTAGAATATATCCAATGCCAATGTTTTTTAGCTCTGCATTGTTCTTGTAAGTACATGCTGTCCTTTATCAGTGTACTTATAATGACAGATAGTTGTTCATTACCATCACTCTGCAGCTTATTTTCCTTTGCCCTCCATTTTCTACACATCAGATCTATATTTACTCTTACCATAAGGTTGGTAGTGAAGAAGTTTAGCTATGCATTGCTCTTGGCTGTACCTTTTTCCTGTATCGCTGCACTTACATTTATAGCTACTTGGTTATGTAGCATCACTCTTCATCTTATCTTAAATATTCTCGATTTTTTCGTATATTATCACATCTATATTTACTCTTAACAAAATGTAGAATAAAGGCAATGCTTATTAAGAAGATTCTGGGGTAAACTTCTTGAATTGCCCCCTCATCAGCATGGACAAGGCCTTTATAGAGCCTGCTACCTCTTGAGCACTGCGTTGGATTTCCCCGAAGAGGAGAGGATGATGCAACAAAGTAGCGCAAGTATTTCCCTCAGTTTTTGAGAACCAAGGTATCAATCCAGTAGGAGACCACGCACAAGTCCCTCGTACCTACACAAAATGATAGCAACTCGCAACCAACGCGATTAGGGGTTGTCAATCCCTTCATGGTCACTTACGAGAGTGAGATATGATAGAGATGATAAATAATATTTTTGGTATTTTGATAGATAGATGCAAAGTAAAAAGTAAAAGGAAAAGTAAAACAAAGCAAGTAAATAAAGTGATAGAGATTGATATGATGAGAATAGACCCGGGGGCCATAGGTTTCACTAATGGCTTCTCTCAAGAGCATAGATATTCTATGGTGGGTGAACAAATTACTGTTGAGCAATTGACAGAATTGAGCATAGTTATGAGTATATCTAGGCAATGATCGTGTATATAGGCATCACGTCCAAAACAAGTAGATTGAAATGATTCTGCATCTACTACTATTACTCCACTCATCAACCGCTATCCAGCATGCATCTAGAGTATTAAGTTAAAAACAGAGTAACGCCTTAAGCAAGATGACATGATGTAGAGGGATAAATTCATGCAATATGATAAAAACCCCATCTTTTTATCCTCGATGGCAACAATACAATACGTGCCTTGCAACCCTTTCTGTCACTGGGTAAGGACACCGCAAGATTGAACCCAAATCTAAGCACTTCTCCCATTGCAAGAACTACCAATCTAGTGGGCCAAACCAAAAGGATAATTCAAAGAGACTTGCAAAGATAACTCAATCATACATAAAAGAATTCAGAGAAGAATCAAATATTTTCCACAGATAATACTGGATCATAAACCCACAATTCATCGGCCTCAACAAACACACCGCAAAAAGAAGATTACATCGAATAGATCTCCACAAGAGAGGGGGAGAACATTGTATTGAGATCCAAAAAGAGAGAAGAAGCCATCTAGCTACTAGTTATGGACCCGAAGGTCTGAAGTAAACTACTCACACTTCATCGGAGGGGCTATGGTGTTGATGTAGAAGCCCTCCGTGGTGGATGCCCCCTCCGGCGGAGCTCCGGAATAGGCCCCAAGATGGGATCTCGTGGATACAGAAGGTTGTGGCGGTGGAATTAGGTTTTTGGCTCATGTTCTGATCGTTCGGGGGTACGTAGGTATATATAGGAGGAAGGAGTACATTGGTGGAGCGTCAGGGGGCCCACGAGGTAGGGGGCGCGCCGGGGGGGGGCCTCCACCCTCGTGACCGCCTCTGGCACTTCTTGGAGTAGGGTCCAAGTCTCCTGGATCACGTTCGGTTGGAAAATCACGTTCCCGAAGGTTTCATTCCGTTTGGACTCCGTTTGATATTCCGTTTCTTTGAAACACTGAAATAGGCAAAAAATAGCAATTCTGGGCTGGGCCTCCGGTTAATAGGTTAGTCCAAAAAATAATATAAAAGTGGAAAATAAAGCCCAATATAGTCCAAAACAGTAGATAAAGTAGCATGGAGCAATCAAAATTATAGATACATTGGAGACGTATCAGGCATCCCCAAGCTTAATTCCTGCTCGTCCTCGAGTAGGTAAATGATAAAAAAGAATTTTTGATGCGGAGTGATACTTTGGCATAATTTCAATGTAAATCTTCTTAATTGTGATATGAATATTCAGATCCGAAAGATTCAAGACAAAAGTTCATATTGACATAAAAATAATAATACTTCAAGCATACTAATCAAAGCGATCATGTCTTCTCAAAATAACATGGCCAAAGAAATTTATCCCTACAAAATCATATAGTCTGGCTATGCTCCATCTTCCCCACACAAAATATTTAAATCATGCACAACCCCGATGACAAGCCAAGCAATTGTTTCATACTTATGACATTCTCAAAACTTTTTCAATCTTCACGCAATACATGAGCGTGAGCCATGGATATAGCACTTATTGGTGGAATAGAAGGGTGGTTGTGGAGAAGACAAAAAGAGGGAAGATAGTCTCACATCAACTATGCGTATCAATGGGCTATGGAGATGCCCATCAATAGATATCAATGTGAGTGAGTAGGGATTGCCATGCAACGGATGCACTAGAGCTATAAGTATATGAAAGCTCTACAAAACAAACTAAGTGGGTGTGCATCCAACTCGCTTGCTCACGAAGACCTAGGGCATTTTGAGGAAGCCCATCATTGGAATATACAAGCCAAGTTCTATAATGAAAAATTCCCACTAGTATATGAAAGTGACAAACTGAGAGACTCTCTATCATGAAGATCTTGGTGCTACTTTGAAGCACAAGTGTGGTAAAAGGATAGTAGCATTGTCCCTTCTCTCTTTTTATCTCATTTTTTTATTTGGGCCTTTCTCTTTTTTTATGGCCTCTTTTTTTTGTCCGGAGTCTCATCCCGACTTATGGGGGAATCATAGTCTCCATCATCCTTTCCTCACTTGGGACAATGCTCTAATAATGATGATCATCACACTTTTATTTTTCTTACAACTCAACAATTACAACTCAATACTTAGAACAAAGTATGACTCTATATGAATGCCTCCGGCGGTATACCGGGATATGCAATGAATCATGAGTGACATGTATGAAATAATTATGAACGGTGGCTTTGCCACAAATACGATGTCAACTACATGATCATGCTAGCAATATGACAATGATGGAGTGTGTCATAATAAAGGGAACGGTGGAAAGTTGCATGGCAATATATCTCGGAATGACTATGGAAATGCCATGATAGGTAGGTATGGTGGCTGTTTTGAGGAAGGTATATGGTGGGTGTATGATACCGGTGAAAAGTGCGCGGTATTAGAGAGGCTAGCAAAGGTGGAAGGATGGGAAAACTGTGTATAATCCATGGACTCAACATTAGTCATAAAGAACTCATATACTTGTTGCAAAAATCTAGAAGTTATCAAAGCAAAGTATTACGCATGCTCCTAGGGGGATCGATTGGTAGGAAAATACCATCGCTTGTCCCCAACCGCCACTCATAAGGAAGACAATCAATAAATAAATCATGCTCTGAGTTCATCACATAACGGTTCACCATACGTGCATGCTACGGGAATCACAAACTTCAACACAAGTATTTTTTGAATTCATAACTACTCAACTAGCATGACTCTAATATCACCATCTTCATATCTCAAAACAATTATCAAGCATCAAACTTATCTTAGTATTCAACGCACTCAAAAGAAAGGTTCACATATCTTGAACACCAAGTATATTAACATTAAGCGAATCACCATGCTATTAACGACTCTCAAAATAATCTAAGTGAAGCATGAGAGATCAATAGTTTCTTTAAAACAAATCCACCACCGTGCTCTAAAAGATATAAGTGAAGCACTAGAGCAAAAATTATCAAGCTCAAAAGATATAAGTGAAGCACTATGAGCAAAACTATCAAGCTCAAAAGATATAAGTGAAGCACTATGAGCAAAACTATCAAGCTCAAAAGATATAAGTGAAGCACGTAGAGTATTATAAAAAATTCCAATTCATGTATGGCTCTCTAAAAAGGTGTGTACATCAAGGATGATTGTGGTAGACTAACAAGCAAAGACGCAAATAATACAAGACGCTCCAAGCAAAACACATATCATGTGGTGAATAAAAATATAGCTCCAAGTAAATTACCGATGGAAGTGGACGAAAGAGGGGATGCCTTCCGGGGCATCCCCAAGGTTTGACTTTTTGGTGTCCTTGGATTATCTTGGGTGTGCCATGGTCATCCCCAAGCTTAGGCTCTTGCCACTCCTTGTTCCATAATCCATCAAAAGAATTCACCCAAAACTTGAAAACTTCACAACACAAAACTCAACAGAAATCTTGTGAGATCCGTTAGAGAAAGAAAACAAAAGACTACTTCAAGGTGCTGTAATGAACTCATTATTTATTTATATTGGTGTTAAACCTACTGTATTCCAACTTCTCTATGGATTATAAACTATTTTACTAGCCATAGATTTATTAAAATAAGCAAACAACACACGAAAAACAGAATCTGTCAAAAACAGAACAGTCTGTAGCAATCTGAACGCAAACTTCTGGAACTCTAAAACTTCTACCAAAATAGGAAGTCCTGGACAATTTGTTTATTGAACAGAAGCAAAAATAATCAACACAAAAGCACGTTCCTGTGATTTAACAAAATTATATTCGTGCGTGCAAAGTTTCTGTTTTTCAGCAGAATCAAATCAACTATCATCGTAGGTTATCCTATAGGTTCTACTTGGCACAAACACTAATTAAAAGACAAAACCACATCCAAACAGAGGCTAGATGCATTATTTATTCCTAAACAGAAACAAAAACAAGAAAAACACAAATAAAATTGGGTTGCGTCCCAACAAGCGCTATCGTTTAACGCCCCTAGCTAGGCATAAAAGCAAGGATAGATCTAGGTATTGCCATCTTTGGTAGGCAATCCATAAGTGGCTCTCATGATAGATTCATATGGTAATTTTATTTTCTTTTCTAGGGAAGTGTTCCATGCCCTTCTTTAAGGGAAATTGGAATCTAATATTCCCTTCCTTCATATCAATAATTGCACCAATCGTTCTAAGGAAAGGTCTACCAAGAATAATAGGACATGAAGGATTGCAATCTATATCAAGAACGATAAAATCTATGGGCACATAATTCCTATTTGAAACAATAAGAACATCATTAATTCTTCCCATAGGTTTTTTAATAGTGGAATCCGCAAGATGCAAGTTTAGAGAGCAATCATAAAAGTCAAGGAAATCTAGCAAATCACATAAAGTTTTGGGAATAGTAGAGACACTAGCACCCAGATCACACAAAGCATGAAACTCATAATCTTTAATTTTAATTTTAATAGTAGGTTCCCACTCATCATAGAGTTTTCTAGGGACAAAAACTTTCAACTCAAGTTTTTCTTCATAAGATTGCATCAAGGCATTAACAATGTGTTCGGTAAAGGCCTTATTTTGACTATAAGCATGAGGAGAATCTAGCACGGATTGCAACAAGGAAATACAAACAATCAAAGAGCAATTTTCATAATTAAATTCCTTGAGATCCAAAATAGTGGGTTTAGCAACATCATGGTTTTTATTTATTTCAATCCCACTTTCATCAATTTCATCATCAAGATCTAGAAACTCCGAATTCTTAGAATGCCTTCTAGGTAAAGTAAGATCATATTCAGTTTCATCAAGATTCATATTGCAAAACAAAGATTTGATAGGGGACACATCAATAACTTTTAGATCTTCATCTTGATTTTCATAGGAATTTGAAGAACACGCTTTAATAAAGGCATCTTTGGAAGCACGCATCCTAGCAGTTCTTTCCTTGCACTCATCAATGGAATTCTCATGGCTTTGAGAGACTCATTGATATCATGCTTAGGAGGAATAGATCTAAGCTTTAAAGAATCAATTTCAAGAGAAATTCTATCAATGTTCCTAGCCAAATCATCAACTTTAAGCAATTTCTCTTCAAGCAAAGCATTAAAATTCTTTTGTGAATTCATAAACTCTTTAACACTACTGTCAAATTCAGAGGTCATCTTATTAAAATTTCCATAAGAGTTGTTGTAGGATTCCATAATTATTATAAGGATTACTAGGATAAGGCCTAGGATTAAAATTCCCTCTATAAGCATTGTTTTCGAAACTATTCCTACCAACAAAATTCACATCCATAGATTCATTATTATTCTCAAGCAAAGTAGATAAAGGCATATCATTGGGATCAAGAGGAGTATTTTTAGGAGCAAACATCTTCATAAGTTCATCCATCTTTTCACTCAAAACATTGATTTCTTCTATAGCATGCACTTTTTTTACTAGAAGATCTTTCGGTGTGCCATTGAGAATAATTAGCCATAATATTATCAAGCAATTTTGTAGCATCCCGTAATGTAATTTCCATAAATGTGCCTCCGTGGCCGAATCTAAATGATTTCTAGAAGCAAAATTTAATCCGACATAAAATTTTTGTATGATCATCCATAAATTCAAACCATGAGTAGGGCAATTGCGAAGTATCAATTTCATTCTTTCCCAAGATTGGGCAACATGCTCATGATCAAGTTGTTTAAAATTCATGATATCGTTCCTAAGAGTGATAACCTTAGCGGGAGGAAAATACTTAGAGATAAAAGCATCTTTGCACTTGTTCCAAGAATCAATACTATTTTTAGGCAAAGATGAAAACCAAACTTTAGCACGATCTCTAAGTGAAAACGGAAATAACTTCAATTTGACAACATTGTTATCCGTATCTTTCTTGTTTTGCATATCACATAAATCAACAAAATTGTTTAGATGAGTAGCGGTATCTTCACTAGGAAGGCCGGCGAATTGGTCTTTCATAATAAGATTCAACAAAGCGGTATTGATTTCACAAGACTCATCATTATTAAGAGGAGCAATCGGAGTGCTAAGGAAATCATTATTATTGGTATTCGAGAAATCACACAATTTGGTATTATCTTGCGCCATGGCAACAAGTAATCCAACACACAAGCAAATAGAAAGGCAACGGGAAAAAAGGCAAATGGGAAAGAGAGGAGGAGATTGGGAAAGAGAGGGCAAATAAAATGGCAAGGGTGAAGTGGGGGAGAGGAAAACGAGAGGCAAATGGAAAATAATGTAATGCGAGAGATAGGGATTGTGATGGGTACTTGGTATTGTTGACTTCTTGCTAGCTCTTGGAAAATAATGTAATCCCCGGCAACGGTGCCAGAAATTCTTCTTGCTACCTCTTGAGCACTGCGTTGGATTTCCCCGAAGAGGATAGGATGATGCAGCAAAGTAGCGTAAGTATTTCCCTCAATTTTTCAGAACCAAGGTATCAATCCAGTAGGAGACCACGCACAAGTCCCTCGTACCTACACAAAACGATAGCAACTCACAACCAACGCGATTAGGGGTTGTCAATCCCTTCACGGTCACTTACGAGAGTGAGATCTGATAGAGATGATAAATAATATTTTTGGTATTTTTGATAGATAGATGCAAAGTAAAAAGTAAAAGGCAAAGTAAAACAAAGCAAGTAAATAAAGTGATAGAGATTGATATGATGAGAATAGAGCCGGGGGCCATAGGTTTCACTAATGGCTTCTCTCAAGAGCATAGTTATTCTATGGTGGGTGAACAAATTACTGTTGAGCAATTGACAGAATTGAGCATAGTTATGAGTATATCTAGGAAATGATCATGTATATAGGCATCACGTCCAAAACAAGTAGATTGAAATGATTCTGCATCTACTACTATTACTCCACTCATCGACCGCTATCCAACATGCATCTAGAGTATTAAGTTAAAAACAGAGTAACGCCTTAAACAAGATGACATGATGTAGAGGGATAAATTCATGCAATATGATAAAAAAACCATCTTGTTATCCTCGATGGCAACAATACAATACGTGCCTTGCAACCCTTTCTGTCACTGGGTAAGGACACCGCAAGATTGAACCCAAAGCTAAGCACTTCTCCCATTGCAAGAACTACCAATCTAGTTGGCCAAACCAAAAGGATAATTAGAAGAGACTTGCAAAGATAACGCAATCATACATAAAAGAATTCAGAGAAGAATCAAATATTTTCCATAGATAATACTGGATCATAAACCCACAATTCATCGGTCTCAACAAACACACCACAAAAATAAGATTACATAGAATAGATCTCCACAAGAGAGGGGGAGAACATTGTATTGAGATCCAAAAAGAGAGAAGAAGCCATCTAGCTGTAGCGACCCAACCCGAATGGATCAAGTCTCTGTGCTTAAGTGTCATCCCTGGATTGGTATGCTGACACACACAGTACTCGAGGATTTATAACAGAGGTAAATCACATGTATAAAGTAACGTAAATACTATTACCTCAATCCAAATAGCGGAAGTAACAAGGTCGTGGATTCCCATCAACACCAACGACAGAGTTGAGTGTAGAAATCGTAACCATAACGTATCACTTACTTGTTGTAAGATCCTGCAACATGAGACGTTATAGCCACAAAGGGTCAGTACATTGAATGTACTGGCAAATTCACACCATAGAGCAATGATGAATAAAGGCTATCACTACATGCATATTTGGCTGGTGGAAAAGCTCTATGGTTACAGTTTTGCGTAAAGCCAATTTTCCCTACTGCAAAGGAATACATTTTATTTACTATCATGGTGTTTGTTAAACATTGAGAATGGTTGACAGCATTCTCAATCCCAATTAAGTAAGATCATCAGTAAACCCATCAAAATTTAATTAAAGTAACATGATGAGGTTCACTTGATAATCAAAGTACTAGATACTCAAAACGTCCATAACCGGGGACACGGCTAATCATGATTAGTTTATACACTCTACAGAGGTTTGCGCACTTTACCCACATGACTCGATCTCCTCCATTGGGATTCTCGCACTACATGGTGTTTGAGAAACGGATGACCAAGACATAGTCTTTCAGAAGCGCTAGCACCTTACGATGGGTAGACCGTACCAACCTACATCCCCTACATCTGCTAGTCTACCACTATAAGAGTTCGCACGACTTAGTTAACTATGCTAGAGCCCATAATAGCATGTGGCTGCACACGGAAGTTTCTAGCATGAATAATCTTATGATCCCTTTGAGCCTGGGTGGCGGTCCATAAAAAAAACAGGCAATCCTGGTCTACCCAGGTGCCTAGACAGGCAATCCTGGAATACCCAGGTACCTCAATCCACCCAGATGTGTATTAAAGTTGCCACCTTAAATAAACCATTAATTTAACAATCTCACATCTGTCATGGAAAATTCACTCACCCAATCCACGTCTACTAGCATAGCATGGCATAATAAGCAAATGTAGAAGTAATTCCCAAAGGTTTGATAATAAAACAGGTAATAGGTACTACCTCAATCTACTTCCCAAAACCCACAATTTAATTCAGATCCTAATCATGCAATTGTTTGGAGGATTGAACTAATGCAATAAAACTGGGTAATAAGGAGGTATGATCAAAGTGCTACTTGCCTGCAATGTTGATGAAGATGATTCGCACTCAAAAACTCTTGATAGTTCTACTCGTCACACTCCAGTCAATCTATCGTAAGCAAGCAATAGTAACCACACATAAGCAATCACTCAAAAGCATCGGAAAGAATGAAGAAAACAATTCGTAAAACTCCAAAAACAAGCAAATAACTCTTGCAACAGAAAACAATTGCTAACAGTACCAAAATTAAGTGAGTTTGGCCTTATCAGAAAGTTTAGGTCAAGAGCTTCAATTTGCAAAAAGAATCAACTCAAATCAAGTTACAATCAAACGAAGTTCAAATACTAATCTATTTGAATTCAAATTTTAAACTTTCAAAAATATGTTGAAGTTGTTTTACTAGATAGAGGAGATCATAACGAAGAAGTGGACGTTGATTTCGTTGGACTTGGATAAACGGTTGAAAAGTTGAAGTCGTTTGAAATCCAAGGGCTAATCCGTAAATAAAATATTCACAGACGGGTCCCTCACAGAAAACTAAAAATAAAAGAAAAAGACTAAATAGCGAACGTTCGTTTATAAGGTCTAAACAGGGGATGTTCGCTGTTTAATAAAACCATAAAAAACAGATCTAGTCTAGGGTTTAAAAAAACGATTTAAAAGAAAAACCAGACGGTTTTCTCGGGTTATACCAGTTCGGGAGAGGGGAAACCGGTGGCGGCGGTGGCGGTGTTCTCCGGCGAGCGGGGCAAGGCGAGACAACGGCTCCGGCGCGGCAGCAGGAGACGACAGGCGGCGGGGTGCGGTACGGTGACAAGGGGGCGGCGCGGT
>NC_041381.1:290380579-290421578 GCF_002162155.2 Triticum dicoccoides | reverse complement strand
CGGCGCGGCAAGGCGGCGGGGACGAGGCGCGGCGGCGGCAGATCTCGTCGGCGGCGGCGGCTGTGGCGAGTCGAGGAGAGGCGGCGGCGAAAACGGGAAAAAGAGAAGGGATGCAAGGCCGGCGCATTTATAGGGGAGGGGTGGCCTCGGGAGGCGTGGTGGAGGGGTAAGGGGCGGGGGACTCCGGGCGGCGCACGGACGTCGAGGCGGCGGCGGTTGCGGCAGTGCTCGAGACTCCGTCCCGAGCTCGGTGGCGAGGCGGACGACACGTCGGGCCGGTTGGGCCGTGGCCTGGCTGGCTGGGCCGGCCCGGTCCGGTCGGTCCAGAAGTTTTTTTTTCAAATAAACATTTTTTAAACACAATCAAACAAAAATAATAAAACTATATAGGCATATAATATATCAAAATTTTCAGAAAAAGTTTTCCTACAAGCTGAACATTTTTCTAGGGTCAAATAAAATACACATAAATCCAAATAAAGCAAAGAGTGCTTCTGCTCTAGTAAAATCCAGTAAAAATCATTTTTTAAAAAATACCAAGATTAATTCAAATTTATTTCTCTCCAATTTTCTGATGTAGGGAATCATGTTACCCTATTTTCCATATATTTTATTTTTGGAGAAAAATAATTTGAATAAAACCCAAATAACTCCAATTTGAAAAAATGATTTCAAAGGGACTTTAAATTGGATTTCTTTTAAACTCCCAACTCATATTTCATATGTTTGAAGAAGTCATTTTATCTTCTCTCATGAAAATCATTGAGTTGCATGAAGTTTATGAATTGAAATATTTCCAAATGAAATTCAAATATTTTCAAATACCCTTTCATTTAATTAAATGGAAGAAGTCATATCATCTTCGCTCAAGGGTTTTGTATTTGAAAAGAATTTGAATTCATGAAGATCAGAAAAGAAAATGAAAGTTTGGGAAAGTCCTTTTATTCCCTCTCATTTAACTTTCAAAAGTTTCGAATTCACTCACTTTCAGTCAATCAATCAAAACTATCTATTTGTTTATAAAATTCCAAAATTTAGAATTTTGGGATGTTACAAACCTACCACCCTTAAAATGAATCTCGTCCTCGAGATTCGGAGAGGCTAGAAAGAAATAGGTTAGGTTCGTGGTCTTCTCAAAATCCATCGATCATCACGCGAGGTCTGGGGTGCTACCACCCTTAAAAGCATGGGTACGATCCCATCAATACTCATATACTCCATCCTTATTCTTGACAGGGCCGGTCTTCTCAAATTCTCGAGAAAATTCCTTCTCTGGCTCTTCCGGTAGTGGCATAACCTTTTCCTCAATACTTCTGTCCTTTCATCTTGGTAAGGTTCCTCTATGACTGGGTCTTCTTATCAGACGGGTCTGGCGCCAATACTAAACAACTATCGATATCTCATGGTGGTCAACAATTTATGGTTTCTCTTGCAGGAAATGGGTCTGGGTTGATCCTCACCGTATATCCTACGATTGGCAACAGCTGCCTTGTACAAGGGAAAATACTTATACCATTCTAAGGTTCAAACAAGGTTTTGATCGTCGTCTCTCTACTATAGGTAAGTCACTCAGATTTACCATCCCACATAGCAAGGCGAATAATAAGAGTAAGTCGGTATGGTGATCAATCCATCCCGCACCCAAATCATTACCTTGTATATGGTTTAGCGAATCCCGCATTCTAACACTCGGTCATCCTCACAAGCATTGCAGAATTTCTCTTGTTGACGAACCAAGTTCGGATAAATCCATTGATTCTGCAAGCCAAACAAACATCTATCATTTCTTAACAACTCTCAGGTTTTGTGTTACTCCTATAAATTCGTCTATGGTTAAGGTCGTAATCTCTTCCAGGGTTTTTCCTTTAGCAAGAGTGTGCTTGCTTCTTGGCAGGTCCTGGGGCCTGTGGGTTATGGCCCATCTCATCACTTTCAAACCTTGAAATCATCCTCTGTGCAACTGATCGTTATTCCAACTTTCAACTTCCAGCTTCCTAGTATTCTTAAATCCATCCAATTGTACTGTCTTCCTTCCTTCTATTGGCACCAAACTAGGACATGATTACTTAGACTCATCATGGAATCCCATTGATCCATATTTCCAACATCCTACCTCCTTTATATCCAATAGTAATTCATCTCTTCATCCTCGTGGGATATCCCACATACCGAGATAAAAACTTATACTTATGAAGTCCATACTCCACTTCGTGGAACATCATTATCCTTTCCAGGGTCAAGCGTCCTTACAGGGGAATATTGGCCATCTCTGCATGGCACTTCTTCAACCAGGAAACGTGAAACACATCATGAACTCCTGACAGTCCTTTAGGTGACTCCAACCTGTTGGCCACTTCTCCCATATGCTCCAAAACTCGGTATGGTCCTACAAATCTCGGGGCTAACCTTCCCTTAACTCCAGATCGTTTAACTCCTCGCAGAGGAGACACACGAAGTCATGCTCTATCTCGAATTTCATAGACTTCCCCCTTGCGGGTTTTTTAGTCTGAAATACTCTTCTGCCTGGACTGAGCTACCTTCAGTCTATCTCGAATCAACTTAACATTCTATTCTGACCCCTTGATCACATTGTGTCCAAGAAATTGACGGTCTCCAACTTCATACCACAACAACGTGTCTGGCTCCTTCTCCCATACAATTCTTCAAAAGGGGCCATCTTCAAACTGGCTTGGTAACTGTTGTTGTATGAGAACTCCGCGTAAGGTAGATTATCATCACTACTAGATCCACAATCTAGCACACACGCTCTCAACATGTCCTCCAGAATCTAATTGACTCTCTCGGTCTATCCATCTGTCTGCGGATGAAAGGTTGTACTGAACTCTAGCCTAGTACCCAAAGTGTGGTGCAGCTGATTCCAAAACTTTGAGGTAAACTGTGTTCCTCTATCTAATACGATGGTCCTCGGAACTCCATGCAGACATACGATCCTGGTCAAATATATCTTGGCCAACTTCGCACTTGTATAGGTGGTTTTTCACTGGGATAAAGTGAGCCACTTTGGTCAAGCGAATCAACTACTACCCAGATAGAGTCATATCCCGTTCGGGTTCTCGGAAATCTGGTAATGAAATCCATCCCAGGCTTATCCCACTTCCATTCGGGTATCGACATAGGTTGTAGTAATCCTGTTGGCTTCCGATGCTATGCTTTTACTCTCTCTGGCATACATCACCTACGACTACATACTCCGTAATATCCTTCTTCATACCAGTCCACCAAAAACACTCCTTCAAATCCAAATACATCTTGGTGTTTCCAGGGCGAATTGAGTATGGTGAGTCATGAGCCTCTTGAAGTATTTACTTCCTGATCTTTGCATTATTGGGAACATATACACGGTCCTCGAACCATAAGGTGTCGTGCTCATCCTTACGAAAACCTTTGGTCTTTCCTTTGCTCTTCCTCTCTTTTATCTCAGCAATCTCTTTATCATACTTCTGAGCTTCACGGATCTTTCCCAACAATGTAGACTGAACTTCCATTGCTGCAACAAAACCTTTGGGAACAATCTCCAACCGAAGTTCCTTGAAAATCCTCGGCTAACTCCTTTGGTAATTCTCCGCTTATGAGGGTATTCATCCTTGTTTTCTTTATGGTTGTGTCCTATTTCTCCACAAAGCATGTATGCACAAGGTTTCTTCATATCACTTCCATAAGGCTTCAACTTCTGGGACACAAACCGAGATTTTTGCAGAGTCAGCTTAAATTCTTTCCAAGTGGTTACTCCTTGCCATCCATTGATGGTTTGGTACATCCTCCACCAGGTAGCAGCACCTCTTTCAAAGAACGGAAGAGCATGCTGGGCCATATCCTTTCTAACTATAGGGTTATTCTCCATATGATCCTCCATGTTCTGAATCCATTGGCTCGTCTCCAATTGAGTCATTGGTCCAGAAAATATAAACTCATCTCCATTCATCCTCTATAGGGTCAAAGGGTATTGGGGTGGGATAATAGATATAGAGAGGGATGCACACAATACAAACAAAAGTTTTGAAAAGGCAGATTTTATTATGGCTGTCAGAAAAACAACAACAAAATGACAGCTCACAATCGTCGCATCTAACATAATTGTATAACAGGGTTTTGGTCTTCTAAAGATCAATAAATCTTCAAAGTCATCAAACTCTTCAAGTCTTGTTCATGTCTCCGATGGCTTCTTCCGATCGTGCTTATCCTTCTCAAGTTCTTTTGCCAGATCATCTTTGTTGACGTGAAGTTTCTCCTGACGTCCTTTAATATTATGGAGTTGCGTTCCAAACTTTTGGGTTTCAACATCCTTGGTATGAACTATGTCCTTCTATCCTTCAGCTCCTGACGAATCTTCGGTATCTCGAGGTTTTGCTCCTCCAGCTTGGCTACTTTCAGCTTCTAGGTCCTGAGTTGTTCACGAACTGCTTCCTTATCAAATATAGCTTCCCGAAGGTCCATCTTAAACTTCTTGATGTAATACTCCAGATCCTAGTGATACACCAGCTAAGGTTAAAACTTGATCTCTTGCTGGCAGGTGCTCCATTAGCCCTTTTGTCATCCAATTCTTCCGAAAGATGCGTGCTTAACACCTCACGGTGATAATAACATGAGCGAGCGATAGCATCGTGGATATCCATGTTTATGACTATGTCTGTGTCATGAGCTATCATTCCATAGTTGATATTTCCTGTCTTGGGGCTTTCTTGACAAAACTTTGAGTTCTAATGCTCCATGTTCCGGTCTTTCTCCGATACACCTTGATCTTAGGTATTGATAGCTTCCATAGTCTGCCAAGTTCCATAAGGGGTGCCTTTATAGGTCATACAAATCTGGAAATTCTTCAAAGCCTTCAAATTCTCCTAGTCTTCGGAGTCTTCACCGTTGTATTTTCCGTCATTGTAATGCATGGTAAAAATCCTCTTTTATTCCAAAGTGGTCTTAGTTGTCCGATATCTGGTCCTTCTTGGAGTGGTCTCATTAGTCGAATCTTTGAGGGGTTAAAAGGGGAAAGGGGTATGGTCTCACTAAAAGGGAATTTTTGAATCAGCTCAGAAGAGAAGAGAGGTAAAAGATCCTTTTGAAAAGAAAGTTGTAGAGAAAAATCTTTCCAATGGGCTTGCTAGTTTCTAGGGTCATGTCCTACAGTCAACATGTGCTCTGATACCATCTTGTAGCGACCCGACCTGAATGGATCAAGTCTCTATGCTTAAGTGTCATCCCTGGATCGGTATGCTGACACACACAGTACTCGAGGATTTATAACAGAGGTAAATCACATGTATAAAGTAACGTAAATACTATTACCTCAATCCAAATAGCGGAAGTAACAAGGTCGTGGATTCCCATCAACACCAACGATAGAGTTGAGTGTAGAAATCATAACCCTAACGTATCACTTACTCGTCGTAAGATCCTGCAACATGAGACGTTGCAGCCACAAAGGGTCAGTACATTGAATGTATTGGCAAATTCACACCATAGAGCAATGATGAATAAAGGCTATCACTACATGCATATTTGGCTGGTGGAAAAGCTCTATGGTTACAATTTTGCGTAAAGCCAATTTTTCCCTACTGCAAAGGAATAAATTTTATTTACTATCATGGTGGTTGTAAAACATTGAGAATGGTTGACATCATTCTCAATCCCAATTAAGTAACATCATCATTAAACCCATCAAAATTTAATTAAAGTAACATGATGAGATTCACTTGATAATCCAAGTACTAGATACTCAAAACGTCCATAACCGGGGACACGGCTAATCATGATTAGTTTATACACTCTGCAGAGGTTTGCGCATTTTTCCCCACATGACTCGATCTCCTCTATTGGGATTCTCGCACTACATGGTGTTTGAGAAATGGATGACCGAGACATAGTCTTTCAGAAGCGCTAGCACCTTACGATGGGTAGACCGTACCAACCTACATCCCCTACATCTGCTAGTCTACCACTGTAAGAGTTCGCATGACTTAGTCAACTATGCTAGAGCCCATAATAGCATGTGGCTGCACACAGAAGTTTCTAGCATGAATAATCTTATGATCCCTTTGAGCCTGGGTGGCGATCCATAAAAAAACAGGCAATCCTGGTCTACCCAGGTGCCTAGACAGGAAATCCCGGAATACCCAAGTACCTCAATCCACTCAGATGTGTATTAAAGTTGCCACCTTAAATAAACCATTAATTTAACAATCTCACATCTGTCATGGAAAATTCACTCACCCAATCCACGTCTACTAGCATAGCATGGCATAATAAGCAAACGTAGAAGTAACTCCCAAAGGTTTGATAATAAAACAGGCAATAGGTACTACCTCAATCTACTTCCCAAAACCCACAATTTAATTCAGATCCTAATCATGCAATTGTTTGGAGGATTGAACTAATGCAATAAAACTGGGTAATAAGGAGGTATGATCAAAGTGTTACTTGCCTGCAATGTTGATGAAGACGATTTGCACTCAAAAACTCTTGATAGTTCTACTCGTCACACTCCGGTCAATCTATCGTAAGCAAGCAAAAGTAACCACACATAAGCAATCACTCAAAAGCATCGGAAAGAACGAAGAAAATAATTCGTAAAACTCCGAAAATAAGCAAATAACTCTTGCAACAGAAAACAATTTCTAACAGTACCAAAATTAAGTGAATTTGGCCTTATCAGAAAGTTTAGGTCAAGGGCTTCAATTTACAAAAAGAATCAACTCAAACGGAGTTATAAAACTCAAGTTACAATCAAACGAAGTTCAAATACTAATCTGTTTGAATTCAAATTTTAAACTTTCAAAAATATGTTGAAGTTGTTTTACTAGATAGAGGAGATCATAACGAAGAAGTGGGCATTGGTTTTGTTGGACTTGGATAAACGGTTGAAAAGTTGAAGTCGTTTGAAATCCAGGGGCTAATCCGTAAATAAAATATTCACAGACGGGTCCCTGGCAGAAAACTAAAAATAAAAGAAAAAGACTAAATAGCGAACGCTCGTTTATAAGGTCTAAACAGGGGACGTTCGCTGTTTAATAAAACCATAAAAAACAGATCTGGTCTAGGGTTTAAAAAAACGATTTAAAAGAAAAACCAGACGATTTTCTCGGGTTATACCGGTTCGGGAGAGGGGAAACCGCCAGCGGCGGTGGCGGTGTTCTCCGGCGAGTGGGGCAAGGTGAGACGCCGGCTCCGGCGCGGCAGTAGAAGACGACAGGCGGCGGGGTGCGGTACGGTGACGAGGGGGCGGCGCGGCGCGGCAGGGGGACGACGCTAGCGGGCGGCGGCGCGGCAAGGCGGTGGGGACGAGGCGCGGCGGCGGCAGATCTCGCCGGCAGCGGCAGTTGCGGCGAGTCGAGGAGAGGCGGCGGCAAAAACGGGAAAAAGAGAAGGGAGGCGGGGCCGACGCATTTATAGGGGAGGGGTGGCCTCGGGAGGCATGGAGGAGGGGTAAGGCGGAGGAGGACTCCGGGCAGCGCACGCACGTCGAGGCGGCGGCAGTTGCGGCAGTGCTCGGGATTTCGTCCCGAGCTCGGTGGCGAGGCGGACGACGGTCGGGCCGGCTGGGCCGGCCCGGTCCGGTCGGTCCAGAAGTTTTTTTTTTCAAATAAACATTTTTTTAAACACAATCAAACAAAAATAATAAAACTATATAGGCATATAATATATCAAAATTTTTAGAAAAAGTTTTCCTACAAGCTGAACATTTTTCTAGAGTCAAATAAAATACACACAAATGCAAATAAAGCAAAGAGTGCTTCTGCTCTAGTAAAATCCAGTAAAAATCATTTTTAAAAAATACCAAGATTAATTCAAATTTATTTCTCTCCAATTTTCTGATGTAGGGAATCATGTTAACCTATTTTCCATATATTTTATTTTTGGAGAAAAATAATTTGAATAAAACCCAAATAACTCCAATTTGAAAAAATGATTTCAAAGGGACTTTAAATTGGATTTCTTTTAAACTCCCAACTCATATTTCATATGTTTGAAGAAGTCATTTTATCTTCTCTCATGAAAATCATTGAGTTGCATGAAGTTTATGAATTGAAATATTTCCAAATGAAATTCAAATATTTTCAAATACCCTTTCATTTAATTAAATGGAAGAAATCATATCATCTTCGCTCAAGGGTTTTGTATTTGAAAAGAATTTAAATTCATGAAGATTAGAAAAGAAAATGAAAGTTTGGGAAAGTCCTTTTATTCCCTCTCATTTGACTTTCAAAAGTTTCGAATTCACTCACTTTCAGTCAATCAATCAAAACTATCTATTTGTTTATAACATTCTAAAATTTAGAATTTTGGGATGTTACACTAGCTACTAGCTATGGACCCGAAGGTCTGAAATAAACTACTCACACTTCATCGGAGGGGCTATTGTGTTGATGTAGAAGCCCTCCATGGTGGATGCCCCCTCCGGCGGAGCTCCGGAACAGGCCCCAAGATGGGATCTCGTGGATACAGAAGGTTGCGGCGGTGGAATTAGGATTTTGGCTCCTGTTCTGGTCGTTCGGGGGTACGTAGGTATATATAGGAGGAAGGAGTACATCGGTGGAGCGTCAGGGGGCCCACGAGGTAGGGGGGCGCGCCAAGGGGGAGGGGGGAGCCCTCCACCCTCATGACCGCCTCTGGCACTTCTTGGAGTAGGGTCCAACTCTCCTAGATCACGTTCGGTTGGAAAATCACGTTCTCGAAGGTTTCATTCCGTTTGGACTCCGTTTGATATTCCGTTTCTTTGAAACACTGAAATAGGCAAAAAACAGCAATTCTGGGCTGGGCCTCTGGTTAATAGGTTAGTCCCAAAAATAATATAAAAGTGGAAAATAAAGCCCAGTATAGTCCAAAACAGTAGATAAAGTAGCATGGAGTAATCAAAAATTATAGATACGTTGGAGACGTATCAGAGCCTGTCTTCACCAATAATGTAAGTTTGTCCATCTCAAGCCTTCAAACTTTGTTGTATATATTTGGTTAGGCATGACTACAACAGCTGTTTATTTTTGGTGTTTGCATCAAATTGCATGTTTAAAGTTTATTATGTAGTTCATAAACAAAAGTTTGTCCTTTCTCAATTTAAGTTTTCAGTTGTACAACCAAGTTCCTTATTCATACCATGTAAATTAAACTATACAGAGCAAGTGATCTTCTTTTGCACTGCATGTATGCTTTTGTTCTTCATCCGTAATCCAGTGGTGTGGTGAACCTACCCACTATAGCACAATGTCATATTCTGCAATGTCTTAACTATGAACAATGTCATATCATTCTACTACTCCCTCCGTCCGAAAATACTTGTCATTGAAATGGATGTATCTAGATGTATTTTAGTTCTAGACACATCCATTTTGATGACAAGTAATTCCGGACGGAGGGAGTATTATTTAAACTGTCTCTTTATTTGCCAATCTGAAATGGGATAAATTGACAGCACACTAACCATTGATACTTATGAGTTCTTGATCGGTAATCCAGTGGTGTCGTGAAGCTGCCAACTCCTTCACAATGTCATTTCCTGCCATGTCTTGACCTGAACAATACCATATTGTGTTAATGCAATTTTAAACTATGTCACTTTATTCGTCAGTAAGAAATGTGATGAATTGTCAGCACTGATACTTTCATGTGCAAAACCTGTCATCTGTGTGCTTGTTTATCTTTCAGAGTGAGGAAGATTTAAGTGTTGAATGAGCGCAGTCTCATCATCTTGCTCAGCTGCTTGCACTGCAGCTCCCCAGCAGGGCTAACCTTTCTTGAACTCTATTGAAGTGCTGTCGATTTTGTATATTATTTTGTCGGCGTGTTTATTTGCACTGGTGGTGATCTTTGATGCCTAGTGTATGTAATCTGCTGTCTGCTTGTGCTTTATTATCATAGTGGCGAACTTTGATGCCTAGTGGATGTAATATGTTGTAATTTCTTTATTGTATAGTCTAGGTTTTTTCTTATTCACAATGCTGCAGTTATTTTACTATATATATATCCTGTCTTCGCAGTAAACCGGCCAAACCGTAAAATTACGGTACATAATCGGGCCGTCATGCAATCACGATGTAGGTTGGGCCTGAAACATGCCGAACAGCTAAGGGGCCGGCAGCAGCCCGAAATGAACCCCGGCCCATGATTGTGCGAATCAAATCACGGGCTTTTAACAGGCCAAAATTGTCTCGGTCCTTGTTTGGTCCAATCAGATATCGGCTGCGAGCAGGCCGGATGCAAACCGGGCCGTAGTTAGGCCCAACTATATGACGGGCATTTAACAGGCCAAAATTAATATAGGGCCGAAATGTTATACGGGCCCTTAAGAGGCCAAAACTAATATCAGGCCGAATAACTTAGTGGGCCTTTAGCAAGTGGGCCCAAAAGCGTAGTGCCAAGTTGACGGGCCGAATCTGATATGGGCCATAATTGAGCCCATAGCCTCTTAAAGGGCCAGACCTGATCTGGGCCGTAATTTGGAACAGAACGTGGTAGGCTTTTAACGAGCCGGATCTCATATGGGCCACTATTAGGCCCGGAACGTGGCAGGCCATTAATGGACCGGATCAAATATGGGCCGGCATTTGGCCCAAAACATGGCAGCCAGTTAATGGGCCGGCTTACTAGGGTCCTCAAATTCTTGTGGGCCTACAGTTGGGCCGGCCCATTAATGTCGGCGAAATCTCGTGGGTCTTTAGCTGGGCCGGCCCATTATGATCCGCAAGAATCTTGTGGGCCTTTACCTGGGCCGGCCCATTATGGTACAGAAAAATCTTGTGGGCCTTTACCTGGGCCGGCCCATTATGGCCCACAAAATCTTGTGGGCCTTTAGCTGGGCTAGCCCATTATGGTCCGCAAAATCTCGTGGGCCTTTAGCTGGGACAACCCATTATGGTCCGCAAAATCTTGTGGGCCTTTAGTTGGGCTGGCCCATTTAAACTTGGTGGGCCGGTCCACGTGTCAACATATCATAGGCGCGTGTCACCCATTGGATGAGTGACACCTGTGCCAGCGCGTTCCTGACACATGTCTCCTCCATCCAACGATGATTTTACACGTGGAAAATCCCCATTGGTCAGGGCTGTTAACGGGTTATCGGATCCAAAACCCGACCCGATAGCTTAACGGCGTTCCGTTACGGTGGATGCCACGTGTCGGTCACCCTTGACGAAAGCACTTCTGTGATGCGTGATTTATCGTCATGGAAGTGGACACTTCCGTGATGATAATTTTGGTAATGTCATGGAACACTTGTACGACAGCACAGGTATGACTATCTTGATTCTGTCATAAATTTTTCATGGATGTACATGCATGACAAAAAACGCGACCTACTATGACAAACACGTATCACCACGGAAGTGTATTTTTTTTGTAGTGAGCCATGTTCACAAAGAAAAAATAGCTGGGTTGGTCATGTGGTGAACGTAAAATAGAAGCCTGGGCTAGACGGGCCACATCCCAGTTGAAACCCTGCTCCATCTCAACACTAAAAAAAATACTGCTCGAGCAGCTACGTCCCAGGTGTTAGCCAATCTTGTGTTGTTCTCTTGTCTATTGACTATACGCTGAATGTCGTGGGTCCCAGATGTCAGCAAACCACTAGGAGGAAGCATTTTATTTTTCTATACGCTGACAATGGAGTATATAACAAAAAATGAGGAACTTGCTTGCGTACGGCCATGGACATGGTGGGCCCTACTGTCATCCTCTCCACATACAGTCCTCTCCCGATTCCTCTTATTTGTTGACCATGTTGACAACACGAGAGGGCGGCGTTGCGGAGAGCGCACCAAAACACGTGGAGGATGATGGTGAGGCCTCTGACGTCGATGTTAATGATTTAACAGACGGTGGGGCGGCGATGCGTGCGCTGAGGCGCAGCCAACCATCGGAGGCAGAAGTAGGCGGCGCCGCCGACGCTGGTTTGGTTTGGCGGTTGGAGGGAGACAAGACTGAAGAAACATGACAGACTGTAAAAGTAGCAGGAGTACTTCAACAACCTTAACTGAAACTAGCAGGGACACTTAACAACCATTGCTGAAAGCAATATGAGTACTTATACAGGTTCAACCGTATAAAGACGCCTCGAACAGTGCTACTTTTTCTACAATTAACCAAGGGTGAGGCCACCAACCCCCAGGACAAGGCCCAGGCGCCACCACACGCATCCACAACCTTCTGAAAGCGGCTTCATCTTGCAATGTGGTCAATAAACAGGATATTCACTTTAGAGACATGGAAAAGCATGAGCATAACCTTCTGCCCTATTCTCCAAGATGGACGGGCCTTCATTATTTGAGACCGCCCATGAATAAGTATCTTTTCACCTCCAAGGAAAATGGAGTAGGTCGACATAAACATCATGTTGTGACAAAGCGGAAGTCTGACCCGGCCATGGTCAAGCATCTGTATAGGAACAATAGAAGTGGGCAGTGTCTGTTTGAAGAAAATCACAACTGTGAAACTATGTATAAGCAAGAGTTTATGAACAACATATATAACAGAAAACAGCTCATACCATAAGTTTCTCGACACAGTTGGACCTATTCAATGTATGCACCAGTGGCACACATATCCCACGTGGCCTTCCACCATTGAAACGCCCCACAAGGACCTCAAGACGATCGATAAAGTGTAGGAACTAGTGCATGTTGTCCCAGTAAACTTCAGTGCCATCAGTAACAGTCGAGTGCTTATAGAATAACAAACAAGTGGCGTGCTTAACTTTGAAATAACCTACACGTGCCACCAATTATAAGAAATATTAGTTATAAGTAGCATCTTCGTGATAGAAGGGAATCACGAATCGTTGCTACTTCTAAAGTTAAATTGTGATTAGTTAGACATATAGGTGGATTAAGAAGTAATCGAGGCAGCATGCAAGAACCAGATACAAAACTAACATGGATGAACTACTGGAACAACGTCGGGGTGGAATATCACAGTGAAAATGAGACCAGGTTCTGCTATTTCCATCAACATTCATGCGCTAACTTTTAGTCTGTAACACTTGAGAAAGTTTATCCAAGTTCGGCCACAAAAAAGCAGCGATCTTCTTGGTTCATGAACCCAACTCAGAACTTATATCCATGGCTTGTCTTCAACGCGACCATTAAACTGGTGTATTTAGTTATGGCAAGGCCGACCATCTTGAGTACATGTGTTCTGGCAGAGCAAGGAATGCACTGCAGGAAAAATAATATGAGAACACAATGTATTCGCTATCCAAATCTAGAAATAATTTCCTCTTTCACGTCAGTGTTGACCATGGTACTAGTACCTTTTATCCAAATATAGCAATCCAAATTTCCAAATTAGTCGACAACATGTTCAAGAACCCCACAAAAAATGTACAAAAAACCCCCACCCTCCCGGATAGAAAACAGGGTTCTAGGAACATACCGTGTGTGTTTTAAAATCCTATGTTAGGATGAGAAGGAACAAGTGTGGCGTCTCGCCGAGGGCCCAGAAACCTGTAGGGTCCTCGCACTTTGGGAATTGCAAATGAAATACACTAGATTCAGTAGGAAGAAAAATGCATCAATGGCGGTGGCTGCCATCCTAGGATTACCCGCAACCAAGGGACTAGGATTTATCGGGGATGGATGAAGAATTCGTTCCTGGTTCTCCATGAGAAAACTCCACGCAATCACCGAGAGGGGGTTTTCTCTGAACAAACAGATGAGGAAGGGGATTCAGGCCCAGTGAAATATTGTTGCTTCGTTCGACCAGCTTACTGTTACTGCTGGAAAGGTGGAGTATTTTGTGATTTGATGGTTCATTGGGCATTACTGTGGCGCTACGACCGGGGTGAGTCTACTGTGTAGTTGGGCACTCTAATTTGGTGCATGGCATGTGGACCCCGTTGTCGGATGCCCCGCATATCAGCGAAAGGAAGTAGAAAGGCAGGAGTAACTAGTTACACATAAATATATTTTTGATAGAGAGATACTCCCTCTGTAAAGAAATATAAAAATCCTTTATATCACAACTTTATACATAAGAAAAATCAAGGGGAATATATATAACATAATACGGTGTTCAGATGAGAATATAATACTCAATTTTTTTATTTTTTATTTTTTTGAGAATCATATAATACTCAGATAGGCTGGCGGTTCTGGACTTTGGGCCACAGGCCGGTGGCCTGCATGTTTGGGGGCCCATGTGTTCTAACTCAGCACATTTCATATTGCAAGCGATCAGCACGTCGCTGGTTTTAGATGCTGTCGCAAGGCAAATATAGAAAATTAAATAAAGCACGACAGTTGTTAGAATGAAATCGAACGACAGTTCCTAACCAGCAATCAGAGTTGCAATTCTTTCACGATATCCTACATGATAAATAATACCGTTGTACTACTTATACACATAGGACACTTGTTTCACCATGCCATATTATTACATCAAAAGCTCTCGGAGGATGGATCAGTACGTCAGTTGTGTGCTGCTACTGAAGAATTTCAAAGTTGATTTGGACCAGCTCTCCTTGCCGAGAAAGTTTGATTTTGACATCATCCCCTACCGCAAGATTTGATAGTGTTTTGAACCTAGACCATCCTTTAGCATAAATCATCATGCGACCATCCTTTGTACTTACGGCACATTGAGCAGGTTCATTCACACCAAGGCTACGCATGGTAAGAGAAACTTGTCCACGGTCGCCCAGATTATTGAACGACTCCCTTGTTGCTCTAGGAATTCTCTGTTTGCAAACAAGAAGACATACACAAATAGTTAGATCAACACAGTGAATCATGTGAAACGACATGGAAAGAAAAAAGAACGAAGCACTTGGGCTGCCAATGCTTACCAAGAAGGTGGAGATGTCGGTTTTTGTAAGGACTTTGGTATATGCAGTGCGAACTGCAGCCCAATCTGTTGCCAGTGCAAGTGCTGGTTCCGTTGCCGCTGCACGGGCTGGAGCATATGCAAGTGCAACTTCAAGTGTTGGTGCAGGTGCCAGAGCCATTGCTGGTGCCCATGCCTGTGCGACTGGTAGTGCCGCTGCTGCTGCCGGAGATGGTGCTCCTTGTGGAGCTGGTGCTAGTGTTGGAGCAGGTGCCCATGTCGGTGCCCAAACCTTCGGTAGATCAGCCTGATCTGTTGACGCGGTCGGTGGTCAATCCTATGGTGGTTCAGACTGAGCTATTGCCGCTGTCAGTGCTAGAGCCAGTGCCGTCGGAGAAGGTGCCGGTGCTCGCTCTGATGCTGAAGGTGGTACCGATGTGTGAAACAACAACAATCGTCTCTGGTCTGCTATGATTTCATACTTCGCTTTCTAACTTCACTAGGCTCCATGACCTTGATCCAATCTTTTTCTTCATTTCTTTTAAACGTGAGAAGGACTAATTGTGGTGTGTTTGTTAAACCAAACTGCAGTTCATCATAGAGCTTTAGATTGTACTCAGACAACCGACTGATCTAATTATGTCCAGTAATATAAGTGATGGATAGTGCCTTCATTACTGACACGCATAAGAAGTGAAACCTGCAAAAATAACCATCATAGAGCAAACCAAATGGTTTATTTTGTAATGCATGTCACATGGCAAAACCTACATTGTAAAATTGTAGCAAAAGTAAGAAAACATGATAGTAAATCAATAAGATTTACTTGATGTGACACAAGTGAATCCTTACCAAGAAATCAATATGTTCAAGTTCTAAATTGACGGTTGGTCATCCAATTACTGGTGGCATGCAGGGCTGAAAGTGCGTTATATCGACTAGAGGGGGGTGAATAGGCGATTTTTATGAATTCTTCACTGAGGAATTTGCTGGTGAGGAAATTCCTAAATGAAGAACTACTAGCAGAGGAATAAGTACTCAGAAGTAAACATAACAGAGTACAAGCATAGTCATCATGACAAAATGAAGACAAGCACAACATACAGAAAGTGTAAACACAGGATAACACAAGAAAGAAGACGGACAGACTAAAGAAATTGAACTGAGGAAATTGAGAAAGACTTCAGTCAAAGTCTTCAAACAGATATGAACAGGCACACAACAACAAACATGAGGAAATGAAAGAGTTGAGGAAATAGAACCAGTAAGCTTGGTGAAGACAATGATTTGGTATACCAGTTCCAATTGTTGTCTTAGTTGTACATCTGGTTGGAGCGGCTGAGTATTTAAACTCGAGGACACCCAGTCCCGGACACACAGTCCTCACCGTATTCTCCTTGAGCTAAGGTCACACAGACCTCGCCCAATCACTCGTGGTAAGTCTTCAGCTGACTTCCGAACCTTCACAAACTCGGTCACTCAGCGATCCACAATTCCTCTTGGATGCTCTAGACCTTGATGCCTAACTGTCTGGAAGAAGCACAGTCTTCAAAGGAAACAAGCATCGGATCCACGTAGGATCAATCTTTTCAGTGATGCTCAATCACTTTGGGTTTGTAGGTGTTCGGTTTGGGTTTTCCTCACTTGATGATTCTCGCTCAAAGTCCTCAGAGGGTGGGATGCTCTCAAATGACAAGTGTCAGTTTCTCTCGGAGCAGCCAACCAGCTAGTGGTTGTAGGGGGTGGCTATTTATAGCCTAGGAAGCAGCCCGACATGACAAGACATAAATGCCCTTGTCTGATATGACCGTTAGGTGGGTAGATATTTTGGAACAGCTGGCGCATAGCACAACAACGGTCGGAATTTTGACTATCAAAATCCTCAGGACTATCATGTTCCTCACTGTGTAGGCAATTCACACTGGCGAATTACTAACTCCTTAGTCAGAACACATCTCTATCACTGAAGGATATGACTGAACTGTATGAGATTTCCAATGGCTTCACTCGAAGGGATTGGTAGGTGTAGGATTTTGAGTTGAGCATCACATGGAAATTTTGCCTTAATATTTCCTCGACCCCCTTTAACAGTACGGTGTTTCCTATGACTCAAGAAAGAAAAAATGAAACTACAAAAACAAAAGTCTTCACGCTTCATGTTCCTCGAATGAATACCAAGTCTTCAAGGTCATACCAATTTCTTCACTTTCAAAGTCCTCAGTTGAAGAACTTCATTTTTAGGGGTCGACTTTCACTGTAAATATAAAACTCCTCATAGACTTATAGACCTATGTACACTCACAAACGCATCCGTCCCTTAACCTATAAGTCTTCAATACACCAAAATCACTAAGGGGCACTAGATGCACTTACAATCTCCCCCTTTTTGGTGATTGATGACAATATAGGTTAGGTTTTCAACGGGGATAAACATATGAAGTGTAAATACTGATATTGAGGAATTTGATTACAAGATATAGAAGAACTCCCCCTGAAGATGTGCATAGTGAGGAATTTGCTTTTGAAGCAATGCACACTTGAAGAGTGTAATCATGGAGATCTCCCCCTATATCTTGTAATTCATACACACATTTGATATATAATATGAAGAATTTGAAATGCATGCTGAAATATGGTGAATGATGTAATTCAACATGCGTGCATTGACATTAATGAGGAATAAGCATGCAGAAGAACACAACAAAAGTATCAGGCCACCATAGAGTTTAAGATTACAACTCGATCCAACAAAGTCATCAGAAGAACGAGAGTTGTAACTTAGCAAAAAAAACACCCATATAGGATAGACCCGCTTGAAGACTAACTCAAATTTCTCCCCCTTTGTCATCGAATGACCAAAAGGGTTGAAACTGAGGACCAACGCCCCTGAAGAACATCATGATGATGGAGGAGCGCAAACATTGTTAGGGTCTTGAGTCGTTGTAGGGCCTGCTGCAGTGTCGTCCAAGTCTTCATGCTCGCCCGTGGAGCGCGATGAAGAATATGAGCTAGCCACCAAGGAAGGAACCTTGAACTTCTTGTATTTCTTCCATGGAGGAGCAGACCAGTCAAAGTCTTCCTTGAAGCCCATTTGCTTCAGATCTTCGTCACCATATAGATGTGACAGAATAGCCCAGGTGCGATCAAACACTTCATGGAGGTAGTAATGGTTTTTCTTCACTGCATTATGTGTGGAAGTCATGTTGTGAAGAATGGAGCCAAACTGACGCTTAACCCACTTGTGGTTTCGATCCACCTTCTGATGAAGACTTATAAGCAGTTCACGGTCAGTCACGAGGAGCAGTAGCTTGAGGACTTGACTTGGTAGCATTGGCAGCAGAATCATGAGTGGCAGAGTCATCATTGGTGGAGTAAGATGCAGGTTTGCGGAACTGACCATCCAATGGACGAATGCCTTCATCGATAACGGCTGGTGACTTGCCCTTCTCATCAGATGAGGAAATTGTCCGCTTGAGGACTTCAATAGGGGGCATGTAGCTGAGGTGATTCTCAAAATCAGCCTTGTAGTTGAGTGAAGACCTTGTTTTGAGGAATCTCATGATCCACGACGCGTAAGGCTTCAGCTCAAATGGTGAAAGTGCAACATTCCCCAGAGTCCTCATGAAGAAATCATGACAGTTTATGGGGATGCCATGCATGATGTTGAAAAGCATATTCTTCATCATTCTGATAATTTCTTTATCGGATGAGGCATGGCCTTTTATGGGACTCATGGTCTTCGTCCGAATGCGGTAGATGGTTCTTGGCACATAGAGCAATTCCTTCACGAGGAATTTGGTCCTTGGGGCTTGACCCGGCTTCAGCGGCTCCATGAGCACTTGCATATAGTGAGCAGTGAGTTCAGGCTCATCATACAGACAATGAGCACCATCGGGTGGAGGCCTGATTGGCAAGGCACGAAGCAATTTAGAGGCTGGTGCCTTGTAATGAGTGTTTTCAGTCATCCAGTCCAACACCCATGAGTTGACGTCAGCAGCATCACCTGTGATATGCAGAGTTGCGTAGAACTGAAGAATAAGCTCTTCATTCCAATCAACTATGTCAGAGCAGAAATTGAGCAAGCCTGCATCATGAAGCAAGCTGAGGACTTGAGAGAAGCAAGGCATAGATTCCATGTCCACGTGAGGAATGTGCTCATGGTCGAAGACTTTGTCCTTGTTGAAAAGCAGTGAGGAATAGAAGTTGGCCTGGCTGGCAGTCCAGAAACACTTCCTTCTAAGACGAGCATTATCATAGGGGTTCAATTCAGTGAAGAACACGTGCTCACCGAAAAAATCATCAACCTTGAATTTTTGCTTCTTTGAGTAAGGATCCTTTGGCTTGGGCTGAGGAGTGTCAGTCAATTGCATCACCACCTTAGGAATCGCAATCTCAGGTTCCTCGGGCTGAGGAATTTCAGGCTCTTCTGCAGCTTCATCCTGGGTCTTCAATTCTTCATTGACAATTTCTTCAACACTAGTGGCTGGAATTTCTTCATGAACACCTGGGGTTGCATGAGGTTCTTCAGATCCCATTTGCACTTCAGTGGCTGCAGGGGACTGAGGAATTGCTTGAAGTGGAGTGAACATTGGAGATTTGGGGTGCTGACTGTCCCAAAATTCATCGTTGAGCACAGGAGTGGTACAACCAATTTCCACATCCTCATCTTCTATTTCTTCAACACCTGCCTCTTCAGTAGTGAACTGAGGCATAGGTGAGGAAATGACTGGAGTTGAAGGGATTTCATCCACTTCAATTACTTCGTCCAACTGCTCTATCAAAGCAGTAGAAGGAGTTTCTTCATCAGATTCATTGGGAATCACATAGTCTTCACCAAAAGGAACAAGGTCATTTGATGGCATGGATGAGACTGGAACGACATGGATTGTTAATTGAACTAGTCAGAGGCTTCATCTTCTTCGGAGCTGAATAATTTGATGAAGTTGATGCCTTCCTTTTCTTCACAGCTGCACGCTCTGCAGCCTTGGTCTTCTTCGCATCTGATGCAGATGGAAGGATTGGAGTTGGTGTAGGTGTAGGAGGTGCAGAGGACTTTGGTTCATTTTCCTCAGGCGCAACTGATGCAGTTGTCCTGACTTGTTCACTTTCTTCAGGCGCACCACTAGTGGATGCCCTGACAATATCTTCAGTGGATGGAATGGAGTCATGAGCTCTGGTACTCTCATTTTCTTCAGCAGCCTGATTGTCATCAGCGGTGCTGGCATGTTCTTCAGTAGGTTGAGCAGATGCTTCAGCCTGAGTAACTTCAATGTGCACAGGAGGAGAAGCACTTGAAGTGAATTTCTTTGTCAGATTGACGAACCGCACTTTGGTGCCCTTCCAATCAGCATGGTAGCAATCAAATTCATCACTCAGTTGCTTGATTTCAACTTGCAAAGCAAGGAGCTGATCAGGAGTGAGAGTGAGGACATTGTCCTTGAGGTAGCGCTGTTTCTTGTACTGCGCTTTCTTCAAACTTCTGCCTTGTTCAAATTTCCACTTTTCTTCCTCAATAAAGGCAGTCAGAACATGACTCTGACCAGGAGTGAGGTTCATCTCCGGCAAAGGCGTGTTAGGGTCCTTGTGCCATAGGTCAATGTAGTCGAGGATCAACTTTGGATTCAACATCAGCGGCACATTGCTGCCTTTGGCTCTAGCGGCCCTGGCTTGCCTGTCTCTGATGATTTCGGCAAGTTCTTCATCATCAGCCTCATCATCATCAGAGGGAACTTGGAAGGCGACCTGCTTCTTATGAGGACTTGGTCGAACGCCTCGTCCAGCAGTGGCCTTTTTCTTCAGCAGAGAGGGACCAGCTGAGGAATTTCGAGCAGCTGAGGAGCTTGCAGATGCTCCTGAGGCAATTGAGAAGCCTTGAGTCCTTTGGCACGAGGCGAGATGCACAAGTGCCGAGGATTTGGTCGGAGCAGCTGAATACTTTGACGGAGGAGCTGAGGACTTTGAAGGAGCAGTATGTGGAATTTGCCGTGAGGGCCTTGAAGAATCTGGCCTTGAGGGCATAGCAGAGGAGCTTGGCCGTGAGGGCTTTGAAGGTGAAGCACTGGACTTATGTGCAGGCTTCTTATGCAGTGCCTTCTTTGGCTGACTAGCAGAGGCCTCAGCAGAGGCAGCAGCAGCAGCAGAGTCTGTGTTGAATTTCTTCACTGCTTCCTTTGCTTGCTTGGCCAATTTGGCCTGGCGCTTTGCCCATTCATCGGCATAGTCCTCGCCGTGCTTGAGGCTGGTGGGATCTGCCAATTGGCCTGGTGCCAATGGAGGTCTTGAGCATGGAGAGTTGAGCGCGAATTTCTTCATATACTTGGGAGTAACATACCTGTACTCCCTCCATTCTCGTGCCCACATCCTCTCTATCCTTTGTATGCGCACCTTGCGTTGATTTTTGTCCTCCTTGCCAAACTTGGATTCATCAGGAGTGCAGTATCCAGCATAAATGTCCTCAGGAATTTGAAACGCAGTATTGACCTCAGGCCTCTTTCCTCCCTTCTGTGGCTTCTTGTCAGCCATTTTCTTCAGCTGAGGAATATGAACAACTGAAGTTTCTGAAGAGGCATGCAACTTTTCTTCGAGGAACACTTCAAATGAATTAAGTTGATGAGAACCTAGTGATTCAACATCGGACATTTGTACCTATGAACAGAGTATAGTTGCGAGGAATTTGGAGAGGTCATATGCATTTTCAGAAGGTTTTTCAAAAATGAATAGGTTTTGAGGAATTTGACCAGATGAGTCTTGAGGAATTTCACTAAGCGTTCTTTGTCTTAGGTTCCAGAGTTGTATAGATTGAAAATCCACACAATTGAGGAATCTTGAAGAAAATCATTGCTTAGAGAAATGAATCAAGAGCAGATGACATGTGAGGTGTTCATGTGTGTGAAGATTTGAAGAATAAACACCTTTGAAGATTTTCAAGAAAACTTGAGAATCAAAGAGGGCAGTAAAAGTAACTTTTAATTACCTGAAGTGAAGAACGCGACGAACTGGAAAGAGTAGATGTGAAGTTCGTCGGGTCAGATCTTCCACGCCCTAACTTGGCAGAGGAAGACAGCTACGGCGGCGGCGGAGTGAAGAAGTCCGCAACCGGCGCGAGTACGACGACGACGAGGTCGAGGCAGTGAAGCTCTTCCTCACCGGTGACGATGAAGTAGCGGTGGCGCTAGGGTTTCGGGAAGCTCGAGTGGTAGAGAGCGCGAGTGAGGAGAAAGTGAAGTGAGGAAGAGACATGGGTATTTATAGAGGGAGTGAAAAACTGTTTACCCGAGGAAATTATACGAACATGCCCCTGGCCCTTCTCATTCGCGTGACATGTGTCACCCACGTACTGAGAGGTGACGGTCATGTAGGATCGTGGGTGAATAGATAAGTATTGTCATGAGAAGTGGAACGGTTTGAGCGGCAAAGACAAAAATTTAGATAAGATTGTTTCTTTAAAAAATTCCGTTTGCAATTTCTTCACCTCTCAAGGACATAGTGAAGATTTTGAACGAGTTTCAATTAGAACGCACATGAAGAATTTGTGAATAGACTGGGTTGAGTTTAGCATAGAAGGGAAGGGTCCAATCACATTCACTTTGCAGAAGAAAAACAACTTGAAGAATTAGCAATAAGTGAATGCTGTAGAGGACATAAAACTCATATATATATATATATATATATATATATATATATATATATATATATATATATATATATATATATATTCAAATGAAGAACAACACCGGAAAGAGTGAAGACAATGCAAAGTTGAAGAATTTGAAATACTGAGGAATTTCAAAAACGAAGAAAAACTCAAATTGAAGATTTTCAACTTTGGGTGGTGGCGTAACCCACCGTATAAGAAAGCTGATTTCAGACACCACGTACAATTGTCGTAGGGCTCTGAGAATCAATTTCTTCATTAGTTTCTTCACACTTAGAGGGTTAGTCTTCATTGATTGAAGAAAAACGTTACTTCGCGTGTTGCACATCTAAGTCATCAAGTCAGCATAAGTGTTAGGATGTGTGTCCATTTCAGAGAACATTCGAAGATTCTAGGATATTTAGCTCACACCGCAACTCGCTAAATCTCTTCTCATCCAAGGGCTTAGTGAAGATATTGGCCAGTTGATCTTCAGTGCTGACGTGGTTGATGGAGATGTTGCCCTTCAACACATGATCACAAAGAAAATGATGACGAATCTGGATGTGCTTGGTCTTCGAGTGCTGAACTGGGTTATGTGCAATCTTGATGGCACTCTCATTGTCACAGTAGAGAGGCACATTCTTCACGTTGACGCCATAGTCCTTGAGTGTTTGCTTCATCCATAGTAGTTGAGGACAGCATGATCCAACATCAATGTACTCAGCTTCTGAAGTGGAGAGTGATACGCAGTTCTGTTTCTTCGAGGACCAACAGACCAAAGATCATCCAAGGAAATGACATGTGCCTGATGTTGACTTGCGGTCCACATGATCGCCAGCATAGTCAGAGTCTGAATATCCGATGAGATCAAAATAAGAGCCCTTGGGATACCATAATCCAAGTGTTGGTGTGTGTGCTAAGTATCGAAGAATATGCTTCACAGCCTTATGGTATGATTCCTTCGGTGTAGCTTGAAAACGGGCACACATGCAAACACTAAGCATAATATCCGGCCTAGATGCACATAGGTACAGTAAAGAGCCAATCATGGAGCGGTATACCTTTTGATCGAAGTCTTGACCATTTTCATCAGTGCACAGATGGCCATTTGTGGGCATTGGAATTTTGACCCCTTTGCAATCTTGCATGCCGAATTTCCTCAATACATCCTTGAGGTATTTCTCCTGAGATATGAATATCCCATTGCGCTATTGATGAATTTGAAGACCTAAAAAGAACTTCAATTCTCCCATCATAGACATTTGATATTCTTCACTCATCATATAGGCAAACTCATCACTATATCGTTGGCCAGTACAGCCAAAAATGATATCATCAACATATATTTGGCACACAAACAATTCATCATCATAAGACTTAGTGAAAAGAGTTGGGTCGAGTGAACCGGGTTTGAAGCCTTTCTTCATGAGGAATTCCTTCAAAGTATCATACCACGCCCGAGGGGCTTGCTTGAGGCCATACAGGGCCTTGTTGAGCTTGAAGACTTTGTCAGGATTCTTTGGATCTTCAAAACCTGGTGGTTGAGCAACATATACCTCTTCCTCAAGCTTACCATTGAGGAATGCACTTTTCACATCCATTTGTTGTAAGATAATATCATGGTTGTTAGCATAAGCAAGTAATACACGAATAGCCTCAAGTCTAGCAACAGGTGCAAAAGTTTCATCGAAGTCAATTCCTTCAACTTGTGTGTAGCCTTGAGCTACAAGCCGTGCCTTATTCCTCACCACAAGGCCATTTTCATCTTGCTTGTTGCGGCAGATCCACTTTGTGCCAATAATGTTGTGCTTGCGAGGATCTGGATGTTTGACGAGCTCCCAGACCTTGTTGAGCTCGAACTAATGTAATTCTTCTTGCATAGCTTGAATCCACTTAGGCTCCAGAAATGCTTCATCTACCTTAGTGGGCTCTGTGATAGATACAAAAGCAAAGTGCCCACAAAAATTAGACAAATGTGAAGCTTTTGAGCGTGTGAGAGGACCTGGTGCTTCAATGTCATCGATGATCTTCTCAATTTGCACTTCATTTGCAATACGAGGATGAGCGGGTTGTCTTCGAGGAATTTGATCTGCATTTTCTTCAGGTGCATTTTCCTCAGCACCATTTTCTTCAGGTGCATTAGCTCGACGTTCATCACGTTATGGAATGAATTCTTCCACAGATTCTTCAGTAGGAATGACATCCTCGGTGGCTTTGAACTTGATAGAATCCTCAGGTGCTGGTTCATCTATCACAGAAGGTAGGTTCTCTCTTTGCGAGCCATTAGTTTCATCGAACCGCACATCCATAGTTTCAACAACCTTGTGAAGAACATTGTTGAAGACTTTGTAGGTGTGCGAGTCCTTTCTGTAACCAAGCATGAAACCCTCATGTGCTTTCAGTGCAAATTTTGAATTGTGATGAGGATCTCTAATCCAACATTTAGCACCGAAGACTTTGAAGTAACTCACATTGGGTTTCTTGTCAGTGAGGAGTTCATAGGCAGTCTTCTTGAAGAATTTGTGAAGATATACTCTGTTGATGATGTGGCACGCAGTATCAATTGCCTCACTCCAGAAACGACGAGGCGTCTTGTATTCATCAAGCATAGTGCGAGCCATCTCAACAAGAGTTCTGTTCTTGCGCTCCATGATGCCATTCTGTTGAGGAGTATAAGGAGCAGATAACTCATGAGTAATACCAAGTTCATCAAGATAGTCATCAAGACCGGAATTCTTGAACTCAGTTCCATTGTCACTCCTGATGTGCTTGATCTTCACACCAAAGTTGGTTGAAGCCCTCGAGGAAAATCATCTGAAGACTTCCTGCACCTCATGTTTGTACGTGACAATGTGTACCCATGTGTAACGAGAGTAATCATCAACAATAACAAAGCCATATAGAGATGCATCATTTGTAACAGCAGAATAATGATTAGGACCGAAGAGATCCATGTGAAGCAATTCAAATGGTCGAGTGGTAGTCATGATAGTCTTCGGTGGATGCTTGGCCTTTGTCATCTTCCCAGCTTCACATGCTCTGCATAAGTGATCCTTGAGGAATTTGACATTCTCAATGCCAATGACATGCTTCTTCTTTGAGAGCGTGTGCAGATTCCTCATGCCAGCATGACCTAGTTGTCGATGCCATAGCCAGCCTTCTGAAGCTTTTGCAAGTAAGCATATGGCCGGTTGTGGTCCTGTAGAGAAATCAACAATGTACAAGTCTCCTCTCCTAAAGCCTTCGAAGACTTTGGAATTGTCAGCTTCCATGATCACAACACAATGATACTTGCAAAAGACAACAACCATATCAAGATCACAAAGCATTGAGACAGACATGAGGTTGTATCCTAAGGACTCGACAAGCATGACTTTGTCCATGTGTATGTCCTTAGAGATCGCAACCTTACCTAGACCCAATACCTGACTTTTGCCTTTGTCAGCGAAGATGATATGCTTCAGATGTGATGGTGATAAAGGAGCATCCATCAATAGATTCTTGTCACCAGTCATGTGATTTGTACATCCACTACTGAGGACCCACTCATGGGCTTTGGGTCGATCATCTTGCAGATGAATTAGTGCAACTTACGAACTCATATACTTCATCATGAAGAATATGACATCAATATCATCAGATCAATTTCATCAAGGAATAGAACAGATAAATTGGTATGAGGACGTGTGAAATTAAAGTTCATTTCATCATGATTAGCTTGCATCCTATCAGGCACTGTTCAGGTCTCCAGCAAATTCTTCAGACGTTTCGAGCACGTCTGGAGACCTGACCCTGCATAAGAGATTAGTTCTTTTTCTTCACCACCCACATCTGAAGGGGTGGCAAAGAATTCATCACTCTGCGAGCACCATATGAGAAAGGTGGCATAGATGCTAGTCCACTTCATTTCACATAAGAGGGGTTAGGGTAAGCATATGAATAAGCAGAGAAATTCTTCGAGGACTTATGAACATAATGATTTGAAGAATAATGCACATATTCATAGCCCTTAGCTCTACCCTGCAAAACAGAAGGGTTAGCACGATGATGATCATATGAGGACTTTGATCCTTTTGAGGAATTTGATCCACATGAGGAATTTGGTCCACTTGAGGACTTGGATCCATATGAAGAATTTGGTTCATATGAAGAAGTTGATCTGGGGTTCCTATTCTTCACAGGTGGTGTCATGAGGACATTCACGCGAAGACTTTCAAGAAAACTTTTGGGAACCCAGATTTTCTTCATAGGTGAACCGTTCCTGTAGTTAGAGCCAACATATCTAGCAAATACTTCACCATTCTGGTTTTTGAACAGTTTATAATTGGAGTCAAATGACTCATCAGAAAAATGAGGAGATTCACATGTAAAGCCAGATAAGTTGGATGGATCAACTGGAGGTCCCTTTGCAGCAACCCATGAGGTTTTGGGGTACTGTTCAGGCTTCCAATATGTTCCATCAGTATTGATTTTCCTCTCAAAGGAAATACCCTCTTTCCTAGGGTTTCTGTTGAGGATCTGCTTTTTGAGCACATCACAAAGAGTCTGATGCCCTTTGTGGCTTTTGTACATGCCTGTCATGTACAATTCCTTCAGCCCTGCATCATCGGTGATACTTGCATTGTCCTCAAATGAGGAATTAGTGATAGCAGAGACATATGAAGAATTTGTAGCATCAGAAGCATTTGAACATTCAGGTGAAGAATTAGCATTTTCACGTTCAATGCACTTCAGACATGGAGGAACAAATTCTTCCTGAGTAGCGCGGATTTGTTGAGCAAGTAGTGAATCGCGCTCCTTCTAAAGATCTTCATAATCCACTCTTAGCTTTTCAAGATCTTGCTTTCTTTGAAGAAATTCATAAGAAAGCTTCTCGTGATCAGATAAGAGAGTGTTATGATGACCTTGAAGATTGTCAAACTTGGACTGAAGTCTCTGAAGATTTTCAGTCAAGGTTTTAGTGCGATCCATTTCTTCACCCAACATATCATCACTTTTATCTAGCATGTTTTGAACCTTTTCAAAGGCCTTTTGTTGTTTCATAGCAATTTTAGCAAGTTTAGAGTAGCTGGGCTTGAGATTGTCATCAGATTCATCCTCACTAGAGTCAGAGGAGGCGTATTTAGTTACCTTGGCACTCTTTGCCATGAAGCAATAGGTGGGAGCGTAGTCATCCTTGCCTTCATCAGCCTTGTTGATGAAGCCATTTTCTTCAGAGTTGAAGATAGACTTGCTAACGAATTCAGTAGCGAGAGCTAGGCTCGCCACACCAGACTCGGACTCCTCAAATGCCTCCTCGTCCTCATGTTCCTCAAATTCAGCCTCAGAGTCCATTTCCTTGCCAATGAATGCCCGAGCCTTCTTGGAGCTGCTCTTCTTGTGAGATGAAGACCTCGAGGATTTTGATGATGAAGACTTTGAAGATTTCTTCTTCTTCTTTGCGTCATCAGAACTGTAATCCTTGTATTTCTTCTTCTTTGATTCCCTATCCCACTGAGGACAATCTTGGATGTAGTGACCAGGTTTCTTGCATTTGTGGCATAGCCTCTTCTTGTAGTCACTGGATGAGGAATCATTGCTCCTTGAGGGTTTTCCAAAGCGACCACGTTTTGAGAACTTCTGAAATTTCTTCACGAGCAGTGCTAGATCCTGGCTCAGTTCTTTAGGATCACCAATGCTGCTACCAGAGTCTTCATCTTCAGACTCAGAGACTGCCTTGGCCTTCAGAGCACGTGATCTGCCATAGCTCAAACCATAGAGATCTCTCTTCTCAGCAAGCTGGAACTTGTGAGTATTTAGCCTCTCGAGGATATCAGCGGGATCAAGTGACTTGTAGTCAGCATGCTCTTGAATCATCAGTGCCAGAGTATCAAATGAAGAATCGAGCGATCTCAGCAATTTCTTCCCCACCTCATGGTCGGTGATGTCAGTGGCGCCAAGCGCTTGAAGCTCATTTGAGATGTCAGTGAGGCAATCGAAGGTTTGCTGAACATTTTCATTGTCGAGTCTTTTGAAGTGGTTGAAGAGATTGCGAAGAACGTCAACACGAGAGTCACATTGAGTTGAGACTCCTTCATTCACTTTGGACAGCCTATCCCAGATAAGCTTAGCAGTTTCCAAAGCACTCACTCTTCCATACTGTCCTTTGCTCAGATGGCCACATATGATATTCTTCACTTGAGAATCGAGTTGCTTGAATCTCTTCACATCAGTAGCGTTCAGAGAAGGTGTGACTGAGGGAACACCATTTTCCACAACATACCAGAGATTGTTGTCAATTGGCTCAAGATGCATTCGCATCTTATTCTTCCAGTAGGGGTAGTCTGTTCCATCGAAGGTAGGACACCCAGCAGAGACCTTGATCATACATGCGGTCGACATAACTAAAACTCCAGGCGGTTAAACCAAAATCGCACATAACAAGGGAGTACCTTGCTCTGATACCAATTGAAAGTGCGTTATATCGACTAGAGGGGGGGTGGTGAATAGGCGATTTTTATGAATTCTTCACTGAGGAATTTGCTGGTGAGGAAATTCCTAAATAAAGAACTACTAGCAATGGAATAAGTACTCAGAAGTAAACATAACAGAGTACAAGAATAGTCATCATGACGAAATGAAGACAAGCACAGAGTACAGAAAGCGTAAACATAGGATAACACAAGAAAGAAGACGAACAGAGTGAAGAAATTGAACTGAGGAAATTGAGAAAGACTTCAGCCAAAGTCTTCAAACAGATATGAATAGGCACGCAACAACAGACATGAGGAAATGAAAGAGTTGAGGAAATAGAACTAGTAAGCTTGGTGAAGACAATGATTTGGTAGACCAGTTCCAACTGCTATCTCAGTTGTACATCTGGTTGGAGCGGCTGAGTATTTAAACTCGAGGACACCCAGTCCCAGACACACAGTCCTCACCGTATTCTCCTTGAGCTAAGGTCACACAGACCTCGCCCAATCACTCGTGGTAAGTCTTCAGGTGACTTCCGAACCATCACAAACTCGGTCACTCGGCGATCCACAATTCCTCTTGGATGCTCTAGACCTTGACGCCTAACCGCCTGGAAGAAGCACAGTCTTCAAAGGAAACAAGCGTCGGATCCACGCTGGATCAATCTCTTCAGTGATTCTCAATCACTTCGGGTTTGTAGGTGTTGGGTTTGGGTTTTCCTCACTTGATGATTTTCGCTCAAAGTCCTCAGAGGGTGGGATGCTCTCAAATGACAAGTGTCAGTTTCTCTCGGAGCAGCCAACCAGCTAGTGGTTGTAGGGGGCGACTATTTATAGCCTAGGGAGCAGCCTGACATGATAAAACATAAATGCCCTTGTCTGATATGACCGTTAGGTGGGTAGATATTTTGGAACAGCTGGTGCATAACACAACAACGGTCGGAATTTTGACTATCAAAATCCTCAGGACTATCATGTTCCTCACTGTATAGGAAATTCGCACTGGCGAATTCCTAACTCCTTAGTCAGAACAAATTCCTCAGAGACCAGAAGAACTTCATCTCTGTCACTAAAGAATATGACTGAACTATATGAGATTTCCAATGGCTTCACTCGAAGGGATTGGTAGGTGTAGGATTTTGAGTTGAGCATCACATGGAAAATTTCCTTAGTATTTCCTCGACCCCCTTTAACAGTACGGTGTTTCCTATGACTCAAGAAAGAGAAAATGAAACTACGAAAAAAAAGTCTTCACGCTTCATGTTCCTCGAATGAATATCAAGTCTTCAAGGTCACACAAATTTCTTCACTTTCAAAGTCTTCAGAAATCCAAAGTCTTCAGTTGAAGAACTTCATTTTTAGGGGTCGACTTTCTCTTTAAATATCAAACTCCTCATAGACTTATGGACCTGTGTACACTCACAAACGCATCAGTCCCTTAACCTATAAGTCTTCAATACACCAAAATCACTAAGGGGCACTAGATGCACTTACAAGGGCCACGCACTACTGCAGGATGCTGCTAACGCGACACTACGATCATAGACCCTTTGAGAAACTGTGTGCGATGCAATAATCGCAAACAATGGTGTCAGAGAACCATCAAAAATGTCCAAAACATTTGCGATGATGGATGCATCAAACATGGTTCAGATTTTAGTTGCGCGTGAGATGCACGTCATACGGTTCAGTTCAATGAACTATTTGTGATGAGGAGGAACAAAAGAAACGGGCAGCCAGATGAAGGCGTGTGCGATACACATCATACTGTTCACTCGGATTAACTGTTTGTGATGGGGCGGAACAACAAAAATGGACAGCTAGATAAAGGTGTGTGCGATTGAGGGCATATGCTTCATAAGGATTAACTATTTGCGATTAGGCAACAGAACAGAAACGGTCAGCCAGATCAAAGGTGTGTGCGATTGATGTCATACACTTCACACGGATGAACTGTTTGCGACATGTGCTGACATTGCCTATTGCGGTGCACCAAACGCCACGCATGCAGCCAAGAAAGTGTGCCCACGTTACACCGTCCGGGAATAGTTCCGCACTTAGAAATTATAGGACCGTCAATAAATTTTGAGCCTGCGTCCCATCACCTTTCAAATTGCAAACATATTCACACTGATCAAAACCTAAATGGTTTCCCACTTAGGAGCCTGTCAGTACTCGGTTATAAATATTGTACTATCCCAAGATGACTGCACATTCCTTACTCACCTCCTCATCCACAAAAGCAAACAAGTCATTTAACATCGTTCTCTTGCATCTGCCATGGCCAGATTGAGTTCTCGGTCGAGAGATTTCCACCGCGGAGAGGCAAGCATGGAAGCGAAAGCATGAGAGATGTCCCGCTTAGCCGCGAAAGCAACCGACATGTCTCGCTGCGCCGCCGAAGCTCCATGGAGGTCTCACCGCGCTGCCGAAGCAGCACAGAGGTCCCACCGCACCATCGATGCAGCAGGCTGGTCCGGTCGCGCCGCGAAAGCAGCAGAGATGTCCTGCCGCATCGCGAATGCAGCAAAGATGTCCTCCCGCGCTGCAGTGGTTTGGGAAAATCTCTCACGGGCAGGCGAGGACTCTTACAGGCGCATGCATGCAATCGTCCATAGCCAGATGGATCAGATCTTCGGCTGGATGAAGCTGCAGGACGACTTGAATTCCTCGTTTGAACAACTCCGGGCTGACAGTGACCTCCTGAGGGCGAAGACCGTTGGAAGGGCGGAGAAGGCGGAGGAGACCGCTGCCTTGTTGAAGAGGACGAGCGTCATCGCCAAGAAACTTATGGACAAGAATGCCATGCTCCGCATCGAGCGTGAAAGGCTGGTGGAGGAATTCGCGGTTGCTTCCGAGCAGCGTATTAAGGACATGAAACTGATGAAAGAGATCATCGCCGCTCACGGCGAGAACTAGTCTCCGCGATCTGCAGCGCATCAAGAAAGTAGAGACCAGCGAGCCAGATCGGTGTATACATCTTCCTTCTTCTTTTGCCCTTGTGTATTTCGGGCGTAGCCGCATGTGGCTTTTTTAGTTATCTTCATAGATATGTAAGACAATTATTATCCACTATCATCGTCCTTATATTCATAATGCTTGCTATAAGTCGCAGTCGATGCTATATAGGTCCGTCGGATCTTACTTCAAGATCTGTGCCAAACTTTCTTTTTAGATTTTCACTTTTCTCTCTTAATCTCAGTCCTGTGAGACATAGCCACGTCGTGAAACAGGGGCTCGGGCGCCATAATGGAGACGTTGGGAGGGAGGTGCGCAATGGATAGAGGTCAAAGGGCTCTCGTTCCGATGAGCACACGCAGGGGTCTGATCGCACGCCTCCCATACTCAAATAGCTACCCTGCACGGCACCTCCTAGCCAATAAAAAAAGGGACGCATTGCGGCACGTAATTGGTAAGTAGAAAGCCCACGGGTTCAATGATAGTTGTGTTTCTGATTTGTAACATGACAACACTTGTTCCAAAATGAATTTGTTGATTCTTAATGTGTGCGCCTTCACAAATTGGACAGAAAAATTACCACAGCATGTTGGTGCCATGTCATGACACCATGCCAAGTTTCATGATTTTCAGGCGTGTTTTGGATTTACAGGAGTTAAAAAATGAAATTTCTCAATCTTTTCGGCTGAGCCACGACGCTCAGATGTTTGAATTTCATTCTCATTTCTTGCATGGGACCTAGAAATTCACCCAAGGACACACATGTGATTTTTCAACCAACTTTGGTGCACTGGAGCATGTGCTTGTAGTTCAAATTTGAATTGTGCACATTAAATGCCCTGAAATTCAATTAATGTACAAAAACGGCCAAATGAACCCAGAATAATTCCAAAATTTAGCACGATACTTCTATTTGGTCTAATCTGCCTGTGTAAACAAATTAAGGCGGGAGAAGGCAGTGTACGTATGTCATTTCACACACGGAGGTGACACATTCCCTCTTGGAACCACGAGCCTTCTTGAGAGAAGCTCCGGTTTGCAAGCAGCTTATACCAAAGCTTGTCCCAATTCGGCCAAAAAAATTACCGTAGCATGTTGGGGCCATGTCATGACACCATGCCAAGTTTCATGATTTTCAGGCGTGTTTTGGATTTACATGAATTAAAAAACCAGGTTTCTCAATCTTACCGGCCGAGCCACGACGCCCAGATGTTTGAATTTCATTCCCATTTCTTGCATGGGACCTAGAAATTCACCTAAGGACACACATGTGATTTTTCAACCAACTTTTGTGCACTGGAGCATGTGCTTGTAGTTCAAATTTGAATTATGCACATTAAATGCCCAGAAATTCAAATAATGCATAGAAAAGGCCAAACGAACCCAGAATTAATGTATACAAAAATGAAATACATGCTTGGAAAACATGACGCCTGGCGTGGTGCCATGGTTTGGCCTCACTGTGCCCTGGTAAAAAATTGAGAATGTTTTCCTTATGTCGTCATGCACGCCTTTCATAAATCGAACCATCATCGAGGAAGTTCCATGGCTTCGAGGGGGAAATCACCAAGATTGAAAGGGGATCCAAATTTCCTTTGTCCTTTGTCCATGAGTTTTTTTCTACGATGAACATACACCCTGCAAATCACCACGTTCAAATTTTGACACTTTTCGTGTTCATTTACCATATTCAGGGGATTATTTGCATTCTGTAGGCATTAATGCACATAATTCAAATTTGAACAATCGGCGCATGAAAAGGGGCACAAGAACGGTCTGGAAAACCATCCTCGTGCCATTTAGTAAGTTCTCATGCCTTTTACAAGGAATGGATAGATATTTCGAGGAAATGTGTGGCAATAGTCAACCATAAACGCATCGTTTACTGGGTAACAACTATATAAAATATGAAATAAATGCTTGAAAAACATGACGCCTGGCGTGGTGCCATGGTATGGCCTCACCATGCCCTGGTAAAAAATTTGAGAATGTTATCCTTATGTCGTCATGCACGCCTTTCATAAATCGAACCATCACCGAGGAAGTTCCATGGTTTTGAGGGGGAAATCACCAAGATTGAAGGGGGATCCAAATTTCCTTCATCCTTTGTCCATGAGTTTGTTTTCTATGATGAACATACACCCTGCAAATCACCACGTTCAAATTTGACACTTCTTCATGTTCATTTACCATATTTAGGGGATTATTTGCATTCTCTAGGCATTAATGCACATAATTCAAATTCTAACAATCGGTGCATGAAAAGGTGCACAAGAACGGTCTGGAAAACCATCCTCGTGCCATTTAGTAAATTCTCATGCCTTTTACAAGGAATGGGCAGATATTTCGAGGAAATGTGTGGCAATAGGCAACCATAAATGCGTCATTTACTGGGTAACAACTATACAAAAAATTAAATAAATGCTTGAAAAACATGATGCCTGGTGTGGTGCCATGGTATGAACTCACCATGCCCTGGTAAACATTTGAGAATGTTATCTTTATGTCGTCATGCACGCCTTTCATAAACTGAACCATCACCGAGGAATTTTCATGGTTTCGAGAGGGAAATCACCAAGATTGAAGGGGGATCCAAATTTCCTTTGTCCTTTGTCCATGAGTTTTTTTCTAAGATGAACATACACCCTGCAAATCACCAGGTTCAAATTTGACACTTTTCCAGGTTCATTTACCATATTTAGGGGATTATGTGCATTTTCTAGGCATTAATGCACATAATTCAAGTTCAAGCAAGCGATGCATGAAAGGGTGCACAAGAACAGTCTGGAAAATGATGCTCGTGCCATTTAGTAAATTCTCATGCCTTTTACAAGGAATGGACAGATATTTCGATGAAATGTGTGGCAATAGTCAACCACAAACGTTTGTTTATTGGGTTTTCAACTATAGAAAAAAAATGATTGAAAAACATGACGCTTGGCATGGTGCCATGGTATGACCTCACCATGCCCTGGTGAAAATTTGAGAAGGTTTGGCTTATGTCGTCATGCACGCCCTTCATATTTCGAACCATCATCGGGGAAGTTCCATGCTTACGAGGGGGAAATCACCAAAATTGAAGGGGAATCCAAATTTTCTTTGATCTTTGCCCTGGAGTTTTTTTCTATGAAGAACATACACCCTGCAAATCACCGTGTTCAAAATTGGCATTTTTCCGGGCTCTTTTACCATATTTAAGGGGTTATGTGCATTTTCTAGGTATTTGGCACATATAAATCCAATCCAGCTACAGCAGCACGGATGTGATGTGAGGGACGTGGATTGTCATTCGATCACGGCGCATCCTACGGTGCACGCGCGCAATCCGCGTGGTTGGGGTTCCGGTCAATCATAACGCAACACACAATAGCCTCAGCGCACACTATTTCTGAAAGCGACCGAGATGAACCGTGTGCGATAATGAACGAGCAAAATTGCAAGGGAAGCCAAATTTCCTTTGTTGTTTGTCATTGAGCTCTTAAAAACCACCGCATTGTACGGCTACCCGGCCCCTCCGTCCCAGAGCTCTCTCCAAGCATTGTTCATGGCACCGCAACGTAAAGTAACTGGTATGGAAGCGAAGGCATCCCGCGGCGCCGCGTTCCTCGTCGCCCGTGACTGCACACATGGTAAGGAAGCGACAACATCTCGTTGTGCCGAGTCCATCGCCGCTGGCGGCCACACAGTTACGTGGGTGGATTTTGAGGCTGCCATGGCGGAATGGGTGGTGGATCTAGAGGCGGCCAAAGCCGCACAGGAGGATCAGAAAAGGAAGAAAGCAGTCAAGAAAAGAGAGTCCCGCCGTCGCAAGAAAGAAGAGGCCGCACGCCGTCATGAGGAGAGCTTGGCAGAGATCTAAGCACGGTTGGTTGCCGCCTACAAGGCCGGGAAGGAGAACGCCGACCTCTGGCCAGCAAGCCCTAATGGCAGCATGTGAGAAGTAGTTTATGTTTGTAGTATTAGAGCAAATTACCAGGAGTACTTTAAGTTTGTAGTATTAACGTACAATGAGCATCCTTTGAGGGATTTGAGCGTTGATTAGCATGTGTGACCGTGTGCGCTTTTTTGCGTTAATCATTAGAATATCACAAAACACACGGTTTCTATGCCGTACCCGTGTGCGTTTTTTTGCGTTAATGATCCATAAGTCTGTTACTTGTGTGATGGTTCTTAATAAACCAGGCATACCTGATAGAGGCAAAGGTGCCCCTATGATTTGATGAGAAGGTGGCTATCGTTTTCTGTGGGAGTCGACCTTGACGATCCAACTATGAATGTGTGAGACGTCGTGCCTTAGCAATCGCTAAACCAACTTCCGAGGGGTTATTGACCACACCGGAGGACGATCAACTTGACCACGAGGGTCAGTTTTCCTGCGAGCAAACGAAGAACAAGCAAGAAACAGAGATTGCAATCTGGATATTGCGAATAAAAGATGAAAGCTTTATTGATCAAGTGGGGTTCTGTGACGTCTTGATCTGGTCGTTGAACACAAACGAAGTATGCGAAGTTGCAGCTATGGCGAACTTTCAATCTAAACAAAACCCAAAGTCTAAATGACGCCATAAGGGATGTATATATGGAGGAAGAGGGGGGGGATTTCGTGGCCCTTGAGGGAGGGGTCCGAAACCAACCCTAACTCTTGTTTCCCCACACGCACGGACTCTAAAAACAGCCTATAATCAAGTATTTCAAAATTACATGGGCCTGACCCAATAATAAGGTGATGCATCACCTAGAATAGCCTATGGACGCAAATTATGAAGTAGCATCTTGTATATTTCGTCCAAGGCTTCATGCACTCATTATGGTGGCTTCAACGTCCTGAAATTATCACTTATAGCTCCGTTCTTGTTCCCCTTGCACACGCCACCATCTCCGTGCTTGTTCTTGCTCCAATGTTCATCCTTCTCCAAGCTGGGCCCTTCATTTGTAAGCAAAATAAATGTATCCAATTTAGGTAGCATCATATTCCCATGAACATTAGAATCATTACCAAGAAACGAAAGTACCTGGTAATTTAATTGGCGTGCGCGACCTCTAGTAATTGGTCCAGTATGTATAGCAGCAGGGGCTGTGGGTGTAACAATGTTATTGATGTCCTCATCAGTACCATTGACCGAAAAAAAATCGACTACATGTGTACATTTTTTGGAGACGGGAACTGCCAATTTTCTGTTTTCTCGCACATGAGTATTTTATGCGCTTCGTCTCCATTGTGTGTTCCCCCGCCCAAGTTTCAAGTTTCACAGCGAATTTTCATTAGGCACGCGATTTTAGAATTTATTCCTCCAACCACATCCCCACCCATCAAATTTACTCAGTATCTCCCCCACCCCCACTTCCCCCTCCCCCCGCCCACCCCCATGACTCCCCCTACCGGCAGCTCAAACCATCACCGCCGCCACCACAACTTCAACCGCATCTACGTTCTGCTCGAATCCAGTCAGGTAACCCACTGATCTCTATGACGGCCCCAGACTAATAGCTTAAATGGCGCATGCGAAACATCCTCATGCCTCCAAATCCCCAGTGTCCCTACCTCTAGAGCATCACTGCGCAAGCCCAACCACATATCATGTGGAGGTCGAGGAGCTGATGGCGATCCATGGCGCGATGGCCGTTGTGCGTGTTGACCCGAAGGAACACCTCGCCTTCGCCACCGCCGACATTGTGCAGGCTTTGGCCAAGAAGAAGTGCCGCGGCGACTACACCCCAGGACTTAACAGGTATGATCTGACTAGCTAAATCTTACCAATACCACTTGCAATGGCTATGTTTTGTATGGTTGATGTATTAAGCATGTTCGTGCCTTGTTTATTCCAGTAATGCACACTGTGTGATGTTTAAGTATTAACTGTTCAGTTCAATTTCACCAATACCAGCAACAAACTTTGCTACCATGCTACTCTCCGCAATGAAGATATACTAGAGATGTTGTCCATTTGCTATTTTTGGTGGATGCTAACCCTGTTGTACTTAACATGCCTATCCATGTACTTATGCAGGGCCATAACGGGAGATGCTGTTGTTTGCCATCGAGGTCAGCTGCATCCCATGTCTTACAATATTTTACATCATTTGTGCAATTGCAGTTTGGCTTCTAACATTTACTTGCTTCCTATCAGACACATGTCAGGGGCACTGATCCACGCTTCGACCCGGAGGAAGAGCTTGCGTCCGCAGCCTCCGACTTTGGGCAGGCTCTGGCCAAGATGAAGTGCCCCAGCAACTACCTCTCAGGACTTACCAAGTATGAACTCACCAGTTAAATCTTACCAATACCAGTTGCAATTAATGGCTATGTTTTGTACGGTCGATGTCTTAAGCATCTTCTAGTAAACATGCCCAACACGTTTTAGCTATTTTCCCTACCTTTTTGTAGACAACTGGGCCATTATCTGATCTAGCAGCACCTACCTTGTGATGCTTAACTCTGCCAATTGCATTTTTATCAGTACCGGTTTCAATGGCCATTAAGCCTATTACAGTTAACAATTGTATCCATTTTAAAACAGTTGTATTTCAATGGCTACAACTTACAAAACATGAATTATGATGCTGTAGCTTGTTGCAATTAACAGTTGTATCCATTTTTTAATCCGTCCCTTTGCTACCTTGCTACTCTTTCGCAATGAAGATATCCCTATAGATGCTGTCGTTTTATTACCATTTGCTATTTTTGGTGGATGTTAATCCTGTTGTAGTTAACATTGGCTTTCCATGTACTTACATAGGGGTACAATGGGGGATGTTGTTGTTTGCCATCGAGGTTAGCTGCATCCCATGTCTTATACACCATCTATTCCTAAATTTAAGTATTTTTAGAGATTCCAATATAGACTACATAAGGAGCAAAATTAGTGAATCCATATTCCAATTAAACTATATCTATAATTCTATATACATCTGTATGTAGTTCATATTGAAATCTCTAAAAAATACTTGTACTTAGGAATGTAGTTAGTTGTATTTTACATCATTTGTGCAATCTCATTGAGCTTCTAACATTTACTGGTTGCTTGTAGGTACGTATATGAGCGGTACTGATCCACGCTTCGATCCCTTCTGTGTATGGGGCAATGAGATATTCATGAACACGCGTCAAGTGAGGAAACTAAGAAAGATTGTTAGGCGAAAGAAATGGGTGATGGAAATTAAGCTCTTTATTTACACTTTGTCCAAGACATCAGTGAACTTTAGGATGGTAAGTAATCTATTGCCTTTTCCCCTGCCCACAACAAGTTACTCTATTAGACCTCATGATCTGATATTTTTCTCGTTTCAGTGGTTTCCGAAGCTATTTACTGATGATTACCTTGCAAACTACATGACCGGAGTGGAGGCAACTAAGGTTAAAGTATATAATTCATGCTACCATGATAATGCTCTAGAAGTCTTCCTGAAGGCGGTGAAGGATGAGCGGGCGATCGTCACAAGGGGTTGGAAAAAAGTTGTTCGTGCCTATGGCATGTAGGAAGGCACATTATGGGCATTCCGCTTCTTCAACAACATCAGCAGTCAAAATGATTTACACTTGTCTCTTCATCTTCACCGCCTGTAAATATTCCTGTAATTACTGAACATATTGTACTGACAATTTTATTTATGGATTCGTTGTTGAACCATTGTGCTGAGAATTTGAATTGCATGTTTCATATTTCAAAATTTCCAATTCGAATAATAAATTACAGCCAAAACAATTGTACATGAGCGAATAAAATAATGTGCACACAGTTAGAAAGAAAACAGCGTGTGTGATGAAAAAAGAAAACAGACGGTTCTTTGACGTGAAACGTTTGTGATGCCCTTCGAACGCACACACGGTTTCTTCTCATATGCGTGTGCGATTCATGGTAATACGGCAAGCGTTTCAAACCAGTGTGCGTGTGTGATAGGAATACGTGATCGCACACAGTTACGAAAATGTACACGTTGGCGTTAGTAGAGTCACCACACACGTTTTACATTCTTGAACCATGTGCGACAACGTACCTATCACAAACATATCGGCAGATTAAATGTTGATGTCCACCTTTTTCACACGACTATAACGGCCTAATCGTTTGGGATGTACATATGAACAGAAATATTTTCCCGGGATTGACTGTGTGGGATGTACATAAGAACATAAACTTTTTCCCTGGATTCACTGTGTGGGATGTACATAAGAACGGAAACGTACTCCTTGGATTGACTGTGTGTGATATACATACGAACGGAAATGTTTTTCTGGGATTCACCATGTGGGATGTACATACCTATGGAAATGTTTTCTAGGATTCACTGTGTGGGATGCACATACCTACAGAAATGATTGGGTTTCCATGGGTCACCCGATAGCACACAAACTCATTTGGTGTCCCAGGAGGGCCTATACCTGACGATTTCTGGGTCGTGTGGGAAGGACCCCATATCACCCACACTCACTTGGCGACGGTTCCAAATGTCGTCGCGGAAAGGGGTTAAAAACCGTTTGTATAGCACCGACGCGTACTAGTGCCCGCTTACTCTCAGAAGCAGGATAGTCCAAAGGTTGTCACAAATCGTATGGACCAAACATCCATGGGACTGGAAATCCTGGTGGGTGCGATAAACCCTGCAATGCATACAAATATTGGAGTGTAACCATAATTGATAAACCGTCCTCACAAAAAAGATCATTTGGATACTTAAAAATATACAGACTGAATTGAGTGGACAGACATTAACATAGACTGTTCTCACGACTCACCACACAACACAAGCAGCAGTACTAAACAATACACAGTTCACACACACACACAAATCAAGTACTAAACAATAGTACTTACTACAGACAAGCAAAATTGCACTAATTAAACTCCGCAAACTATTTCATGCCACCGACCTATGGGATGTACCCCACATAATTGACTAGGCCATGGACTTCGTGAGAGATGTCTACTGATATATCTCCATCGTATCTATTTTTCCAAACTCTTTTGCCCTTGTTTTGGACTCTAATTTGCATGATTTGAATGGAACTAACCAGGACTGATGCTTTTTTCAGCAGAATCGACTTGGTGTTATTTTTGTGTAGAAATAAAATTTCTCGGATTGACTAAAAATTTATGGAGAATATTTCTGGAATATATGAAAAATATTGGCGAAAGAATCAACCAGAGGGGGTCCACCCATTAACCACAAGGGTGGGGGGCACACCCTACCC
>NC_041381.1:290305938-290380256 GCF_002162155.2 Triticum dicoccoides | reverse complement strand
GAGGCGCGCCCCCTGGCTTGTGGGTCCCCTAGAGACCCTCCGACCTGAACTCCAACTCCATATAACCTTATTCGAGGAGAAAAAATTGAGGAGAAGAGTTCATCGCAATTCATGATACGGAGCCGCAGTCACCTCCTGTTCTTCCTCGGGAAGACAGATCTGGAGTCTGTTTTGGGCTCTGGAGAGGGGAAATCGACACCGTCGTCATCATCAACCATCCTCCGTCACCAATGTCATGATGCTCACCGCCGTGCGTGAATAATTCCATCATAGGCTTGCTGGACGATGATGGGTTGGATGAGATTTATCATGTAATCGACTTAGTTTTGTTACGGTTTGATCCCTAGCATCCACTTTGTTCTGAGATTAATGTTGCTACGACTTTTCTATGCTTAATGCTTGTCACTAGGGCCAAAATGCCTTGATTTTAGATCTGAACCTATTATGTTTTCATGAATATATTTGTGTTCTTGATCCGAGCTTGCAAGTTGTAGACACCTATTACAAGTTACGATCCGCATACCCCAAGGTGACAATAATTGGGATTCTTCCTGGTGATTACCATAGTTTGAGGAGTTCATGTATTCACTAAGTGCTAATGCTTTGTTCCGGTTCTCTATTAAAAGGAGGCCTTAATATCCCTTAGTTTACAATAGGACCCCGCTGCCACGGGAGGGTAGGACAAAATATGTCATGCAAGTTCTTTTCCATAAGCACATATGACTATTTACGGAATACATGCCTACATTATATTGATGAATTGGAGCTAGTTCTATGTCACCCTAGGTTATAACTGTTGCATGATGAATGCCATCCGATATAATTATCCAACACTGATCCATTGCCTACGAGCTTTTCACATATTGATCTTTGCTATGTTACTTTGTCGTTGCCACTGTTATAATTGCTACAAAACTGCTACTGTCACTTCTGTCACCGTTACCGTTACTTCCATACTACTTTGCTACTAGAATTTTTGCTGCAGATATTAAGTCTTTTAGGTGTGGTTAAATTGACAACTTAGCTGCTAATACTTGAGAATATTCTTTAGATCCGCTTGTGTCGAATCAATAAATTTAGGTTGAATAATCTACCCTCAAAAACTATTGTGATCCCCTATACTTGTGGGTTATCAAGACCTTTTTTGGCACCATTGCTGGGGAGCATAGCTCTATTCTCTGAGTCACTTGGGATTTATATCTGTAGATCACTATGAATAATTTGAAAGATACCAAAACCAAGATCTATCCCTCTACTACAAGGGGAGGTAAGGAACTTTCATCTAGCTCTGCACTTGATTCACCTTCTGTTTTGAGTAAGCTTGCACACCACCACCTGCTAGTAATTCTGATATGTCGCAAGTAATTGATGATGCTACTTCTGCTATGGATGATGCTTATGAAGATACTACTGCTTTGCTTGATAATATTGTGCCACTAGGTGAAGTTCTTGATGAACAACTTGCTAGGGTTAGAGAGAATGAAACTACTGAAACTGATGATATTATTGTGACAGGCTGGTTTTTTCCTTCTCTCTTTTTCGGACTTCATTTGCTTCTGCTTGAATTTGGAGTTTTTTAATTAATTCAAATGGACTTATACACTTGGGCATATCCTTGATTTTCACCCAAGTGACCCATCCATCTCTAACTCATCATCCTTTCTCTAAAAAAATCCCAAAAATGACCCAAGGAATATTTTTCATAAAAGAAAAATATTCATTTTCTTCTCTGAAACTCACTTCAGAAACTTTTGCTCCAAAGGAACCATCATTTTTATTACTCCAAAAATCTTGAGAAAATTCCCAAATATTCTTTGAACCCTAGGGCACCTCCCCGAGCAAAAATATTGTATAACTTTTTGGAATATTTTTGCTACAGAAAATCATTTCTGTTCTAGATAGAGTAGGCACTTTACACAACAAGTATACTTTTCTTTGATCCAATGAGGCTGATTTTTCTTGAGCTTCATTACCTTCCTAAGAGACTACAAAGCCCCAAAGCTCAGCCCTAAACTCTTATAGGGTCACTCACAGTTAACCTCACAAGTTACTGTCCAGGAACTTACCATGAAGTAAACCACGCACACAGAGCCCCTAGGATCAACTCAAAGCATCGGAACAACTCAAACCACCAAGGACTACACGCCAGACATGAAGTTTATACTAAGTGCGGCATGATGTAATAGTTCACACAGTGACCACATTCGTCCACGCGTGCTCGCATGTTGAGGACGCGCTCTACATCGTGCCCGAGTCTCTGTTGAGCTCGTTCTCGCTTCCCCGACCGCCACACCTTGCCAAACTTCGCCACAATCACCGTCCCCATGCCCTTAACTCGCCTCTGGCGCTCGCCGACACCAGAGCTTTCCGTAGTGGGCACGGGCACGACGCGGCCAAGTGTATAGTGCGCCAGTGCCACTGTGCTCGTCGCTACCCATGCTCATGTGCTTGTCTCCACCCCTCCACAGTGGTCGCGTGAGCTACATCGCCTTCTCCCCCTCTCGCCAATGCCATTCATCACCGGGTGCCATGTCCAGAAGCTCTCCGGTGGATCCCGATCCCCCCTCCTTGCTCGCTTATAAATACAGCCCCCCAGCCTCTTCGAGCATCATCGCTCTCTCACCCGACATCCAGAAGCCCGTAGCGAAGCCGCAGCCCGGCCGGGCAGGCCTCTGGCCACCGTCCCGCCCCGAGCTCACCAGCGATCTCCCGTAGCTCCTCCTCCTCACTCAGGTGCCTCTCGAGCTCCACCCACTCCTCAGGCGACTCGCTGGTGGTGCGCTAGTGCCGTCCGACCACGCTGGAGCCGCTGGTGCAACCCCACATCACCGTCGTCTCCAACTTCGACGAATCCCGCGTTCTTCAGCCACTGGAGAGGCTAGTTTCGACCCCGTCCGACCACCCCTGGCCAAACCACCGGTACAGGTAGGTGCGCCTCGCCCCCTTTGTCTTTCCATCCCTCTGGTTCCGGCCGCCGGACACTCCTAGCCGGAGAATGTGCCGGAGAAGCGTCGCCCACCTCTGTTTCTCTCTCTCTCTCTCTCCCCTTACCTGACGCGTGGGGCCTGCTATCAGCCTCACTGCTCCCACCAAAGCGGTATGAGCAGTGGCATATTCCTGGTATACGCCATCGACGTCACCCTGGTTTTCTTTTTATTCAAATTAAATCAAATTTTGACCAGAAACTTTGACCTGTTGTAACCTTTTAACCCTAAGTCCAAATTAGTTGATTCTTTTTGCATTGTATTCTTATTGAAAAGATCTAGCAGCACACCAAAAATGAGAATTTTCTCTGCTATCCAGATTTTCTGGTAATTTTCAGGAGTGTTCTTGATATTTTCTTTTTGTGATTTTAATTGTTTTCAGAAGGAGAAGCTTGTCTTGAAGAAACCCAAGAGGAGTGTGAAGCTCCTCTGAGCTAAGGCAAGCCACGCCAACATTTTCGTGGTGTCACTTATTCATTATTTTCCAACTTGAAAATGAGTTATTTCTTGCATATAACTATTTAATGAATAATGCTTGTGTTAGTTATTTTGTCATGGGTAAAATGCTTAGTTTACAAAAGTGAGTACCTAGACTAGTGTGAGCTAGCATGATTAGTTTGATTATGTGAATTTGCTATGGACATGTTATGACTAGTATCGTTATTATTTTCTTATGTGAATGCTTGGTTTCATATGGTAATGATAAAACTAAAAATGATGAGTGCTAATAACCAGTGAGAAAGAATCAGTAAAGTTTAGTGATGACTTGTGCAAGTAGAGCTTTTGATGATGTTGATCTGTTTATTCTAAGTGATATACAATGCATGTCATATGGTTGCATGATCTTGGCATATGGTGACTCGAGTATTTTCATTTCAAGTTAAACCTAATTTTAATTGAACTTGAATATAAAGTTGATCAGGTCATGGTGCCACTGAATCGAGTTTTTCCCAGTGCAACCACATTTGCCTTTATGGGAAGGCCTTTATTTGGTCCGTTGTCATGCCTTTGGTTGGTGCCTCCAACGAGGGAAGGTTATGGATGTGCAGTACCCTGGCCCGAAAAGCAGACATAACCTTGTGTGCCCGTTGGTGTTGTTATGGTACCTTGTCCCCATTTGGGACCGTTTAAGTTTTGACACAACGGTGGCCATTGATGCCTTTGGTAGGCACAGGGCCACCCATGACTTAGACCAGTGGGGAGTTAGTTGGAGTGGCCGGGAGAGTTTCATGGCAATGGGAGAATTCCGTCGGAATGCCGTTGGTCCACCCGAATGGGAGTGCGCGGCCATGGATTCCGTGATGTGGGTCCAGTGTACTACCTCTGTAGAGTGTATTTAAATCTATAGATAGCCGCGTACTCGGTTATGGACACAACTCGTGAGTAAGTCACACCATGGATCAACATTAATAAGTAATCTTGCACACTAAGTTATATGCTTGGCACTGGTTAAGTGATGATGAGATCAGTGAGACTGTTGTTGTGGAAACCAAAGTGTTGGTTTTGTTTGTGATCTAGGAATGATCACCGTTTGGTTACGAGGTAACCCGTTGGTAAGAGAGTCCGAGGGACTCGATGCACAAGTTTGGTTGCATGGCATGAGTAGTATGTTTTTATCTGCATTCATCTTGATTAAATGTCATGATATTGTTTGCCATTATGTTTATGCTTGTTGTGAGCTTGCAAGTACATTCAATGTACTGACCTGGCGTGTTATGCGAGCTTTCAGGAAAGTCTAACCGGATCGGAGTGCTACCGTGTCTAAATCGTGTCCACATTGGTGTCCTTGTGCTATGGAGTCCTGCTGCATCATCGTTCTGCTGCCGCATAGTTGTCGTGATTGAGGCCCCTTTATGTTCACTAAATAATGTACATATTGTTTAGCCGCCCCGTGTGTGCCCCTTGGCCTCGCTACTTGATGTAATATCGCACTATGTTTCCGCTAGCATCAATAAAGCGGTTGTTTTCTATACCAAGATGTTGTGTGTTGCCAGAAGACTTGATCTCTGGGCTGGCAATGCAAGGTAAACTGGTTGCTTTGAGCCGGGGTGCCACAATGCTTCGTATTAGAGCTACGCTGACTGTAGGACACGCTAGACCCCCGACACATTAGTTGAACATTAGCTAGCTTGCTAATTGAGTGCCGGTAGTGTTTGCATCTAGTTGCTGCATTGCACGCACTTGGTTTATTGTTATTTCTAACCGACTAATGGTTGTGAGTGTAGATGGCTCCAGTGCCGTATCTGTGCAAGTTGGAGCTATTGCCATACACTTCGCCGCCTCTTCTTCGGAATGTATGGCTTCGACTTTACCCTCATGGTGACGACCCAGCGTATCGGGTGTACCGGGAGCGTCTAACCAACTCAGTGTACGAGTATCACGCTGTCGTCACTCTACGCACCAGTTCGTCATCAAGCTGAGCGGTTTTGCTTCCACCGCTGCTCAGGCCATTCAGTTTGTTGTGTTCGAGGTCCTCATTGAGCTACGCTATACCGCGGTCTGGATGCAGACTCACCCAGGTTTTTGCTACTATCCATCCTTGCACGACGATGGTCGTGTTCGTTTTCCTGTCATTGATCCGGCGTCCGATAGTGATACGAGCCACCTTTCTCGATACATCACTGCTAGTTATCTTCTGATTCATGAGCTGGCTCGAGAGCTGACTCGTGCTCGCACTACTTTAGTGGCCGCTAGGTCCTATCCCACTCCCCCTTCTATGGGATTTACTCCTTATATTGTGCCAGATTCTAGCTCGCATGTTTTCCCGGTTACTCTTCTGAGTAGCACGGGCACCTCGACAATGACCCCTCATAATGCCCCTGCTGAGTGGGCATGTCTTCTCGCTACCCCCGCAGCCCCCATGCTCCCTTCTCATGCCGCACCTGCCCCTGAGGGAGAGCCCTCGAGGCAGCGCTGTCGTGTTACCTTTAACCCAGGGGTCTCAGTTAACATTGTCAGTTCAGGATCTGAGTCCAACCCAGGAGAGGACCCAGCAGTACCGGTAGAGCACTAGAGCATCTGAGTATCTATAGTTGTCATGTGATGTACGGATGTAGTTGTATGAGCCATGATGTATCATTTCATGTATGAGAGTAGTCACACCCATCATGATGTCTACCTTTCATGTACGAGTCTATGTATAATTATGTTGGAACTTTTATTATTCGCTTTGTTTCTCGATATTTAGTTTTTGCTTCTTTCGGGTTTGTCACTGGATTTTCTTCCCATTTCTGGATGTTGCTCATCGCGGTTGCTTTTATTGGGAAAAACAAACAATAGGATGACGCAGGGAGGCAGCAGCACACATGCTTGTGAGGATGTCCCTATTCGCCGCTCAGCAAGACAGGCATGACATTCCCCCAAGCCATATCCGCAACCACCGCCACATCCGCCCTCCACTAAAAAAATTATGTGTATGTTTGAATAAAGAAGGAACAACGATCTGATTGAGCTATTAAAAAGTGTGCAAGCTATGGTTGGGCAGAACGGAAATCAGAATGGTCATCACTCAAAGCTGTCAGATTTTCAAAGGACTAAGCCTCCCATTTTCAGTCAAGTGGTTGATCCTTTAGAAGCCGATGATTGGTTGCGAACTACTGAGAAGAAGCTTGGTATTGCTCGTATTGAGGAAGTTGACAAGGTTCCATTCGCTACACACTATCTTGAGGGAGCTTCCCACTCTTTTGTTTCGTGGAGTTTCATTGCCCAAAACAAATTTCCTTGCTCGATTTTGGGAAAAAGTATGATGGTTCAATCCCCGGGATCTGTGCTCAGAAGCAATATGGTTTGCCGTTATTTGGATTGATATCAAGGGACTCCGTTTTCTGACTTCTTTGATAGTCATCGAGTCTGCCAAGTTGGATGTTATTTTGGGAATGAATCAGTTGACCCAATATCAAGTATGCATCAACTGTGCGACCCGATAAGTCACCTTGACAAGCCAGGAAGGGCGATCCACAAAATTCTATGCCTGTAGAAGCATCCCTAAGAGAGAATTGGTTTTCACCGCTATAGCTGAAGAATTGGAATTAATTCCTGTGGTCAGTGAGTTCCCCGATGTATTCCTTGAGGAATTACCAGGACTGCCGCCAGACCGAGAGCTTGAGTTTGCAATTGACCTTGTGCCTGGGACAACACCATTGTACAAGAAGTACTATTGAATGCCTTCGTCAGAACTAGTGGAGTTAAAGAAATAGATTGATGAGATGCTTTAGAAAGGATATATCCATCCGAGCTCTTCACCATGGGGATCACCCGCAATATTTGCGGACAAGAAAGACGGCAGTCTCAGAATGTGTGTGGACTACCGTCGGTTGAACGATGTCACTATCAAGAACAAATATCCACTTCCAAGAATTTTATGATTTTTTGATCAACTCAGTGGGGCAAAATTATTTTCCAAGATTGATTAACGAACCGGATACCATCAGCTCAAGATCAAGAAGGAGATATTCCAAAGACCGCATTCACTACCTGATATGGTCTTTATGAATATACAGTGATGTCTTTTGGTCTCACAAATGCCCCTTCCTTTTTCATGCATATGATGAATAAGGTATTCATGGATTTCTTGGATAAGTTTGTGGTGGTCTTCATCGATGACATTCTCATATACACAAAGAGTGAAGAAGAGCACAAGGAACATCTCAGAGCAGTCTTGCAGAGACTCTGTGACCATCAGCTATATGCAAAATTCAGCAAGTGTGAGTTTTGGATCAAGCAAGTCGGATTTTTGGGACATGTTCTGTTAGCAGAAGGCATAGCTGTGGATCCCAGCAAAGTGAAAGACATGCTTGATTGGGCAGCACCCACAACCGTATCCGAAATTCGAAGTTTTTTGGGATTAGCCGGATACTACCGCTGCTTTATCGAAGGTTTTTCCAAGATTGCCAAGCCAATGACAGAGCTCCTCAAGAAAGATAAGAAGTTTGAATGGAATGAGGACTATGAGAAGAGCTTTAACGAGCTAAAGACCAGATTAACATCAGCACTAGTATTGACTCTCCCAGACATCTACTGCAGCTTTGATGTGTACTATGACGCATCCAGGAAAGGTATTGGATGTGTACTCATGCAAGATGGCAAGGTTGTAGCCTACGCATCTCGCCAGCAACGACCCCATGAAGGAAATTATCCTACGCATGATTTGGAGTTGGCCGCAGTTGTGCACGCTCTAAAAATTTGGAGACACTACCTCATTGGGAAAAGGTGCCAAATATTTACTGACCACAAGAGTCTCAAATACATATTCACTCAACCAGACTTAAATCTTTGACAACAAAGATGGCTTGAGTTGGTCAAGGATTATGACCTGGGAATAAATTACCATCCGGGTAAGGCCAACGTGGTTGCTGATGCCCTCACTCGCAAGCCTGTCAGTTTAAATGCCATGATGGAGTCCTTGCCTCCCGAAATCCAACAAGAGATTTCTCAGCTTAACTTGGTGATTGTAAATCTCGGCCTTGCAAATATATTGGAAATAGATCCTACCCTCGAGGATGAGATTCGCCTGGCCCAGGCAGACGACTCAACTCTACAACGCCATATCAACCGTCTGCAAGAAGGCAATACCCATGATTTCTATAAGGATCCGCAAGGTACACTAAGGTTTCGAGGACGGATTTGTGTACCGGAGCAAGAAGACCTGAGAAAGAAGATTTTGGCAGAAGCACACGAATCCTCGTATTCAATTCACCCCGGAGGTACCAAAATGTACAAAGACCTTCGGAAGATATTTTGGTGGGATGGAATGAAAAAGGACATCGCATACTTTGTCGCTTGTTGCGATGTATGCAACAAAGTGAAGGAGGAACACCAGAAACCCGCCGGACTTCTCCAATCCCTACTCATCCTGCAATGGAAATGGGATGATGTCTGCATGGACTTTGTCACTGGTCTACCCAGGACTCACCGAGGCAACGATGCAATATGGGTCATAGTGGACACGCTGACCAAGGTGGCTCATTTTATTCCCATCCGCACCACATATCGAGCCGATCAACTTGCACAGTTATATGTGTTCCAGATTGTTAGTCTGCAAGGAGTGCCAAGAACAATCACTTTAGACCGAGGTTCACTCTTTACCTCTGCATTCTGGTCACACCTCCATCAAGCCTTGGGGACCGCCCTCAAATACATCACAGCCTATCACCCACAGACAGACGGTCAGACTGAGCGAGTAAATCAAATACTTGAAGATATGCCTCGAGCGTGTGCGTTAGCCCACAGACCCAAGTGGGAAGATTTCTGCCATATGTGGAGTTCCCATACAACAATAGTTTCCAGACCAGTCTGAAGATGTCCCCGTATGAAGATTTGTACGCCCGTAAGTGCCGCACTCCGTTAAACTGGTCCCAAACTGGAGATAGCTGCATTTTCATAACTGATTTAATATTGGAGTATGAAAAACAAGTCAAGGAGATCCGAGACAGACTACAGTTGGCTAAGTCACGACAGAAGAGTTATTATGATGCCAAACACTGACAAGTCAGTTTTGAACCCAGAAAACATGTGTATCTCTGAGTCACACCGATGAAGGGAATCAAGAGATTTCAGACCCGAGGAAAATTGGCACCAAGATATATTGGTCCGTTCCTAGTTATGACCAGAGTTGGCACATTTGCTTATCAATTGGAATTGCCACAGGAATTGTCAGAAGTACACAATGTGTTCCATGTCTCATAGCTGAGAAGGTGTATTTCACCACCCGAGAAAAGGACTGATATGTCAGAAATAGAGCTTGCCAAGGATTTAACCAATGAGGAGAGACCGTTCAGAATATTGGATGAGACAGAAAGAGTCACTCGCAGTAAGGTGATCAAGTTTTATAAGGTTCAGTGGGAGCATCACACTGAGGAAGAAGCAACCTGGGAAAGAGAGGAATTTTTAAGGACAACTTACCTAGAATTGTTTTCCCGAGCAACCGAATCTCAAGGACGAGATTCATCCTAAGTGAGGAGGTTTGTGATAGCCTGGTTTTTGCCTTCTCTCTTTTTCTAGACTTCATTTGCTTTTGCTTGAATTTGGAGTTTTTTGAATCAATTCAAATGGACATATACACTTGGGCATGTCCTCGATTTTCACCCAAGTGACCCATCCATCTCTAACTCATCATTCTTTCTCTGAAAAATCCCAAAAATGACCCAAGGAATATTTTTCATAAAAGAAAAATATTCATTTTCTTTTCTGAAACTCACTTCAGAAACTTGTGCTCCAAAGCAACCCTCATTTTTATTGCTCCAAAAGTCCTGAGAAAATTCCCAAATATTCTTTGAACCCTAGGGCACCCCCCTGAGCAAAAATATTGTATAACTTTTTGTAATATTTTTCTACATAAAATCATTTTTGTTCTGGACAAAATAGGCACTTTACACAACAAGTATTGTTTTCCTTGATCAAATGAGGCTGATTTTTCTTGAGCTTCATTACCTTCCTAAGAGACTACAAAACTCCAAAGCTCAGCCCTATACTCTTACTGGATCACTCACAGTTAATCTCACAAGTTACTGTCCAAAAACTTACCATGAAGTAAACCACGCACATAGAGCCCCCAGGATCAACTCAAAGCGTTGGAACAACTCAAACCACCAAGGACTACACGCCAGACATGAAGTTTATGCTAAGCGCGACATGATGTCATAGTTCACGCGGTGACCGTGTTCGTCCACACGTGCTGGCATGCCGACAACACGCTCTGCGTCGCGCCCGAGGCCTCTGTTGAGCTCATGCTCGCTTCCCCGACCGCCACACCTTGACAAACTTCACCACAATCATCGTCCCGATGCCCTTAACTCGCCTTTGGTGCTCGCTGATGCTGGAGCTCGCCGCAACAGGCACGGGCATGACGCGGCCAAGCGTACAGTGCACCCGTGCCACTGTGCTCGTGGCCACCCGCACTCCTATGCTCGTCTCCGCCCTTCCATAGTGGTCGCGTGTGATGTGTCGCCTTCTTCCCACCTTACTGACGCCATTCGTCACCGGGCGCCGTGTCCAGAAGCTCTCCGGCGGAGCTCGATCCCCCGTCCTCGCTTGCCTATAAATACAGCCTCCAGCCTCTTCGAACATCATCGCTCACTCACCCGACCTCCATAAGCCCGTAGCAAAGCTGCAGCCCGGCCGGGCAGGCTTCTGGCTGCCTTCCCGCCCCGAGCTCACCGGCGATCTCCCGTAGCTCCTCCTCCTCACTCTAGTTCCTCTCGAGCTCCACCCACTCCTCAGGCGACTCCTTGGTGGTGCACTGGTGCCGTCCGACCACGTTGGAGCCCCTGGTGCAGCTCCACATCACCGTCGTCAACAACTCCGGCGAACCCCGTGTTCTGCAGCCGCTAGAGAGGCTAGTTCCGACCCCGTCTGACCACCCCTGGCCAAACCACGGGTACGGGTAGGTGTTCCTCGACCCCCCTCTCTCTTTCTATCCCTCTGGTTCCGGCTAGGCACTCGTCGCCGGAGAATGCGACGGAGAAGCGCCGCCCGCCTATGTTTCTCTCTCTCTCCCCTGACCTGACGCATGGGGCCCGCTGTCAGCCTCACTGCTCACACCCGAAGCGGTATGAGTGGCGGCGTATTCATGGAATACACCATCGATGTCACCCCCTGGTTTTCTTTTTATTCAAATAAATCAAATATTGCCCAGAAACTTTGACCTACTGTAACTTTTTAACCCTAAGTCCAAATGAGTTGATTCTTTTTGCATTGTGTTCTTATTGAAAAGATCTAGGAGCACTCAAAAAATGAGAAGTTTCTCCGCTGTCTAGATTTTCTGGTAGTTTTTAGAAGTGTTCTTGATATTTTCTTTTTGTGATTTTAATTGTTTTCAGAAGCAGAAGCTTGTCTTGCAGAGACCCAGGAGGAGTGTGAAGCTCCTCTGAGCTAAGGCAAGCCACACCAACATTTTCATGGTGTCATTACAATATTCATGATTTTCCAACTTGAAAATGAGTTATTTCTGGCATATAACTATTTAATGAATAATGCTTGTGTTAGTTATTTTGTCATGGGTAAAAATGCTTAGTTTACAGAAGTGAGTACCTAGACTAGTGTGAGCTAGCATGAGTAGTTTGACTGTGTAAATTTGTATGGACATGTTATGACTAGTATCGTTATTATTTTCTTATGTGAATGCTTGGTTTCATATGGTAATGATAAAACTAAAAATGACGAGGGTTAATAACCAGTAAGAAAGAATCAGTAAAGTTTATGGATGACTTGTGCAAGTAGAGCTTTTGATGATGTTGATCTGTTTATTCTAAGTGATATATAATGCATGTCATATGGTTGCATGATCATGGCATATGGTGACTCGAGTATTTTCATTTCAAGTTAAACCTGATGTTAATTGAATTTAAATATAAAGCTGATTGGGTCATGGTGCCACTGAATCAAGTTTTTCCCAGTGCAACCACATTTGCCTTTATGGGAAGGCCTTTATTGGTCTGTTGTCATGCCTTTGGTCCGTGCCTCCAACGAGGGAATGTTATGGGCGTGCAGTACGCTGGACCGATAAGCAGACATAACCTTGTGTGCCCGTTGTTGTTGTTATGGTACCTTGTCCCCGTTTTGGACCGTTTAAGTTTTGCCACGACGGTGGCCATTGATGCCTTTGGTAGGCACAGGGCCACCCATGACTTAGCCCAGTGGGAAGTTAGTCGGAGTGGTCGGGAGAGTGTCATGGCAATGGGACAGTTCCGTCGGAATATCGTTGGTCCACCCGAATGGGAGTGCGAGGCCATGGATTCCGTGATGTGGGTCTAGTGTACTACCTCTGCAGAGTATATTTATATCTATCGATAGCCGCGTCCTCGGTTACGGACACAACTCGTGAGTAAGTCACACCATGGATCAACATTAATAAGTAATCTTGCACACTAAGTTATATGCTTGGCACTGGTTAAGTGATGATGAGATCAGTGAGACTGATGTTGTGGAAACCAAAGTGTTGGTTTTGTTTGTGATCTGGGAATGATCACCTTCTGGTTACGAGGTAACCTGTTGGTAAGAGATTCTGAGGGACCCGGTGCACAAGTTTGGTTGCATGGCATGAGTAGTATGTTTTATCTGTATTCAACTTGATTAAATGTCATGATATTGTTTCCCATTATGTTTATGCTTGTTGTGAGCTTGCAAGTACATTCAATGTATCAACCTGGCGTGTTATGCCAGCTTTCAAGAAAGTCTAATTGGATCGAGTGCTGCCGTGTCTAGATCGTGTTCACATCGGTGTACCTGTGCTATGGAGTCCCGCCGCGTCATCGTTCCGCTTCCACGTAGTTGTCGTGATCGAGGCCCCTTTATGTTCACTAAATAATGGACATATTGTGCAGCCGCACCATGTGTGCTGCTTGGCCTCACTACTTGATGTAATATCGCACTATGTTTCCGCTAGCATCAATAAAGTGACTGTTTTCTGTAATAAGATGTTGTGTGTTTCCAGAAGACTTGATCTCTGGGCTGTCAAAGCAAGGTAAACCGGTTGCTCTGAGCCGGGGTGCCACAATTATTGAAACTAAAGATTATGATTCTCCCCCTAGATATGAATTGCCTAAGGTACCTGAGGGTTATATTATGGATGAAGAAACTGCTAGAGACTTTTTTGCTTGCAATGATAGAGATGATCTTAAGAAACTATTAGTAGAGCTGAAAGAAAATTTACGAATGCTGGAATGCAATATGACCCTAAGTTTGCTACTTCACCTATCTTTGTTACTGAAAAGGATTATGGATTCTCTTTCGATCCTGCATTAATTACTTTGGTTGAATCTGATCCTTTCCATGGTTATGAAACTGAAATTGTTGTGGCACATCTTCCTAAATTGAATGATATAGCCACCCTATTTGCTCATGAGGAAAAAATTCGCTATTAGTATATTCTTAAGTTGTTTTCCTTCTTGTTAAAGGGTGATGCTAAGATATGTTTTAATTCTCTTGCTCCTGGTTGTGTGTGTAGTCCCCAGGATATGATATATTACTTCTCTAAAAAATATTTCCCTGCTCATAAGAAACAAGCTGCTTTACAGGAAATATATAACTTTGTGCAAATTGAAGAAGGGAGTCTCCCACAAGCTTGAGGAGGCTTCTCCAATTACTTGATGCTTTCCCTAATCATCCTCTCAAGAAAAATGAAATACTTGATATCTTTTATGATGGACTAACCGATGCTTCTAGGGACCACCTAGATAGTTGCGCTGTTTGTGTTTTTAGGGAACAAACTATCGAACAAGCCGAAGTGCTATTGAATAGAGTAATGACAATGATTGGACTCTTCCCGAACCACCTCCTAAGCCAACTCCGAAGAAAAGAGGTATTCTATTTCTTAGTCCTGAAGATATGCAAGAGGCAAAGAAATCTATGAAAGAAAAAGGCATTAAAGCTGAAGATGTTAAGAATTCACCGCATATTGAAGAAATACATGGTCTTGATAACCCGACACATGTAGTATAGGTAAATTCTCTCTATAGATTTGATGAAGGTGATATTCCTTACAATAAGTCTGCTAGTCAATGCTTGGATGAATTTGATAACTTTATTGTTAAACAATAAAACTTCAATGCATATGTTAGTAGACAATTGAAACATAATGCTTATATGCTTGAACGCTTGGGGGATTATATGTGTAGAACTGTTAATAGTCTTAAGCTTGTCAGTAAACATGCTTCCATGGTAATAACTCAAGTAGAACAAGTACTTAAAGCACAAAATGATTTGCTTAATGAGATGAACAATAAAAACAATGATCATGTTGTTAGAGTTATGACTAGAGGTAGTAAATGACTCAGGAACCTTTGTATCCCGAGGGCCATCCTAAGGGAGTTGGACAAGATTCTCAGGGAATTAATACTGACGCACCTAGTACTAGTAATAAAAAGAAGAAGAAAACTGATAGGACTTTGCATGCTTCTAGTGAACCTACTATAGACACACTTGAGAATCCAAGTGATATTTCTATTTCTGATGCTGAGACACAATCTGGTGATGAACATGAACCTAGTAGTAATGTTAAATGATGATGTTCATGTTGATGCTCAACCTAGTAATGACAATGATGTGGAGATTGAACCTGCTGTTGATCTTGATAACCCACAACCTAAGAATAAACGTTATGATAAGAGAGACTTCGTTGCTAGGAAGCATGGTAAAGGAAGAGAACTATGGGTTCATAAACCCATGCCCTTTCCTCCTAAGCCATCCAAGAAAAAGGATGATGAGGATTTTGAGTGCTTTGCTGAAATGCTTAGATATGTCTTTTTGTGTATGCCTTCAACTGATATTCTAAAAATGTCCCCTTATGCTAAGTATATGAAAGATATTGTTACTAATAGAAGAAAGATACCAGAAGCTGAAATTTCCACCATGCTTGCTAATTACACTTTAAAGGGTGGAATAACGAAGAAACTTGGAGATCCAGGAATACAAACTATACCATCCTCCATTAAAAGAAACTATGTTAAAACTACTTTATGTGATTTGGGAGTCGGTGTTAGTTTCATGCCTTTCTGTTTATACCCTAGACTCCATTTGAATAAGTTGACACCTACTGAAATCTCTTTGCAAATGGCTGATAAATCAACTGCTATACCCATTGGTATTTGTGAGGATGTGCCTGTTGTGGTTGCAAACGTTACTATCTTGATGGACTTTGTTATTCTTGATATTCCCGAGGAGGACAATATGTTGACCATGCTTAGTAGAACCTTTTTGGATACCGCAGGGGCTGTTATTGATTGCAACAAAGGAAATGTTACTTTTCATGTTAATGGTAATCAGCATACAGTACACTTTCTGAAGAAACAACCTCAAGTTCATAGTATCAATTATATTGGAAAAATTTCAACGATTACTATTGGAGGTTTTGAATTCCCTCTTCCTACTATCAAGAAGAAATATGATATTGTTACTGTTGGGGACATGCATATCCCCATTGAGGTAACCTAGTGTTATTCGAAAATTCTCCGGTTTCATGTTATTCGAAAGAAGTTTGTTAATACGACTTGATCAACCTTGTTAATGGATTCCTTTTGATGAGCATGAGATGGATGAATTTAGAAAGCACAACCTTCTGTACCCACCTTTTACTTTCTGTTATTTAGAATAAATATAGCACCTACTTTCCTTGATTATAATGCTATGGTACACTACCAGTTTTTGGAGAGGAATGAACAGTCCCTCCTGCACCGACTAATCTTTGACAGGCAGCATGCTGTCCATATTACCCTTCCTGCTCCTGCCTTCTTTAACTTTCAAGTAAAACAGAGATACTTTATAACTAGGGAGGAGGCGAACGAGTATGAGAGAGAGGTGGAGGCCGCTCGCCTCCATGCTGCAGCCATTCAGGCAGTAGCTGCCGCGTCCCAGTACAAGCCCGACTACAACTTTTGATATCCGCTAGGCCAGCCATGGCCCTAGACCAACTTAGGCCAAAAGCCTAAGCTTGGGGGAGTACTTATTTCTCACCGACATTACATTCATTTTCACACACTCATTTCAAATGTCTGTGTTCATACATTTTCATTGTATTATCCATGCTAGTTTATTTCCTTTTTCTCACTTTCTTCTCGTGTGTTTGAAAAAAATTGAGAAAATCCAAAAAAAATTAGTTGTAGATTCTTTTTAATTTTCTTTCTAGTTTATTAAGTTGTATTATTAAAAGAAAACCCAAAAAGATTTCTCATTCTTCTTTTGCTTGTTGGGAGATTTCCCGTGTAAATAGATTTTCTCATTTTTGTTTTACTTTCTTCTAGAAAACAAAAACTCCAAAAATATTTCAGTGTGTTTCTTTGAAATTATTTTTCGTTTTCTTTGGCTCGTAAGGAGAAGACCACGATGAAAATGTTGAGTGGCTCTCGTATGCATTATTGTTGATCTAACAAAGAGCCCATATTACTTTGTCTTCTCCTTTGAATAAATGTTTGCAGATTCCAGCTTAGTCCAATGCACGTGCACTCTTATTATTATTCATATCGTTCGGTCGTGCAAGTGAAAGTCAATAATGACGATATATGATGAAATGATTGAGATGGAGAAAAGCTGGTATGAACTCGACCTATTTTGTTTTTGTAAATATGATTAGCTCATCGTTCTTGATTCAGCCTATTATGAATGAAACATGTTTGCGATGACAATTAGAGATTATAGTTATTGATGCCATGCTTAATTAGCTAGGAGTTTATAACGGTTTATCTTGTGTGCCAACATGCAAATTAAAATGGTTATGATGTGGTATGATAGGATGGTATCCTCCTTTGAATGATTCAAGTGGCTTGACTTGGCACATGTTCACACGTGTAGTTGAATCAAAATCAACATAGCCTTCGCGATATTTATGTTCATGGTGATTTATATCCTACTCATGCTTGCACTCAATGTTGGTTAATCTCAATGCATGTTTATGACCGTAGTCGCTCTCTAGTTGGTCACTCCTCAATCTTTTGCAAGCCTTCACTTGCACTAAGCGGGTATACTGCTTGTGCATCCAATTCCATAAACCTAAAGTTGTTCCATATGAATCCACCATACCTACCTATATGCGGTATTTACCTACCGTTCCAAGTAAATTTGCATGTGCCAAACTCTAAACTTTCAAATATTAATCTGTTTTATATGCCTGAATCGCTCACGTAGAGATTGGGGGCTGTCAGCATCTTCCATGCTAGGTAGGTTATTCTCACGATGAGTGTTTATTCACTTATCATTCACGAGAAAGTAGCTGGTAATCAGGATGCCCAGTTCCATGATCTAAATCAAATAAAATATAATTTCAAACAAAACTCCCCTAGGACTGTTGTTGGTATGGGTGGTACGTACCCGTTGTTTCGGATCAGCCGTGGAGTGTGATTGTTGGTGGAGGGGGAGTAAAAACTTTACCATTCTGCTTGGGAACCACCTATAATGTATCTAGCATGGAAGATACCAAGATCTCTTGGTTGTTATGTTGACAATGAAAGCATACCGCTCAAAATTATATTCATCTCTGTTTCAAAGCTCGAGCTCTAGCACCTCTGCAAATCCCTGCTCCCCTCTGCGAAGGGCCTATCTATTTACTTTTATTGTTGAGTCATCATCATCTTATAAAAGGCACCAATTAGAGAGCACCACTGTCATTTATATGCATTGTTATTAATTGATATTGAGTATGACTGTGACTGGATCTCTTTTACCATGAATTACAATGTCTAGTCAGTCCTTGATCTTCAGGGGTGCTCTCCATTTATGTTTTGCGGTCTCAGAAAGGGCTAGCGAGATACCATTATATCTTATTGTATCATGGTTGTTTTGAAAAGTGTTGTCATCCGAGATTTATTATTATTACTCGCTAGTTGATTATGCCATTGATATGAGTAAATGTGAGACCTAAATGTTATTGTGAATATGGTTAGTTCATAATCTTTGCTTAAAACCTGAATGCTGGCTATACATATTTGCAACAACAAGATCAAACAGAGTTTGTAAAATTTTTTCTTTGTCACTTTTAGTTTGTCAACTAAATTGCTTGAGGACAAGCAATGGGTTAAGCTTGGGGGAGTTGATACCTCCATCGTATCTACTTATCCAAACTCTTTTGCCCTTGTTTTGGACTCTAATTCGCATGATTTGAATGGAACTAACCCGGACTAGCTGTTTTCAGCAGAATTGCCTTGGTGTTACTTTGTGCAGAAATAGAAGTTCTCGGATTGACCTGAAAATTTATGGAGAATATTTTTGGAATATATAAAAAATATTGGCAAAATAATCAACTAGAGGGGGTCCACCCATTAACCACAAGGGTGGGGTGCGCGCCCTACCCCCTGGCTTGTGGGACCCCTAGAGACCCTCTGACCTCAACTCCAACTCCATATAACCCTATTCGGGGAGAAAAAAATTGAGGGGAATAGTTCAGTGCGTTTCATGATACGGAGCCGCCGCCATCTCCTGTTCTTCCTTGGGAGGATAGATCTGGAGTCTGTTTTGGGCTCCGGAGAGGGCAAATCGACACAGTCATCATCATCAACCATCCTCCATCACCAATTTCATGATGCCCACCGCCGTGCGTGAGTAATCCCATCATAGGCTTGCTGCACGGTGACGGTTAGATGAGATTTATCATGTAATCGAGTTAGTTTTGTTAGGGTTTGATCCCTAGTATCCACTATGTTCTGAGATTGATGTTTCTATGACTTTGCTATGCTTAATGCTTGTCACTAGGGCCCGAGTGCCATGATTTGAGATCTGAACCTATTATGTTTTCATGAATATATTTGTTTTCTTGATCCGATCTTGCAAGTTGTAGACACCTATTACGACTTATGATCCGCATACCCCAAGGTGACAATAACTAGGATTCTTTCCGGTGATTACCGTAGTGTGAGGAGTTCATGTATTCACTAAGTGCTAATGCTTTCTTCCGGTTCTCTATCAAAAGGAGGCCTTAATATCCTTTAGTTTCCATTAGGACTCCGCTGCCACGGGAGGGTAGGACAAAATATGTCATGCAAGTTCTTTTCCATAAGCACGTATGACTATATACGGAATACATGCCTACATTATATTGGTGAACTGGAGCTAGTTCTGTGTCACCCTAGGTTATAAATGTTGCATGATGAATGCCATCCGACATAATTATCCATTACTGATTCATTGCCTATGAGCTTTTCACATATTGATCTTTGCTACGTTACTTTGCCGCTGCCACTGTTACAATTGCTACAAAACTACTACTGTCACTTCTGTCACCGTTACCGTTACTTCCATACTACTTTGCTACTAAAAACTTTGCTGCAGATATTATGTCTTCCAAGTGTTGTTGAATTGACAACTCAACTGCTAATACTTGAGAATATTCTTTGGCTCCCTTTGTGTCAAATTAATAAATTTGGGTTGGATACTGTACCCTCAAAAACTGTTGCGATCCCCTATTCTTGTGTGTTATCATCTACTGGCACCATCGCCATCTCGTCAACCTCGGAGAACCTAACAAAGTGGTCTTTCCACTCATAAACATGACGATGAAGACAGTCCGCATCAGGTTTGTCGGGAAGCATTAAAAGAACCACACCCTTCGTAATCGAAAGCACAACTAGGAAATTATTATGGTGAAGTACACCCTCGAGAACACGTGGCGACAAGGACACAACAGCTGGATAGTTTAGTAGTAGAACTCATCCTCAGGTCTTCCAGTTCACACGGCATGACTTTGAGAACTTCATCTCCACCGCGGACCTGATTCAAATTAAACAGAAACCTAATATTTTATTACTACCTCTGTTCAGAAATATAAGATGATTTTTGATATTTTACTCCATATAAGACTATATATACGCACAGAAATTGAGTGAACAAAGACACTAGAACATGTCTTCAAAGGCATGAGAGCAGAGGGATTACTCGCAATATCCATAACACAAGTTACTGAGGCTACTATACTCTCTTCAAAGGCATGAGAGCTAAAATCTTGCATTTCCTACAACTAGCATTGATGTTCATAAAGTAGTTGAGAGTAATATGTAAGAAATCAGTGTTATGTGCAAAAATCATATGTATGTCAACCTCTCTCATGTTTTGGTCAAAAGAGCAATTTAGAACCGTCATTAGCACACAAAAATCACATGCAAGATCACCCAAAAAGTTGTACTACTAGTACTAGTACTGCGTGTTAGATGAAAAAACATGATCAAGATCGCCAAAAAGATCATCAAGAAGAGCTATTACCTGGACTAGCTTAACGAGGGATCCTGGAGAGGCGGGCTTGGACAGGGCGATGGCCTTGAGCTTGTCTGCAGTAGTCTCGGTGGGGTGCTTGCGCTTCTTCGTACCTTGAGCCTCGACGGTTTTGGCCAGAGCCATGGACATCACTTCGGCCGGTGCTCCAGGGTCCATCAAGAAACTGTCAAATAGAAATAAAAGAAAATAAACCACGATCACAAGCCCAAAAGAAGAATAGAGAGGGAGTTATGGGATCAGTCGCAGGGTTGCAAGACCGAGCCTTGGCCAGAATCAACACCATTGATGCGCTCACCTTTCCTTCTTTGGGAGAGAAGAACAATGGTAGAAGCGCGTCAGGGTTTTCTTGAAGAAATGAGGAACAAGACGAGGGAGAAGCGAGTTGGGGTTTTCTTCAAGAGAGGAAACTGAGGGAGAAGAGTGAAAGATGGTTGCTTCATCCATCCAACTTACTACTGGAAAGGTGGGCGTTTTGTGATTTGAAGGCTCATTGGGCATTACTGTGGCGCTTCAACCAGGGTAGTCTACCGTGGAGTTGTGCACTCTAGTACGTAGTAATTTAGTGCATGGCAAGTGGCTACTTCTTGAGCTTTTGTTGGTTTTTCCCTTGAAGAGGAAAGGGTGATGCAATAAAGTAGAGATAAGTATTTCCCTCAGTTAAGAACCAAGGTATCAAATCCAGTAGGAGATACAAGCAAGTCCCCAATCTATGCACCTGCACAAACAATTGAACATTTGCACTCAATGCGATAAAGGGGTTGTCAATCCTTCACGGTCACTTGCAAAGGTGAGATCTGATAGAGATAGATATAAAAGATTACTAAAATGTAAAGCAAAGTAAAATTAAATAAAATGCAACAATGTATTTTTGGGGTTTTTTGGCTTATAGATATGAAAATATATAATGGAAAATAGACCCGGGGGCCATAGGTTTCACTAGAGGGTTCTCTCTTGAAGGCAAATAATATGGTGGGTGAACACATTATTGTCGTGTGATTAATAGAAAAGTGCAAAGTTATGACGATATCCAAGGCAAGGATTATGCATATAGGCATCATGTCCATGTCAAGTAGACCGACTCCTGCCTGCATCTACTACTATTACTCCACACATCGACTGCTATCCAGCATGCATCTAGAGTACTATGTTCATAAAGAATGGAGTAACGCCTTAAGTAAGATGACATGATGTAGAGGGATAAACTCAAGCAATATGATGAAAACCCCATCTTTTTACCCTTGATGGCAACAATACAATACGTGCCTCGCTACCCCTACTTTGTCACTGGGTGAGGACACTTCAAGATTGAACCCAAAACTAAGCACCTCTCCAATTGCAAGAAGAACCAATCTAGTTGGCCAAACCAAACCGATAATTCAAAGAGAAATACAAAGATATCAAATCATGCATATAAGAATTCAGAGAAGATTCAAATAATATTCATAGATAATCTGATCGTAAATCCACAATTCATCGGATCTTGACAAACACACTGCACAAGAATATTACATCGGATAGATCTCCAAGAACATCGAGGAGAACATGGTATTGAGAACCAAAGAGAGAGAAGAAGCCATCTAGCTACTAGCTATGGACCCGTAGGTTTGTGGTAAACTACTCACGCTTCATTGGAAGGGCAATAGAGTTGATGTAGAAGCCCTCCGTGATCGAATCTCTCTCCGGCAGGATGCCGGAAAAGGTCCCAAGATGGGATCTCACGGGTGTAGAAGGTTATGGCGGTGGAAAAGTATTTTGGTGGACGCTTCTGGTCGTTTCGGAATATTTGGGAATATATAGAGGAATAATTAGGGTTAGGGGAGCTCTGAGGGCCCACAAGCCCTCAGGGCACCCCCCTAGGGCGCGCCCCCTGGCTCGTCGCCTCCTTGGGACTCCTCTGACTTCCTCTCCAAGTCTGCTGGGTGTCTTCTGCTCCAAGAAAAATCATCATGAAAGTTTTGTTCCGCTTGTACTCCGTTTGATATTCCTTTTTCGTAAAACTCCAAAACAAGGAAAAAACATAAACTGGCACTCGGCTCTGGGTTAATAAGTTAGTCACAAAATAATATAAAATGGCATATTAATGCATATAAAACATCCAAAACAGATAATATAATGGCATGGAATAATCAAAAAATATAGATACGTTGCAGACGTATCTAGCATCCCCAAGATTAATTCCTACTCGTCCTCGAGTAGGTAAATGATAAAAACAGATTTTTTTAATGATGAATGCTACATAGCATATTTATCCACGTAATTTTATTTGTTGTGGCATGAATATTCATATCCATAAGTTTCAAAACTAAAGTTTAATATTGAGATAAAAACAATAATACTTCAAGCATACTAATAAAGCAATCGTGTCTTCTCAAAATAACATGGCCAAAGGAAGTTATCTCTACAAAATCATATAGTCTGGCTATGCTCCATCTTCATCACACAAAGTATTAAATCATGCATGACCCTGATGACAAGCCAAGCACTTGTTTCATACTTTTGATGTTCTCAAACTTTTTCAACTTTCACGCAATACATGAGTGTGAGCCATGGATATATCACTATAGGTGGAATAGAATATGGTGGTTGTGGAGATGACAAAAAGAAGGAGATAGTCTGACATCAACTAGGCATCTCAATGGGCTGTGGAGATGACCATCAACATATATCAATGTGAGTGAGTAGGGATTGCCATGCAACAAATGCACTAGAGTTATAAGTTTATGAAAGCTCAAAAGAAACTAAGTGGGTGTGCATCCAACTCGCTTGCCCACGAAGACCTAGGGCAATTTTAGGAAGTCCATCATTGGAATATACAAGCCAAGTTCTATAATGAAAAATTCCTAGTACTATATGAAAGTGACAACATAGGATACTATCATGAAGATCATGTGCTACTTTGAAGCACAAGTGTGGCAAAAGGATAATAGCATTGCCGCTTCTCTCTTTTCTCTCATTTTTTTCTTTTTTATTTGGGCTTGTTTGGCCTCTTTCATTTTTTGTAAAGTCCGGAGACTCATCCCAACTTGTGAGGGAATCATAGCTTCCATCATCCTTTCCTCACATGGGACAATGCTCTAATAATGATGATCATGACACTTTTATTGACTTACAACTCAAGAATTACAACTCGTACTTAGAAGAAAAATATGACTCTATATGAATGCCTCCGGCGGTGTACCGGTATGTGCAACGATCTAGCATAGCGATGACATCAAAAAATGGAATATCCATGAAAACATGATGCTAGCTATCTTACGATCATGCAAAGCAATATGACAATGATGGAGCGTTTCACAATAAAACAGAACGGTGGAAGTTGCATGGCAATATATCTCGGAATGGCTATGGAAATGCCATAATAGGTAGGTGTGGTGGCTGTTTTGAGGAAGGGTATATGGTGGGTATAGTGCACCTGCGAAGTTGCCCAGTACTAGAGAGGCTAGCAATGGTGTAAGGGTGAGAGTGCGTATAATCCATGGACTCAACATTAGTCATAAAGAACTCACATACTTATTTAAAAATTCTATTGGCTATGGAAACAAAGTACTACAGACATGCTCCTAGGGGGATAGATTGGTAGGAAAAAACCATCGCTCCTTCCCGACCACCACTCATAAGGAAGACAAAAGATAAATAAATCATGCTCCGACTTCATCACATAACGGTTGACCATACGTGCATGCTACGGGAATCACAAACTTTAACACAAGTATTTGTACCAATTCACAATTAATCAATAGCCTGACTCTAATATCACCATCTTTATATCTCAAAACAATCATAAGGAATCAAACTTCTCATAGTATTCAATGCTCTTCATACGAAAGCTTTTATTATATCCCTCTTGGATGCCCATCATATTAGGACTAAATTCATAACCTATGAAAATTACCATGTTGTTTAGAGAGACTCTCAATATAAGTGAAGCAAGAGAGTTCAACAATTTCTATGAAATAAATCCACCACCATGGTCTAAAAAGATATAAGTGAAGCACTAGAGCAAAATTGCCTAGCTGAAAAGATATAAGTGAAGCACATAAAGTATTCTAATAAATTCACGATTCATGCGTGTCCCTCTAAAAAGGTGTGTACAGCAAGGATGATTTTGGCTAACTAAAAAGCAAAAATTTATATCATACAAGAAGTTCCAAGAAAAACACATATCGTGTTGTGAATAAAAATATAGCCTCAAGTAAATTTACCGATAGACGAAGACGAAAGAGGGGATGCCTTCTGGGGCATCCCAAAGCTTAGATGCTTGGTTGTCCTTGAATATTACCTTGGGGTGCCTTGGGCATACCCAATCTTAGTCTCTTGCCACTCCTTATTCCATAGTCCATCAAATCTTTACCCAAAACTTGAAAACTTCACAACACAAAACTCAACAGAAAACTCATGAGATCCGCTAGTATAAGAAAATAAATCACCACTTTTTGGTATTGTTGTGAACTCATTCTTTATTTATATTGGTGTAATATCTACTATGTTCCAACTTATCCATGGTTCATACCCCCCGATACTACCCATAGATTCATTAAAATAAGCAAACAACACATAGAAAACAGAATCTGTCAAAAACTGAACAATGTGTAGCAATCTGAAAACTTCGTATACTTTTGTAGCTCCATTTTTTTTGAAAAAATAGGACAACCTGGGCTATTTGTATATCAATCTTTTGTAAAAAAATTCAGGATTTTATCGCGCTTTTGTGAATTATGAATATTATTTTACTGGGCATAAAAGTTTATGTTTTTCAACAAGATTAAATCAACTATCACCGTAAGCCATCCCAAAGGTCTTACTTGGCTCAAACACTAATTAAAACACCAAACACAATTACTACAGAGTTAATAATGTGTATTTTGAAAAAAAGAACCAAAAACATAAAAATAAAATTGGGTTGCCTCCCAACAAGCGCTATTGTTTAACGCCCCTAGCTAGGCATAAAACATAGGTCTAGGTATTGTCATCTTTGGTATGCAATCCATAAGTAGCTCTCATAATAGATTCATATGGCAACTTAATTTTATTTCTTGGAAAGTGTTCCATCCCCTTCCTTAGCGGAAATTGAAATCTAATGTTTCCTTCTTTCATATCAATAATTGCACCAATCGTTCTAAGGAAAGGTCTACCAAGAATAATAGGACATGTAGGATTGCAATCTATATCAAGCACAGTGAAATCTATGGGAACATAATTCCTATTTGCAACAATAAGAACATCATTAATTCTTCCCATAGGTTTCTTAATAGTGGAATCCGCGAGATGCAATAGAGAACAATCATCAAATTCACGAAACCTAGCACATCCCATAAAGTTTTTGGAATCATAGAAACGCTAGCACCAAAATCACACAAAGCATGTCACTCATAATCTTTAATTTTAATCTTAATAGTAGGTTCCCACTCATCATAAAGCTTTCTATGGATAGAAACTTCCAAGTCATGTTTTTCTTCAAAAGATTTCATCATAGCATCAACGATATGTTTAGTAAAAGCTTTATTTTGATTATAAGCATGAGGAGAATTCAACATGGATTGCAACAAGGAAATAAAATCTATCAAAGAACAATTATCATAATTAAAATCCTTGAAATCCAAAAGAGTGGGTTCATCGCCACTACTTAAAGTTTTGATTTCTCCAATCCCACTTTTATCATTTTTTGCATTAAGATCTAAAAACACCAAATCATTGGAACGCCTTCTAGATAAAGTTGACTCATCTCAAGTCCCATCGTTATCAAGATTTATATTAGAAAACAAAGATTCAATAGGAGTCACACTGATCACTTTAAGATCTTCATCATTATTATCACAAGCAATCGAAGAACACGTTTTAATAAACCAATCTCGCTTAGCACGCATCTTAGTGGTTCTTTCTTTACATTCATCAATAGAAATTCTCATAGATTTTAGAGACTCATTAATATCATGCTTGGGTGGAATTGATCTAATTTTCAAAGAATCAATCTCAAGAGAAATTCTATCCACGTTCCTAGCCAAATCATCAATCTTGAGCAATTTTCTTCAACCATAGCATTGAAATTATTTTGAGAACTAATAAATTCTTTAATATTGTTCTCAAGATTAGAGGGCATCTTATTATAATTTCCATAAGAATTGTTGTAGGAATTACCATAATTATTAGAGGAATTACTAGGAAACGACCTAGGGTTGAAATGACCTCTATACACGTTATTACCAAAATTATTCCTACCAACAAAATTCACATACATAGATTCATTACTGTTCTCAATCAAAGTAGACAAGGAATAACATTAGGATCAATAGGATCACTCTTACTAGCAAACAATTTCATAAGTTCATCTATCTTTCCACTCAAAGTATTAATTTCTTCAATCGCATGCACTTTTTTACTAGTAGAAGATCTTTCGGTATGCCATTGAGAGTAATGAGCCATAATATTATCTAGAAGTTTAGTAGCTTATCCTAACGTGATTTCCATAAAAGTACCTCCCGCGGGCGAATCTAAAAGATTTCTAGATGCAAAATTCAATCCGGCATAATTTTTTTGTATAATCATCCATAAACTTAAACCATGAGTAGGGCAATTTCTTATCATCAATTTCATCCTCTCTCGAGATTGTGCAACATGTTCATGATCAAGTTGCTTAAAATTCATTATATCGTTCCTAAGGGAGATGATCTTAGCGGGAGGAAAATACTTGGAAATAAAAGTGTCTTTACACTTATTCCATGAATTAATACTATTTTTAGCAAAGATGAAAACCAAGTTTTAGCACGATCTCGTAGTGAGAACGGAAATAGCTTCAATTTAACAATATCATTATCCACATCTTTCTTCTTCTTCATATCACACAACTCAATGAAAGTATTTAGATGGGATGCGACATCTTCACTAGGAAGGGCGGAAAATTGTTCTTTCATAACAAGATTCAGCAAAGTGGCATTAATTTCATAAGATTCCACGCCAGCATTGGAGAAGTCATTATTATTAGTATTGGAAAAGTCACACAACTTGGTATTTTCTTGAGACATCGTGACAAAGCAAGCAATCTAACACACAAGCAACCAATAAGCAAACGAAAAGATGAACGGAAGAAGGGCGAATAAAAAGGAATTTTTTTATGTATTTTTGTGAAAAACATTTTAGAAGTGGGGGAGAGGAAAATGAGAGACAAATGGAAAATAATGTAATGCAAGAGATGAGAGTTTATGGTGGGTACTTAGTAGCCTTGATGTAGATCTCCCCGGTAGTGGCTATCGGATTCCGGGCTCCACAGCCCAAGAAAGGTTCAAACTCAGGGGCATGTGCGAAGAACTCAACCTCTCAAGCGAATCGACCCGCTGCTCTCACGACCTAGCTCGATGAACGGGAAGGGAAAGGACACGGCAGTTTACCCAGGTTCGGGCCACCTTGCGGTGTAAAACCCTACTGTTGCTTTGTGGTGGATTAGCCTCGCGGGGGGCTGAAGATGAACTAGTACAAGGGGAAGAACAGCCTTAGGAGGCTTGTTCTTGTGATGAGCCCTTGGGGCTTTGCCTCTCAAGGGCTCGAGGATTTGATGAGTCGATCTCTTCTATGGTGGTGGCTAGGCTATATTTATAGTGGCATTGGTCCTCTTCCCCCAAAACTTAGGCGGGAAGGGATCCCACAACGACCAATTCTGTAAGGGGACAAGTAGTACACTTGATCCTGACGAAAGGTGGTCTTCGCCTGCAAAGCTTCTGATTGTGATGTCGTGGTGGGCTCGGCGATGACATCCATCCTCCATTCTGGCGGTCTTGGTCTCGTTGCACGCAAATGGCAACCTTTGGCTGATTCCTTGGGACTCCGCACCTGCGCTTGCCTCCTTTGCACCAAAGAGGAAACCTGCCGCTCTGTGCCCACTGGCACGCGCCTGGGCTTGGTCATCATGGCTGATGTCACCTTGGCCTCATGAGGCGAATGCTTTCATAGAAATCTCTGCTCCTCAGGAGGCCGCCTGGGGAGGCCGCTCCCTCAGGAAGTCTTGATGTCGTCCGCCTCGTGGGTCTTGTCTTATCGTGGTTGAAGATGGGTCGTACCAGGCCGTCGATGGAGCCACGTCGTGGGCCGCAGACAGGTAAGTCTGGGTACCCTGGTTCTCAGAACACCGATAGAAGCCCCGGGGGCCCAAGGCGCACTCACACTTGGCTTCGTGCGAAGCTAAAGGGCAAGTGCGGAGCACCGCGGGCCCCAATCGCCTGCAGGCTGAGTCGACTCGTGGCGCTTGATGGGACTTGGGCGTCTCTGCTTCCCCATGCTGCCTCGACAACCGTTTGACTTGACAACTGCCTGCTGCATGCAGAGGAAACAATTATTACTGCAAATCATGGGAGGCCGACAATTGACCTCCCCTTGGCTATAAATGCGGGAGCGGGCGGAGCCCCCTGCCCATCCACATCTTCTCGCTCCTGGCTTCTCCCTCTTCTTGCTCCACCACCTCGCTAGAGCATGAATGCACTGACAAGGAGGTTCTCGACCGTGGAGAAGGGAAAGCCCCCCAAGGAGGGGCCAGACTCGCCCCCACCCAAGAGGGGCCGCATACGCCCCCGCAATTACACTGCGACGTCGGCAACGGCTCCTCGCGGGCATGGGCGCCCTCCTTTAAAGGCTGGTGCTGCCTCTGGTGGTTATGGGGCACGTGTTTTTGTGGTGGAAGCCGCCGCGGTCAGGGAGCCGCTGTGAGGAGGCGATGTTGGAGATATGCCCTAGAGGCAATCATGTATGATGATAATTCCTATGTGTTTATGAATAAAGATAGTCCTTGGACATTATCAATGATGTGTATCAGCAAGTACATGACTTGTTTGTGGGACTATGCATTGTATGATGACTGTCCTAAAAGGTCCCTAGTCGAAAGGGCTGTGTGGAAGCGCAGCCGACTAGACAAGCATATGACACGGTCGATGGCTTGGTCTCACTAGCCATGGAGCATTGGATGCTAACCGGATAATATGGACTTGGAAAGGTCTGGTCGGATTCGACGTAGTTGGATCCGAGTCGAGATAAGGTCCGAGTCGGACAGACCCAACTATGAGACGCAACGATATTTCATCTGTGAGTCTCTAGTACAACATACGTTCTATGTCCTAAGACCTGAGCTGACGCATGTACTCGGGATGGTGACAGACTTCCTTTGGGCCGACCAAACGCTACTCCGTGACTGGGTAGTTACAAAGGTAGGTTTCGGGCTTGTCCAGTCCCATGCTGCGAGACATGGTCGAGCAAGATGGGGTTTGCCCCTCCGATCAGGAGAGATATACTCTGGGCCCCTCGTGTGATCCGACCAACAGAAGCATGGCCATGCGACAAGGATTATGAGATAAGACGAATTTTGGTCGGCATCACTAGAACGAGAAAGAGGTCGGGCTAGCACAAGGATGACAGTCTCGCCTTGAGCCCGACAACATATATCGTGAGGCAAAGGGAATAGAAGTCTGACACGTTATATAGGTTCGCCTAACCAGCTTCATAGTCTGCTTGGTGGTCGGCACGCCTTGCTAGAGGCCGCTACCAACCGTGTAGGTCGGAGGTGATCCGAACTGTGACCTAGCCAACTTGAACCTAAGGGGTCGCGCACTTAAGGGAAGGAACCTACAAGGTCGGATCCGAGGACACTGGTCGGATGCGATCTGAGCTGTATTCGGATTGTGGCCGAGTAGACTTGTGGGCTTTAGGGTCCATGCGAGTCCCAAGTGTTGAGCCTACGACGGACGCCTATATAAAGTGGAGGTGCGACACACTCATGCGATTGATCTCTTCGGCGCTGCGACTAGGGTTTGCATGTGTTGCGAATAGCCACCTTCACTCGCCGTCGATTGTGTGATCGGACCTAGCAGTCCGCCGCACGGTGTTCCTCCTGCATGCACGGATACCGTTAGAGGCGGTGCACTTGCGCCGCTCCGGCGAACTTGTACGTGGGATCGGACGACCGACTGTTCGAGGGAGATCAGACAAGGAGGAGACGATCTACGCGGGCGCGCTGCCCCAACTCTTCTTCTGCTGCACGGCACTGCGCGTCTAGTGGTAACGAACTGTGATCCATCTCCTGTAGCATGTTCCTGTTGTTCTGCGCGTAGGAAAATTTTAATTTGCAGTCGACGTACCCTACCGTAGAACCCAATAGACGAGGCACGCGGTGGCCATTCGTCCACCACGATCGCGGTCCCACTTAGCTGATTCCCCCCCGGAGTTCGTGGTGTGGGTGGAGAAGCCTGTAGGCACCTGGCTCTGGCTCCTGCTCTACCGGATGGGGGGCCTTGTTGCTTCTGGCTTCAGGCCGATGGCTACTGTAGCAAGGCCTCATGGGTGGAGGCCGAGGTCACGCCCACCGGCAATGTGTTCCTGAACCGCGGGTGGCAGTCATTTGCCCGTGCACAAGACCTGCGTGGGAGGTGCACCTCCACTTCAGGTATGACAGCGTCGCGACCCTCCACGTGAGGATCTTCAGGGAGGATGGCCCGCACGTAGGCTGCTGCTTGGAGAGCGACAACAACAACGACGGTGATGATGACGGCGGACGAGGGGCGGCGTCATCGCTGGTGATGACCTCGCCCTTGGCGGTGGTCGTGTCGCTTCCAGCAGCGGTGACTTCTCCTTCGCGGAAAGCTCCAGCGACGAAGACTCTCATGAGCCACCGTGTCGCCGAGTCTGGCCGGGAGGGGAGATGAGCTGCATCGCTGCCGCGCCCCGGTGAAGCGGGAGGACGGCTCTGAGTGAGCCCAGGCGCTACCGGACCCGGACCTCAGGAGCCACCGTCGATGTGCACCTACTTTTGTTGTTTTTTTGCTGCAAAAAGAAGAATTAGGAGGCCCTGCCAGGGCGTGTAATGGACTATGGCGCTTGCACCGTTATGTTATTATTTCCATGCTCCTTCCTGATATGTGTGTTGCCGTTGATTGCGATTGGGATAACTTACCTTAGATTTCCTATGATGAACTTCTGCGCTGCGGAGCACTCCCCGTCGAGGGGTGACCCAGTGGTCAACAAGCTTTAGGAGGGTGGCCCTCGTAGTTGCGGAACTAGGAGGCCCCAGAGGTGCAGTGCCTGCAAGCTCGTTCGAGAGCGTCGCGTGAGGAAAAATACGCCATAGGGCTAGGGACTGAGGCTTTGGCGAGGTGTGTTCGTGGGCAAGCCTGAAGCGCGCATACCTGCCCAGCCCCGGCACGCGGGATGCGTGAGGAGGAGCGATGGTCAACTGCCACTCCTCTTGAAGCAAGGCCTGAGAGAATGAGCGGGGCAATTAGAAAAATTCCCAACCCTCAAAAAGTGATGCTGAAACTCCAAATTCCATTCAAGAAGTCACAAATCAGACACAGAAAGCAAGCAAAAAATAGTCGCATCCGGCACCTATACTAGTCTTCTCATCGGCGCGGAGGTAAGTGCTGCCACTAGGGCATGGGAGGGAGCCCCCGTGAGGCCCAAGGGTGACGCTCAGGAGACTCCGGGGCATGTACATCCCCAACTCATTATTACATGAGAGTGTCACGAGGGGAGACCTTCACAGGCGCGGAGCCTTCTTTACGGGTAGAACTTCCGGAGGTGCTGGATGTTCTAGGCATTCTGGATGGGGACCCCGTCCTGGATCTCCAAGTGCGCGGCGCCAGGCCTGGAGACACGGGCGATCCTGAGCGGGCCCTCCTACATAGGGGAGAGCTTGTGAAGCCCTTCCCTGGAGAGCACCCGCCTCAGGATGAGGTCACCCACCTCGAGGTTCCTGGAACAGATGTTGCGACAGTGGTACCGCCGCAGCGCCTGCTGGTACCTCGCAGCTCGGAGCGAGGCTTGGCGACAACATTCCTACCGCAACACGAGGTCCATCCGCTGTGAGGCGTCCTGACGCGCCTTGTCAAATGCCAGGACCCGCAGGGAGTGATGCCTGACCTCGTGAGGGAGGACCGCCTCGGTTCCGTAGACGAGGAAGAACGGGGTCTCGCCTGTAGGCTTGGTGGCGGTGGTGCGGATGGACCACAGCACAGACGGGAGCTCGTCGAGCCAGCCTCTGCCGCCGGCCTCGAGCTTTTTTCTTTGAAGCTCCTTGCCTTGAGGCCCCTCAAGACCTCCGCATTGACGCGCTCGGCCTAGCCATTGCTCTGCTGGTGCGCCACCGAAGCATAGTATATCTGCATTCCAAGGTTAGCACAATATGTTTTAAAGAGGTTGCTCGTGAACTAGGAGCCGTTGTCGGTGATGATGCGGTTGGGCACCCCGAAGCGGCTTACGAGGACCTTGATGAACTTGACTGCAGAGCCGACCAGGATGGTCCAGACAGCTTCCACCTCTGCCCACTTGGTGAACTTGTCGATGGCGACATAGAGGTAGTGGTAGCGCCCAGGTGCTCGAGGAAATGGACCCAAGATGTCCAACCCCCACACTGCAAATGGCCCCGAGAGCGGGATGGTCTAGAGGCCTTGAGTGGGCTGGTGGATCTGCTTTGCATGGAATTGACAGGCTTCACAGGATCTTACCAATTCAGTGGCATCATTGAGCACCTTGGGCTAGTAGAATCCGCTATGGAACGTCTTGCCCACGAGGGTGTGTGATGAGGAGTGATGCCCACAATCCCCACCGTGAATGTCGGCCAGCAGCTCACACTCTTGCTCCTTGGAGATGCACCACAGGGAGACGTTGTTCGGGCGCCTCCGGTAGAGCTCGCCGTCCTGGATGTAGTATGCGGTGACCTGGTGGGCCACCCACTCTGCATCCTCTTCCTTCTCCGGCAGGGTGCCTTGAAGAAGGTATGCTTTGAATTTCTCGGTCCAGCACCCCTCCTGAGGCTAGAGCGCGAGGAGCAGGCGAGCCCTGAAGCCGGGCCGTAGGCTGGGGAGCCCATAGTGGGCACCGCAGGTAGCTCCTCCTGAGGCAGCACTGGCTCGGGAACAGGGGGTTGTCGACGGCCCGAGGAGCTGTTCCTCCAAGACGCCAGGCTCCTGGGGGAGGCACCGGGACACCCTTTTGGTGATGTTGTCCACCTCCTTGTTCAAGCCGTGCGGCATGTCCTACAGTTCCAAACCTAAGAATTGCTTCTCAATTTTGCGTACCTCCTCGAGGTATGCCTCCATGTGCTCGTCCTTCGGCATATACTCCTTGTTGGAGAAATTTATGAGGAGCTAGGAGTCGCCCCTGATGGTGAGGCGCCTGACCCCCAGGGCAACCGCGGCCCTGAGCCCGGCGATCAGACCCTCAAATTCGGCGATGTTGTTGGAGACCTTCTCACCGTGCTGGCAGCAGAGCTGCGTGGCATAGCAGAGCTTGTCTTGGGTGGGTGAGATGAGGACGGCTCCAACCCCCGCGCCATGATGTGCAAATGCGCCATCGAAGTACATGACCCAGCCATCATAAGCTTCCTCTCCTGGGGCGAGGGAGTGGTCCTCGCCCACTTCTTCGCTTGGTGCGTAAGTCCATTCAGCCACAAAGTCAGTGAGGGCTACGCCCTTGATGACTCGGGTGCTATTGAATTCCCGCTGGAACGCTTGCAACTCAATGTTCCATTTGGCGACCCTTCCTACGGCGTTAGGGCTTCGGAGCACCCTCTCCAGGAGCTAGGCTGAGACGACCTTGATAGTGTGGCCTTGGAAGTAGTGGCACGTCTTCGTGGAAGCGACGAGGAGTGCAAGGAGAAGCTTGTGCAGCATGGGGTAACATGCTCATGTGTCACGTAGTACGGTGCTGATGAAGTAAACGGGATGCTCAATGAGGGAGGAAGTGTCCGCCGAGTCTTGTTCCTCTTGAGGTGATTGAGTCTCAGGAGCCCCGTCTTCTGTTGCCTCAGGGGCCCCGACCTCAGGAGCCCCAGCTCTTGAGGGTGGGTCCATGGCCTCAGGCATGCCATTTTGAGGTCGCGACTCCTTAGACGGATGCGCGGCTCCGCGCCGCACACTCTTGACTGCATGTTCCTCGTGGAACGCCACCAGCGCCGCACTGGATGAGTGTGGCATGGCGACCAGGTAAAGCACCAGGGGCTCAAGAGGGCTAGGCGCCACCATCACCAGTGGGCTGGTGAGGTACTTCTTGAGGTCTTGGAAAGCCACATCAACCTCTGGAGTCCATTCGAACGGGCCCTTCCTCTTCATCATCTTGAAGAAAGGGAGGTCGTGCTCGCCTAGCTTGGAGATGAAGTGCCCAAGCGAGATCATGCAGCCTGCCAGCTTCTGCATTTCCTTGAGAGTTTGAGGGGGGGTCATCCTTTCTATCGCCTTGACCTTACCTGGGTTGGCCTCAATTCTTCTGTGCGACACCAGGAACCCCAACAGCTTACCAGACGGGACACCAAATACACACTTCTCAGGTTTTAGCCACAACTTCACCTCGAGCAGGTTGGCGAATGTCTCCTCCATATCTCCAACAAGGGTTCTTGCCTCCCGGGACTTGACTACTATATCATCGATGTAAGCCTCTGCGTTCCTCCCGAGCTGCTTGCCCAAGGTGATGTGCATCAACCGTTGGAAGGTTGCCCCGACATTGTGCAACCCAAACGGCATGCAGGTGTAGCAATACACCCCGAACGGGGTCAAGAAGGCCGTCTTCTCTACGTCTTCCACTACCATCTTGACTTGATGATAGCCCGAGAAGGCGTCCAGGAAGCACAATAGATCACACTCGGCGGTACAATCGACGATCTGGTCGATGCCCGGAAGAGGAAATGGGTCCTGAGGGCAGGCTTTGTTCAGGCTCGTGAAGTTAACGCACATGCACTCTTTTCCACCCTTCTTGGGGATGATGACTGGGTTTGCCAACCACTCCGAGTGCCGCACTTCCCGGACAACGCCGGCCTCCTGCAGCTTGTGGGTCTCCTGGACGATGAACGACTCCTTCTCTGGGGCTTGTCGCGGCGCCTTCTGCTTCACGGGGCGCGCGTGGGAGCACACCATGAGGTGGTGTTCGATCACCCCTCCCGGAGCGCCCACCAGGACCGTTGCTTGCCATGTGAATACATCCTTGTTTGCATGAAGGAAGCTGACTAGCGCCTCCTCCTGGTCTCAAGGGAGGCCAGCGCCTATGTGAAGCTAGCTCCTGACTCCCCGTCCTCGTCGACCAGTACTTGATTCGTCTCAGCTCGGTCTTGGGAAAAGAACGACTTCTTCTTCGTCGGGGCAGCCCCCAGGCCCTCCAGAGCTCTCCCTGCATTTGGCCGCACGGCTGCCGCGGCCTTGAAGGCAATCCTGAGGGCTGTCAGCGCATCCCCAGTATCTCCCGCCATGGTGAGGACACCGCTGCTTCCTGGCATCTTCATGATGTTGTATCCGGGATGAGTCGCCACCATGAACTTGGCGAGGGTTGGGTACCCAAGGATGTCATTGTAGGGGAGCCCTATACGCGCGACGTCGAAGTCGATGAGCTCAGTGCAGTAATTGTCACGCGTTCCAAAGGTGATAAGGAGGCAAATCTGTCCCACGGGGCAGCTGGAGCCGCCGACCACTCCGGAAAATGGCTTCATGGGGAGGAGCCGGTCATGAGGCACGTGAAGCTGGCCGAACGCCTCCATGGAGAGGACGTTGAGGTTGGCGCCGCCATCTATGAGGGTCCTGGTGACTGCTACGTTGCAGATAGTGGGGGCGCAGAGCATGGGTAGTGCGCCGACGCCAACCGTGGTCTTGGGGTGATCCCTGGAGCCGAAGGTGAGATCGGCCTTGGGCGTCACCCAGCCCATAGGGGCCCCATGGGGGGACGGAGAAGCCCCCATATGGCAGAAGAACTACTTGGCGTGGCGGCTTGAAATGGGCGCGTGTGACCCGCCAAGGATGGCCATGATGGCGTGGGGTGCTGGAGCCGCGAAGCGCGCGATGAACAGCTTGCGCAACTCTTCCTAGGAAGCCACCAAAGACTCCAGCAGGTCGAGCGGCTAGGAGCGAGGCGCGCCTGTGAGCGCCGTATTGAGCCAATTTACAATGGCCTTATCGTCTCCGCCCGCTGCCGAGATGGCCTCCATGTACACCTGTAGGAACTCCACAGGGTCCACCGAGCCATCGTAGCACGATGGCAGCTCCGGCCTGAACTTCGGAGGCTATCGCACCTGACGCAAGGCGGGTGGGGGCAGGGGTAGGCCCGAAGGCCCATGACGCCTCCGAACGCACCCAGTGGACTAGAGGAAGGAGCGGCGCCCGCCATGGAGACCCAGCAGCAAAGGTGAAGCACGGTTGATGAAGAGGCCAAGCTTCGACACGCCCCCTACCTGGCGCGCCAAATGTCGGATTCCGGGCTCCGCAGACCAAAGAAAGGTTCGAACTCAGGTGTGTGTGCGAAGAACTCAACCTCTCAAGCCGATCGACCCGCTTCTCTCACGACCTAGCTCGATGATCAGGAAGGGAAAGGACACGACAGTTTACCTAGGTTCGGGCCACCTTGCAGTGTAAAACCCTACTCCTGCTTTGTGGTGGATTAGCCTCGCGGGGGGCTTAGGATGAACTAGTACAAGGGCAAGAACAACCTCAGGAGGCTTGTTCTTGTGATGAGCTTTTCTGGCTTTGCCTCTCAAGGGCTCGAGGATTCAATGAGTCGATCTCTTCTATGGTGGTGGCTAGGCTATATTTATAGTGGCCTTGGTCCTCTTCCCCAAAAACTTAGGCGCAAAGGGATCCCACAACGGCCAATTTTGAAAGGGGACAAGTAGTACACTTGATCCTGATGGAAGGTGGTCTTCGCCTGCAAAGCTTCTGATCGTGACATCATGGTGGGCTCGGCGATGACATCCATCCTGCCGTTCTAGAGGTCTTGCTCTTGTTGCACGCAAACAACAACCTTTGGTTGATTCCTTGGGACTCCGCACCTGCGCTTGCCTCCTTTGCACAAAAGAGGAAACCTACCGCTCTGCACCTGCTGGCGCGCGCCTGGCCTTGGTCGTCATGGCTGATGTCACCTTGGCCTTATGAGGCGAGTGGTTGCATAGAAATCTCCGCTCCTCAGGAGGTCGCTTCCTCAGGAAGTCTTGATGTCGTCCGCCTCGCGAGGCTTGGCCCCTCACGTGGGTCTTGTCTTGTCATGGTTGAAGATGGGCCGTACCAGGTCGTCGATGGAGCCACGCTGTGGGACACAGGCAGGCAAGTCTGGGTACCCTGGTAGCCTGAACGCTGACAGCGGCGCTAGAAATACTTCCTGCTACTTCTTGACCTTGCGTTAGTTTTTCCCTTGAAGAGGAAAGGGTGATGCAGCAAAGTAGAGATAAGTATTACCCTCAGTTAAGAACCAAGGTATCAAATCCAGTAGGAGATACAAGCAAGTCCCCAATCTATGCTCTAATAATGAAGATCATGGTGCTACTTTGAAGCACAAGTGTGGTAAAAGGATAGTAGCATTGCCCCTTCTCCCTTTTTCACTCATTTTTTTTTTGTTTTTTGGGCCTTCTCTTTTTTTATTTTGGCCTCTTTTTTTATTTTTATTTTCCGGAGTCTCATCCCGACTTGCGGGGGAATCATAGTCTCCATTATCCTTTCCTCACTGGGACAATGCTCTAATAATGAAGATCATCACACTTGTATTTACTTACAACTAAAGAATTACAACTCGACACTTAGCACAAAATATGACTCTATATGAATGCCTCCGGCGGTGTACCGGGATGTGCAATGAACCAAGAGTGACATGTATGAAAGAATTATGAATGGTTGCTTTGCCACAAATATGATGTCAACTACATGATCATGCAAAGTAATATGACAATGAGGAAGCGTGTCATAATAACTGGAACGGTGGAAAGTTGCATGGTATATCTCGGGATGGCTATGGAAATGCCATAATAGGTAGGTATGGTGGCTGTTTTGAGGAAGGTATATGTTGGGTGTATGGTACCTACAAAAGTTGCGCAGTACAAGAGAGGCTAGCAATGGTGGAAGGGTGAAAGTGCGTATAATCCATGGACTCAACATTAGTCACAAAGAACTCACATACTTATTGCAAAAATCTATTAGTCATTGAAGCAAAGTACTATATGCATGCCCCTAGGGGGATAGATTGGTAGGAAAAGACCATCGCTCGTCCCCGACTGCCACTCATAAGGAAGACTATCAATAAATAAATCATGCTCTGACTTCATCACATAACGGTTCACCATACGTGCATGCTACGGGAATCACAATCTTCAACACAAGAATTTCTACAATCCACAATTACTCACTAGAATGACTCTAATATCACCATCCTCATATCTCAAAACAATCATAAGGAATCAAACTTATCATAGTATTCAGTGCACTTTATATGAAAGTTTTCATTATATCCCTCTTGGATGCCTATCATATTAGGACTAAAATCACAACCAAAGCAATTTACCATGCTGTTTAAGACTCTCGAAATAATATAAGTGAAGCATGATAGTTCATCAATTTCTTCAAAATAAAACCACTGTCGTGCTCTAAAAAAGATATAAGTGAAGCACTAGAGCAAATGCCAAACTACTCCAAAAGATATAAGTGAAGATCAATGAGTAGTTGAATAATTATGTTACTATGTGAAGACTCTCTAACATTTAAGAATTCAGATCTTAATATTTTATTCAAGCAGCAAGAAATTCCTAATGAAATAAAATGACGCTCCAAGAAAAACACATATCAGGTGGTGAATAAAAATATAGCTCCAAGTAAAGTTACCGATGAATGAAGACGAAAGAGGGGATGCCATCTAGGGCATCCCCAAACTTAGGCTCTTGGTTGCCCTTGAATATTTCCTTCGGGTGCCTTGGGCATCCCCAAGCTTAGGCTCTTGCCAGTCCTGATTGCATAGTCCATCGAATCTTTATCCAAAACTTGAAAACTTCACAACACAAAACTCAACAGAGAACTCGTAAGCTCCGTTAGTATAAGAAAATAAAATCACCACTTAGGTACTGTTGTGAACTCATTCTAAATTCATATTGGTGTTATGTCTACTGTATTCCAACTTCTCCATGGTTCATACCCTCCGATACTACTCATAGATTCATCAAAATATGCAAACAACACATAGAAAAACAGAATCTGTCAAAAACAAAATAGTATGCAGTAATCTGGAAACTTTACATACTTCTGTAACTCCAAAAATTCTGAAAAATTAGGACAACGTAGAAAATGTGTTTATCAATCATGTGTAAAAAATTCAGATCAAAAGCAAATTCCAGTGAATTTTCAAAATTCCTGGACTCAGAGCAAAAGTTTCTATTTTTGCACAGAATCAAGTCAACTATCATCCACACTATCCCAAAGGCTTTACTTGACACTTTATTGAAAAAAGCTACAAAACAAGATTAACACTGTAGATTAATCATGTGAACACACAAAAACAGTAGGGGTAAATATTGGGTTGTCTCCCAACAAGCGCTTTTCTTCAATGCCTTTTAGCTTGGCATGATGATTTCAATGATGCTCACATGAAAGATAAGAATTGAGACATAACGGGAGTATCATGAAGCATATGACTAGCACATTTGAATCTAGCCCACTTCCTATGCGTAGGGATTTTGTGAGCAAAAATTTATGGGAACAAGAGTCAACTAGCATAAGAAGACAAAACAAGCATAACCTCAAAACTTTCAACACATAGAGAGGAAACTTGATATATTGCATCTCCTACAAGCATATATTCCCCCCTCATAATAATTTTCAGTAGCATCATGAATGAAATCAATAATATAACTATCACATAAAGCATTATTTTCATGATGCACAAGCATAGAATTTTTATTACTCTCCACATAAGCAAATTCTTCTCATGAATAGTAGTGGGAGCAAACTCAACAAAATAACTATCATGTGAGTCATAATCCAATTGAAAATTAAAATCAAGATGACAAGTTTCATGGTTATCATTATTCTTTATAGCATACATGTCATCACAATAATCATCATAGGTAGCAACTTTGGTCTCAGAATGAATTGAACCTCTTCCAAAATAGTGGATTCATCACTAAATAAAGTCATGACCTCTCCAAATCCACTTTCATAATTATCACAACAAGATTCAACACCCTGCAAAATAATGGGATCATTAGTTCCTAAAGTTGACACTCTTCCAAACCCACTTTCATGAATATAATCATCATAAATAGGAGGCATGCTGTCATCATAATAAATTTGCTCATCAAAACTTGGGGGACTAAAAATATCATCTTCATCAAACATAGCATCACCAAGTTTGTGGCTTTGCATATCATTAGCATCCTGGATATTCAAATAATTCACACTAACAACATTGCAATCATGCCCATCATTCAAAAATTTAGTGCCAAACATTTTATAGACTTCTTCTTCTAATACTTGAGCACAATTTTCCTTTCCATCATTTTCAAGAAACACATTAAAAAGATGAAGCATATGAGGAAACCTCAATTCCATTTTTTTGTAGTTTTCTTTTATACACTAAACTTGTGATAAAGTAAGAAACTAAAAGATTCAATTGCAAGATCTAAAGATATACCTTCAATCACTAACCTGCCCGACAACGACACTAGAAAAGAGCTTGATGTCTACTACGCAACCTTCTTGTAGACTCGTGTTGGGCCTCCAAGTGCAGAGTTTTGTAGGACAGTAGCAATTTTCCCTCAAGTGGATGATCTGAGGTTTATTAGTACATGGGAGGCATAGGATGAAGATGGTCTCTCCCAAACAACCCTGCAACCAAATAACAAAGAGTCTCTTATGTCCCCAACACACCCAATACAATGGTAAATTGTACAGGTGCACTAGTTTGGCGAAGAGATGGTGATACAAGTGTAATATGGATGGTAGATATAGGTCTTTATAACATGAAATTATAAAAACAGCAAGGTAGCAAGTAACAAAGGTGAGCGAAAACGGTATTGCAATGTTTCGAAACTAGGCCTAGGGTTCATACTTTTAGTAGTGCAAGTTCCCTCAGCAATAGTAACATAATTGGGTCATATTACAATCCTTCAACGCGCAACAAAGAGTCACTCCAAAATTACTAATAGCGGAGAAGAAATGAAGAGATTATTGTAGGGTACGAAACCACCTCAAAGTTATTCTTTTTGATCGATCTATTGGGCTATTCCTATGAGTGTCACAAATAGCCCTAGAGTTCATACTAAAATAACACCTTAAGACACACATCAACCAAAACCCTAATGTCACCTAGATACTCCAATGACACCACAAGTATCTGCGGGTCTGACTATACGATATGCATCACACAATCTCAGATTCATCTATTCAAACCAACACAAAGAACTTCAAAGAGTGCCCCAAAGTTTCTACCGGAGAGTCAAGACAAAAACGTGTGCCAACCCCTATGCATAAGTTCACAAGGTCACAGAACCCGCAAGTTGATCACCAAAACATACATCGAGTGGATCACGTGAATATCCCATTGTCACCACAGGTAAGCACATGCAAGACATACATCAAGTGTTCTCAAATCCTTAAATACTCAATCCGATAAGATAACTTCAAAGGGAAAACTCAATCCATTACAAGAAGGTAGAGGGTGAGAAACACCATTCCAACTATAATAGCAAAGCTCGCGGTACTTGAAGATCGTGCCAAATCAAGAACATGAGAGAGAGAGAGAGATCAAACACATAGCTACTGGTACATACCCTCAGCCCCAAGGGTGAACTACTCCCTCCTCGTCATGGAGAGCGCCGGGATGATGAAGATGGACACGGGTGATGGATTCCCCCTCCGGCAGGGTGTCGGAACAGGGTCCTGATGGGGTTTTCGTGGCTACAAAGGCTTGCGGCGGCGGAACTCCCGATATAGGTTTATTTCTGGGGTTTTTGGGATTTATAGCAATTTTTGGCGTCGAGGGCAAGCCAGGGGAGTCTGCGAGTCAACCACAAGATAGGGCCGGATGCGCCCCCTATCCTTGTGGTCGCCTAGGGACTCTTCTAGTCCATCTCCGATTCTATGTGGGCTTCTTCTGGTCCATAAAAAATCATCAGAAAGTTTCAGGTCATTTGGACTCCGTTTGGTATTCCTTTTCTGCGAAACGCAAAAACAAGGAAAAAACAGAAACTGGCACTGGGCTCTAGGTTAATAGGTTAGTCCCAAAAATAATATAAACTAGCATATAAATGCATATAAAACATCCAAGATGGATAATATAATAGCATGGAACAATCCAAAATTATAGATACGTTGGAGATGTATCATGCATCCCCAAGCTTAATTCCTGCTCGTCCTCGAGTTGGTAAATGATGAAAACATAATTTTTGATGTGGAATGGTACCTAACATATTTATCAATGTAATCTTGTTTATTGTGGCATCAATGTTTAGATCCATAAGATTCAAAACAAAAGTTTAATATTGACATAAAAGGGATAATACTTCAAGCATACTAATGAAGCAATCATGTCTTATCAAAATAACATGGCCAAAGCAAGCTATCCCTACAAAATCATATAGTCTGGCTATGCTTCATCTTCATCACACAAAGTATTAAATCATGCCCAACCCCGATGACAAGCCAGGAAATTATTTCATACTTTTGATGTTCTCAAACCATTTCAACTTTCACGCAATACATGAGCATGAGCCATGGACATAGCACTATAGGTGGAATAGAATATGGTGGTTGTGGAGAAGACAAAAAGAAGGATATAGTGTCACATCAACTAGGCGTATCAATGGGCTATGGAGATGCCCATCAATAGATATCAATGTGAGTGAGTAAGGATTTCCATGCAACGGATGCACTAGAGCTATAAGTTTATGAAATCTCAAAAAGAAACTTAGTGGGTGTGCATCCAACTCGCTTGCTCATGAAGACCTAGGGCAATTTGAGGAAGCCCGTCATTGGAATATACAAGCCAAGTTCTATAATGAAAAATTCCCACTAGTATATGAAAGTGACAAAATAGGAGACTTTCTATCATGAAGATCATGGTGCTACTTTGAAGCACAAGTGTGGTAAAAGGATAGTAGCATTGCCCCTTCACTCTTTTTTTCTCATTTTTTGTTTGTTTTTTGGGCCTTTTTTTATTTTGGCCTCTTTTTTTATTCTTATTTTCGTCCGGAGTCTCATCCCGACTTGTGGGGGAATCATAGTCTCCATCATCCTTTCCTCACTAGGACAATGCTCTAATAATGAAGATCATCACACTTTTATTTACTAACAACTCAATTATTACAACTCGATACTTAGAACAAAATGTGACTCTATATGAATGCCTCCGGCGGTGTACCAAGATGTGCAATGAATCAAGAGTGACATGTATGAAAGAATTATGAACAGTGGCTTTGCCACAAACATGATGTCAACTACTTGATCATGCAAAGCAATATGACAATGATGAAGCGTGTCATAATAAACGGAACAGTGGAAAGTTGCATGGCAATATATCTCGGAATGGCTATGGAAATGCCATAATAGGTAGGTATGGTTGCTGTTTTGAGGAAGGTATATGCTGGGTGTATGGTACCGGCGAAAGTTGCCCGGTACAAGAGAGGCTAGGAATGGTGGAAGGGCAAGAGTGCGTATAATCCATGGCTCAACATTAGTCATAAAGAACTCACATACGTATTGCAAAATCTATTAGTCAATGAAGCAAAGTACTATGCGCATGCTCCTAGGGGGATAGATTGGTAGGAAAAGACCATCGCTCATCCCTGACTGTCACTCATAAGGAAGACAATCAATAAATAAATCATGCTCTGACTTCATCACATAATGGTTCACCATACGTGCATTCGGGAATCACAAACTTCAACACAAGTATTTCTACAATCCACAATTACTCACTAGTATGACTCTAATATCACCATCCTCATATCTCAAAACAATCATAAGGAATCAAACTTCTCATAGTATTCAATGCACTTTATATGAAAGTTTTTATTATATCCCTCTTGGATGCCCATCATATTAGGACTAAAATCATAACCAAAGCAAATTGCCATGTTGTTTAAGATTCTCAAAATAATATAAGTGAAGCGTGAGAGTTCATCAATTTCTTCAAAATAAAACCACCGCCGTTCTCTAAAAAGATATAAGTGAAGCACTAGAGAAAATGGCAAACTACTCCAAAACATATAAGTGAAGGTCAATGAGTAGTTGAATAATTATGTTAGTACGTGAAGACTCTCAAACATTTAAGAATTTCAGATCTTAATATTTTGTTCAAGCAGCAAGCAAATCCTAATGAAATAAAATGACACTACAAGCAAAACACATATCATGTGGTGAATAAAAATATAGCTCCAAGTAAAGTTACCGATGAACGAAGACGAAAGAGGGGATGCCATCCGGGGCATCCCCTGGCTCTTGGTTGTCCTTGAATATTACCTTGGGGTGCCTTGGGCATCCCCAAGCATAGGCTCTTTCCACTCCTTATTCCATAGTCCATTGAATCTTTACCCAAAACTTGAAAACTTCACAACACAAAACTCAACAGAAAACTCGTAAGCTCCGTTAGTATAAGAAAATAAAATCACCACTTTGGTACTGTTGTGAACTCATTCTAAATTCATATTGGTGTTATGTCTACTATATTACAACTTCTCCATGGTTCATACCCTCCGATACTACTCATAGATTCATCAAAATATGCAAACAACACATAGAAAACGGAATCTGTCAAAAACAAAACAGTCTGTAGTAATATGGAAACTTTACATACTTTTGTAATTCCAAGAATTCTGAAAACTTACGACAACATAGAAAATTTGTATATCAATCATGTGTAAAAACTCAGATCAAAAGCACATTCCAGTGAATTTTCAAAATTCCTGGATTGAGAGCAAAAGTTTCTATTTTTGCACAGAGTCAAGTCAACTATCATCCACAATATCCCAAAGGCTTTACTTGGCACTTTATTGAAAGAAGCTACAAAACATCATTAATACAGTAGATTAATCATGTGAACACACAAAAACAGTAGGGGTAAATATTGGGTTGTCTCCCAACAAGCGCTTTTCTTTAATGCCTTTCAGCTTGGCATGATGTTTTCAATGATGCTCACATGAAAGATAAGAATTGAAACATAATGGGAGCATCATGAAGCATATGACTAGCACATTTAAGTCTTACCCACTTCTTATGCATAGGGATTTTGTGAGCAAACAATTTATGGGAACAAGAATCAACTAGCATAGGAAGACAAAACAAGCATAATTTGAAAACTTTCAACACATAGAGAGGAAACTTGATATTATTGCAACTCCTACAAGCATATATTCCCCCCTCATAATAATTTTTAGTAGCATCATGAATGAATTCAACAATATAACTATCACATAAAGCACTATTTTCATGATGAACAAGCATAGAATTTTTATTACTCTCCACCTAAGCAAAAATTTTCTCATGAATAGTAGTGGGAGCAAACTCAACAAAATAACCATCGTGCGAGGCATAATCCAATTGAAAATTAAAATCAAGATGACAAGTTTCATGGTTATCATTATTGTTTATAGCATATATGTCATTACAATAATCATCAAAGGTAGCAACTTTGTTCTCAGAATCAATTGGAACCTCTTCCGAAATAGTGGTTTCATCACTAAATAAAATCATGACCTCTCAAAATGCACTTTCATAATTATCACAATAAGATTCAACACCCTCCAAAACAGTGGGATCATTACTTCCTAAAATTGACACTCTTCCAAACCCTATTTCATCAATATAATCATCATAAATAGGAGGCACGTTGTCATCACAATAAATTTGCTCATCAAAACTTGGGGGACTAAAAATATCATCTTCATCAAACATAGCATCCCCAAGCTTGTGGCTTTGCATATCATTAGCACCAAATTCAAAGAATTTAGACTAACAACATAGCAATCATGCTCATCATTCAAAAATTTAGTGCCAAACATTTTATAGACTTCTTATTCTAACACTTGAGCACAATTTTCCTTTCCATCATTTTCACAAAAGACATTAAAAAGATGAAGCATATGCGGCAACCTCAATTCCATTTTTTGTAGTTTTCTTTTATAGACTAAACTAGTGATAAAGCAATAAACTAGAAGATTCAATTGCAAGATCTAAAGATATACCTTCAATCACTAACCTGCCCGGCAACGGCGCTAGAAAGAGCTTGATGTATACTACGCAACCTTCTTGTAGACTCGTGTTGGGCCTCCAAGCGCAGAGTTTTGTAGGACAGTAGCAATTTTCCCTCAAGTGGATGATCTAAGGTTTATCAGTCCGTGGGAGGTGTAGGATGAAGATGGTCTCTCTCAAAAAAAAACCTGCAACCAAATAACGAAGAGTCTCTTGTGTCCCCAACACACCCAATACCATGGTAAATTGTATATGTGCACTAGTTTGGCGAAGAGATGTTGATACAAGTGTAATATGGATGGTAGATATAGGTTTTTATAACATGAAGTTATAAAAAACAGCAAGGTAGCAAGTAACGAAAGCGAGCGAAAACGACATTGCAATGCTTCGAAACAAGGCCTAGGGTTCATACTTTCACTAGTGCAAGTTCTCTCAACAATTTTAACATAATTGGATCATATAACAATCCCTCAGAGTGCAACAAAGAGTCACTCCGAAGTCACTAATAGCATAGAACAAACTAAGAGATTATTATAGGGTACGAAACCACCTCAAATTTATTCTTTCTAATCAATCTATTGGGCTATTCCTATAAGTATCACAAACAACCCTAGAGTTCATACTAACATAACACCTTAAGACACACATCAATCAAAACACTAATGTCACCTAGATACTCCAATGTCACCACAAGTATCCGTGGGTTTGATTATACAATATGCATCACACAATCTCAGATTCATCTATTCAAATCAACACAAAGAACTTCAAAGAGTGCCCCAAAGTTTCTACTGGAGAGTCAAGACAAAAACGTGTGCCAACCCCTATGTATAAGTTCACAAGGTCACAGAACCCGCAGATTGATCACCAAAACATACATCAAGGGGATCACGTGAATATCCCATTTTCACCACAGATAAGCATATGCCAGACATACATCAAGTTAGTGTTCTCAAATCCTTAAAGACTCAATCTGATAAGATGACTTCAAAGGGAAAACTTAATCCATTACAAGAAGGTAGAGGGGGAGAAACACCATATGATCCAACTATAATAGCAAAGCTCGCGGTACTTGAACATCGTGCCAAATCAAGAACACGAGAGAGAGAGAGAAAACACATAGCTACCGGTGCATACCCTCAGCCCTGAGGGTAAACTACTCCCTTGTTAGGGGTTGGGTGTGACATATGCCAATGGATGGCTTATCATGGTGGGAGCGAGTAGAACGTCGCCGGTGCCTGGAAGCGGGATAAGGCATAGACACGAACGCCGGCGTACTTTACCCCGGTTCGGGTCTCTCCTAGGAGATAACACCCCTAGTCCTACTCTGCGGGGTCTCCGCATGATCACTAATGCACAAGTGATACAATGGTGCTCCTTGAGCTGTGTGCTAGAGGCAGAAGGAGGCAAGGCTAGCTCTTCCCTGCCCTAGGTATCTGGCTACTTCTATCTGGGTTCGAACCGTTTGCATGGGTGGCCTGGGGGGTTTATATAGGCCTACCCCCCAGGGGTACAATGGTAATTCATCCAGGTGCTAGGCCCGGCTGTCAGTGTGTCCAGCCTCCGGCTTCTCCGCCGACCATTGGGGCCCGCCGACTGGTTGATGGCTGCTTACTGTAGCCGTGTCGTTGGTGACAGGGGCTTGGTTATCTTAGTGTGGCTACAGTCCCGCCACCTCGTGGGAGGCCACTGTAGCCATACCTGGTCTTATCAGCTTAATGGCGTGCTTGCCTCGGGGCAAGGAACGGCCGCCTGCTGGAGGCCGGCCCCTCTCGAATCCGTCTGGTTGAGCTTCCGCCGTCTTCCTTGGGGCTCTTGCCCGATAGGGCCCGCCTCCGGTGGGCCGTACTGACAGACCGTCATGGGGAACAGGGCTCCGCCTGCCCGGAGCGACGCCAGGGGAGATATGGCATAGTGCCCCATCGTGCGGATATCTCCGTCTGTATGGAGCACTGTAGCCATGCCCGTACTGAGCATCGGAGGCGACACGCTTCACTGTAGCCTTGCTCTGACTTGTGCTCTCGATGGGGGCTCGGCCGCATCGTAGTCGTGAGGTGGCCGCCTGCCCGTTGCCGCCCTCTCTGGAGGGCGGCCATCAGGAGCCGGTCACTCGGAGCGCCGTAGACTTGGATCGGCCGCCCTCTGGCAGCCGGCCGCTGAGCCAGCCGGCGCCAGAGGGCGAAGCTCCAGCTTAGGGTCCAGCAAGGCGGAGCTGGCCCAAAGTCTTGATAAATCGAGGGACTCGGGTGAGCCTACCCGTGGCCCATTACTCCGACAGTAGTCCCCGAACCCGGTGAGGCACCGCGGTCGAGGGGCTGCGAACTCTGAGCGGCTTCCTCCCTCACCGGGCTCCGGGAAGACGCCGGTCCGCCGTGCGGCCAGTCGACTGCTGAGGCCGACCTCTTCCAGGCGGAGTTTGCACGATTGGTCTTTGAACTTCGAGGAGGGAAATAGGTGGCGTGCCTGCTAAGCTTCCCAGGTCGCCGCCCGCCACAGGCGCGCCACGCGGCGCATGTCAGCCTGGTTAGCCTGCCACCCCATGTCTTAGACGGGACATGACGCTGGGCCGGGCCCGCCACTACCGTGCCTCGGCAACCGAGCGGATCTGCTGCGCCGAAGGAGACGGTTGCCATTCCCACGACTATTAACAGCATGGTGAATGCGTGCGGGAAAACGGGGGCCGTGGGGGCATGGGCGCAGTTAATCCCTCGACCCACGTCCCACCCCCTCGGCTTCGTAGCCCGAGGGCTATAAGTAGGGAGGGGGGAGAGGTGCGGCAAGGCTCTCGCACCCCTCCCACTCTTCTTCTTCTTCTCTCTTATCCACCGCTGCTGCTGCTGCTGCTCTGTGCCGCCGTAGCACCACCGCCGTCGCCCGCTGTCGTCGCACTTCTCCTCTCCATGCCGCCGGCCGGAAGCCATGGCACGCGAGATAGGCGGCGATTGGGACGGGTCGACCGTGATCGAAGATCACATTTCCTTCCTCCGCGACACGTGCCAGATGCCCAACGCGGCCTTCATCAAGGCGCGGGTGCCGCCGGAGACAAAGATCTCGCCTGCGCCGCAGGAAGGCGAGCGGGTCATCTTCCGCTCGCACTTCCTCCATGACTTCGGCCTTCCGGTGAGCGGCTTCTTCTGCTCCTTCCTCGACTTCTACCATCTTCATCCTCACCACCTCACGCCCAATGCCGTGACTCTCCTCTCTGCCTTCGTCACGGCGTGCGAGGGCTACATCGGTGTCCTCCCCACAATCGAGCTATGGGGAGTGTTCTTTTATGGGAAGCTTGGCACCTCCGCCAGGGAGACGGCGGCCGAGTGCGGGGGCTTCATTGCCGTGTGCCGACCGGCGAAGCGGAACGCCTTCCCCGTCATCAAGCTGGCGCAGTCGGTGAAGATGTGGCAGCATTCCTACTTCTACATCGAGAACGTGGACCCGACCGCCAACTTCCTTAACCTGCCGGCCTACGAGGCCGGCCCCCCCACCGAGGCTCAGCCCACCTGGGGGTACAAGCCGAAACTGGTGTCGGCCGACACGGTGGCCGCCATTGGCCGACTTCAGGTGCTCCAGGAGTTGGAGGGCCTCGTGGCCTCCGACCTCCTCGTCGCCTTCATCGAGCGCCGGGTCCTCCCGCTCCAGAGCCGCCCTCATCCGATCTTCTGGATGGGCGGACACCGCGATCCGTGCCGGCTATGCACGAAAGGGATGCCGCCCGCTGAAGTAGCGAGGATGGTAAATGAGATCTCCGACCTCAAAGTGTCGGAGACGGAGTGGCGGTACTGGAAGCGACTGTACTCTCATCACAATCCGCCACCCGCTGTAAGTTTCTTCATTTCGTCCTTTGAACTGTTTCCTTCATCTTCGTTTCTCTTCATGACGCAACTCTTTCTTGGTTGCAGATTTACATGTCCGAGGCCACGGCCGCCCTCCTGGGGCCAGGTGATGACCTCCAGCCGGACAGGGCGGAGAGCGACTTGGACGACCCCGACTTGGGGGTGGCCGCCCTAGCCGACGACGCAATAGGCGGCGGTGGCAGGGCGGACGGCGGTGGTGGATCAGGCGGCTCCGAGGCAGGCGGCGGCGTGGGGGCTTGGCCTGACGACAACGAAGACGAAGACGAACCGCGCCCTGCCCGGAGCTCCGCCACCACCGGCGCCGACCCCTCTTCTGGATAGCCCGCCCATGGCGGCAAGCGCAAGCGGAAACAGGGCGCGGCCCTGTTCGGCAGCGTCCCGAAGAAGCCCAAGAACCCGGCCGCGGCGACCAGGCGGAAAGAAGCCGCGACCAAGGTGGCCCAATATCAGAGGCAGCCGAAGGTGCCTGTTATGGTGTCGGCGTAAGTATCCTTCCCTCACTTCTTGTCTTCTAGTCAATCTAGCGTGAGAGCCTTCCAACTTGTCTTCTTGTTTCAGGGCCCCGCTAACCCTCGAGAAGTCGAGCGCCGCCTCGGTCCTCAAGTCGGCAGCGACCTCCTCGACCAGTCGGCGGATCGACCCGCCGCCGACCTCCAGGAGGCGACAGAGCGGAATGTGCGGGAGGCGCGCGAGGAAGAGGCCGACCGCCTGGCCAAGGAGCAGGCAGCCTTGTCTGCCGTGTCTGCTGAGAGGGCGCTGGAGCAGGCGGAAGCCCGGGCCGCGGAGAAGGACCGGCTCGCGGAGGCCGTGTGCCGCCAAGAGCCGCTGCTTGTGGCGCCCCTGAACACTGCGCTGCTTCCGCCTGAATTCCATGCGACGGCCGAAGGAGCCGGAGACGACCACCCGCTCCGGGAGCGGGAGGGCAGCGACGTAGCTATGTCGGACATCTTCGTGCCGCCGCCCCCGCCCCCGCCATCTCCGCCAGCCACCGAGCCATGGGACGAGCAGCCGGTTGCGCCGCCAGCATCGCCGGTCGAAAATACGATGGTGACAGACCTGGTTCCTACGGTCCGCACACCCACGCGCCGTCGTCTGGAGAAGGCGGCCTCAGCGCCGCGAGCTCGTCGGCCCCCGACACCGAGGCGATCAGCGCCGCACCCGTGGGTTGGATGCACGGGGGCGGGACGGGCGCCCTGAACTAGGCGTCTCTTGACGTCCAGGCCAAGCTCCGGGCAGAGGCGGAGGCCCTCAAGCGCTGCAACGAGGCCTTCTTGGAGTCGCGCACCACCATCCACATAAGTTGTCTTTGGCTTTCTTCTTCGGATGAACCTCTTGCTTCTCTCATGGGGGCGCGCAAGCACACCCACTGGGTGTAGTCCCCAAGTTCCGGGCTGGCTGCTGAGCAGGCGGGCCGAAACTTTGTCTTGTGATTGTCGACCACTGACTTCATCTGATGTCTCTTCTGCATGACTATCACAATCTCCGCGCGAACGCCTACAACTCCAGGGTTTGGGAGCTGGAGACGCAGACGGCCCATCTGGCCGAGAGCCGGCGTAAGTTTCTATCTTCTTTCTTCGCGGGGGCGCGCTGGCACACCCGCGGGCTGTAGTCCCTGAGGTTCGGGCCGACTGCTGAGCATCCGGGCCGAATCTCCTTAGTTGTCTCTTTCCTTCGTCAACTACTTATTTTCCGCGGGGGCGCGATGGCGTGCCCGCGGGCTGTAGTCCCCGAGGTTGGGGCCCACTGCTGAGCAGTCGGGCCGAATCTCCTCGGTTGTTTCTTTCCTTTGTCTTGTCCGCTTGACTGATGCCTTTTTCTTCTCTTTCTTTCTTCAGAGGCCAATGCCGCCCTGCAGCAGCAGCTGGGCGAAGCCAACACCGCCCTGCATAGCAAGGAGGCGGAGTGCAGCAAGCTGGCGGAGGAGCGGGACCTCCTGGTCGCCCAACTTGCCGAGCAGGCGGAAACCCTCAAGGCGGCCCAGCTGAAGGTGAAGACGAGGAGACCAACCTCCTCGCCGAATTTGAGATCGAGCGCTCCGCCTGGGCCGACAAGGAGGCCCAGATGACGGCCTGCTTCAGCAGCATCGAAGACTTGGTCGATGGTAAGCCTCATTCTCTCAGTTTCTTGTTTTGAGCTGTCGGCCCTTGCTTATAGCCTTGGCCTTTTTCTTCTTCTGTCCGGACAGACTTATTCCCGGGCCATTCTGTAGCCGCAATCCAAATGATCGAGGCCCAGCGCGAGGAGTGAAGGGCAGAGGGTGCGCAAATCACCTCTGGTGCTCCCGGGACTCTTGGCAAACAGATCCTCAGCATTCAGGCATGACTTCGGCCTGCTCACCGCACGCTACGCCGCCTCCAGCGCATCGGAGCCTAGGCGGTCTCCGCCCTCTGGCCAGGCTTGCCGGCTCCGTGCACCCCAAGTCGGATGGCCGACTGGCTGGAGGTGGCGGCCGGCCGCCTGGAAGCCTGGACAGGCTCAGCAGCCTAGGCAGGGGCACGCCGGGCCTTGGAATTCGTCAAGGTGTGGTACCCTGGGCTAGATCTAGCCTAGTTGGCCACGTCTGGTCTGGAGGCGCAGGTGGAGCTGGCGGCGGTGGAAGCTGAGCTTGTCAACAGGGCGGCGGCGATCGCCGACTTCACCGACACCAGTGTCTTTGTCCCGGAGGTGGTTGAGGAAGGCGGCGAAGCTCCGCATGAGTGGCTCGGGTTAAACCCGGAGGACAACGAATATTCAGCCGAAGTCATCGACTCCAGCGAGGAAGGGGAAGACGGGGAGGAGGAGGAGGAGGAGTAGGAGGAGGAAGACGAGGAGAGCGACGTCGACCTGCCGGAGGTCGGGGCGGATGGTCAGCCCCAGCCTGACCGGGCCTCAAGCAACGAGGCACGCACCAAGGTGTTGCCCGCTACTGGAGGCATCCAGGTAGGGGCCACCCAGCCGCCCATTCCTCAGACGGACGCCATCGACCCCGTCCTCCAGCACTCCAACGCCCCGCCTTCTGCTGGTGATTCCTCTATTCGGATGGAGCCGCCTGCCGCGCCAGGCGGTGCAGCTGACTCCAGTGTCCAGCCAGAGTCCTCGGCCACGCCATCCGACACTGTCCAGCCGGACCCTTCTGCTGCACCAACCGGCACCGCCTAGCCGGAGTCTTCTGCTGCTCCTTAGGATTTTATTGCTTTCTACTTGCTGCTCTGAACATTTTGTTAAATTCGCGCAAATCCACCCGTGGGGTGTATATCAAAACTCTGTTTGAATGCCGGCCAGAGGCCTTTATCCATGTAAATATTTATCATTGCTTATGCTTGTTATGCCGACCTCCAGCCTTTTTTCCCTTTTTCTCCTTGGTTTTTTCCTTTGCCACCAACTCTTCGCTATGCTCTTACCAGCCGGTCAGCCGCTCTGCAGACCGTAGCTGATTTGAGCACTCTAGCCGTTTGTGAAGGGGGCTAGGACTTAGCCATTCGGAGTTTTTGGTAATAAAAGCGGAGGCCGGCCGTCCGGCCGCCAAGCAGCCAGACGGCTAGGTGCGGTGCCGCCCTCTACTATATGTGTTTTCTTCCTTAGTCATTCTTTCGTGTGGGGCACTGCTTTGCAACCTTTGCCCGCCATACAGTCGCTCTGCGAGCTGTGGCTTCTGACAAAGGAAGGTTTTGGTGTCGGCAAACTACTTGTCCGGCTGCAGGAGGCGGCATATTGTAGAAGGCGGCGAGGCTCCGGGCTGACTGGTCGAACCCGGTGCCAGGCGGAAGAATAAAACTGTACATTCTCATAGGCATGACACTTATCATATAGATAAAAGAGGGCAGTCCCCGAGCTCTTCTCGGGGGACCCGGAGTCTTTATACATAGTACAAAAGGCAGCGTGATACATACTGCTTTTAACTGTAAAACCTTCGGAGGAGGTTTGCGTTCCATGGCCTCTCCGTCTCTTTGCCTGAATCATCTCTCTTGCGTGCTCTGGGCTTCTGGGCATCGATCAGATAGTAGGCATCATTGCCCAACACCTTACTGATGATGAAAGGGCCTTTCCAAGGTGCCGAGAGCTTGTGCTGTCCGGCTGTTCACTGGATCAGCCGGAGCACAAAGTCTCCCTCCAGGAAGGATCTTGGCTTCACCTTGCGGTTGTAGTATCGGTGCAGACTCTGCTGGTAGATGGCCGACCGGCTGAGTGCCAACAGCCGGCCTTCCTCCAGCAAGTCGACGTCGTCTTCTCGTGCCTCCTTGGCGTCCGCCTCGGTGTACTTGGTGACTCTTGGGGAGTCGAACTCAATATCTGTCGGGATGACAGCTTCGGCACCGTAGACGAGGAAGAAGGGCGTGAAGCCCGTTGACTTGTTCAGAGTTGTGCGCAGGCTCCAGAGGACGGCCAGCAGCTCGTCGAGCCAGCAGCCGGCCGAACGCTCCAAAGGCTCGACCAGTCGGGGCTTGAGGCCGGACAAAATGAGGCCATTTGCACGCTCCACTTGGCCATGTGACTGTGGGTGGGCAACGGACGCTAAGTCCAGGCGGATGCCCTGTGTTGCACAAAAACGAGCCAAGGCTCCTTTGGCGAAGTTGGTGTCGTTGTCAGTGATGATGCTGTGTGGGATGCCGTATCGCATGGTGATGTCGGTGATGAAGGTCACGGTAGTCGGCCCATTCAGCCTCTTGATTGGTTTTGCCTCTATCCACTTGGTGAACTTGTCCACATCAACAAGCAAGTGAGTCATGCCACCGCGGGCCATCTTGAATGGTCCTACCATATCCGGTCCCCATACAACAAAGGGCCAGGCTATGGGAATGGTCTTGAGTGCAGAAGCCGGCGGGTGTGGCTTTGAGCGGAACCTCTGACACCCTTGACACTTCTGAACTAGCTCTTTGGCCTCTTCCAGGGTAGTCGGCCAGAAGAACCCATGGCGGAAAGCCTTGGCCACAAGTGATCTTGAAGCCGCGTGGTGGCCGCACTCGCCTTGGTGGATATCCCTGAGTATTGCCTGGCCTTGGTCCGACTCCACACACCGCTGATAAACCCCTGTGACGCTTCGTCGCACCAGCTCTTTTTTGACTATGGTGTAGGCTGCTGCTTGCCTCTGCACTTGTCGGGCTAAGATCTCATCGGTCGGCAGCTCTTTATTCACCAAGAACTTGAGGATCGGCTGAGCCCATGAGGGCGCCGCAATTTCTTCGACTACGACTACTGCAACTTGTATGAGGGCGGTTGGGCCGGGAGGCGGCGGGTTGGGGGCTGCTTCCGCCTACTGTGTTGAAGAAGTCCCCGGGCCGACTGCTGAAGTCCCCGGGCCGGGTTCAGAATTCCCCGAGCCGAGTGTGGCCGTAGCAGTCCCCGGGCCGCCTGTCGAAATCCCCGTGCCGGCCTCTGGGATCGTCAAGTCGGATCCGACTGCTTTGGGGGGGGCACAAAGATGGAGTCTGAATTAGGAGACGACTTGACAGACGGCTTCAGAAGTCGGCGTAGGGTGACGCCGGCTGGTATTGCTTGTCGGGTGGAGCCAATTCACGCCAAGGCATCTGCTTGCTCGTTGTCATTCCTTGGCACGTGAAGGAACTCGCACCCGTCAAAGTATCCGCTGAGTTGATGTACAAGGAAGCGGTAGCTTGCCATGTTTGCATCCTTGGTGTCCTAGTCGCCTGATGACTGCTAGACCACCAAGTCGGAGTCACCATAACACAGGATCCGGCGAATGCCGAGTTCCTTGGCAAGCCGGAGCCCGTGTATGAGTGCCTCATATTCTGCTACGTTGTTGGAGGAGGCGAAGTGGACTTGCAACACGTATTTGAGCTTGTCGCCCTTGGGAGAGGTGAGGACGATGCCGACTCCCAAACCAGTGCACATTTTTGAACCATCAAAATGCATCCGCCAATGAGTGGAGTATGGTGAAGGCGCAAATATTGGGTCTCAGCCCAATCGACGAGGAAGTCGGCCAACACTTGTGATTTGATGGCGGTGCAAGGCTGGTAGTGGATGGTGTAAGGGGCCAGATCAATAGCCCACTTGGCCACTCGGCCAGAAGCATCCCGGCTTCCAATGATCACAGCGAGAGGGGCTGTGCAGGCGACGGTTATTGGGTGCTCTTGAAAGTAAGGCTTCAGCTTCTTGGCGGCAAAATGCACGCCGTAACACATCTTCTGGTAATGGGGGTAGTTTTGCTTGGAGGCGTGCAATACTTCGCTCAAGTAATACACCGGTCTCTGGACCGGCAATGCTCTGTCCTTCTCCTTGCGCTCTACTACCATGACTACGCTGACACCCCGACTAGTGGCTGCAATGTAGAGGAGCATGGGCTCCTTCTCAGTCGGAGCCGCCAGGATAGGCGGGGTTGCCAACATCTTCTTGAGTTGGAGAAATGCCTCGTCCGCCTTATCGTTCCACTCGAAAAAAGTGGTCTTCTTCATGAGTTGGTACAGGGGAAGAGCCTTCTCGCCCAGCCGACTAATGAAACAGCTGACTGACACCAGGCAGCCAGTGAATTTCTGCACGTCCAGCAGTCGGGTGGGTACTTTCATCATCTCAATTGCCTTGATCTTCACGAGATTGCACTCTATGCCGCGCTCTGAGACCAGGAAACCGAGAAGCTGGCCGGCTGGCACTCCAAAGACACATTTCTCCGGGTTGAGCTTGATCTGGAATCGGCGCAGGTTCTCAAAAGTCTCCGTGAGGTCCTCCAGCAGCGTGCCATGCTTCTCTGTCTTCACCACCACATCATCCACATATACATGGGCATTTCTGCCGAGTTGCTTGAGGAGACACTTCTGCATGCAACGCTGAAACGTGGCGCCGGCTTTTCTCAAGCCGAACGTCATGGTCAGGTAGCAGAAGGCCCCAAATGGCGTGATGAAGGCGGTCTTCAGCCTGTCAACCGGGTTCAGCTTTATCTGGTGATAACCTGAGTATGCATCCAAGAAACTCAACAGCTCGCATCCGGCTGTGGAGTCTATCACTTGATCAATCCTTGGCAGAGCGAAGGGATCTTTGGGGCAGGCTTTGTTGAGGCTGGTGTAGTCAATGCACATGTGCCATTGCTTGTTCTTCTTCAACACTAGGACTGGATTGGCCAGCCATTCTGGAAAGAATACTTCCATGATGAATCCGACTGCTAGAAGCCGGGCTATCTCTTCTCCGACAACTCTTCTCTTCACTTCCGACAGGCGGCGCAAGGGCTGCCTGACCAGCATGACGTCAGGTTGGACATGTAGCTTGTGCTCGGCGAAATCCGTTGGAACACCCGGCATGTCTTTGTGAGACCATGCAAAGATGTCCCGATTCTCATGGAGGAAATCGATGAGCTCGCTTTCCTATTTGCTGTCAAGGCCCAGCGTGCCTCTCCGGGTGCTCCGGGTCCAGGGTATTTTCTTTGTTTCCTTGGCCGGTTTGAACGAGCCCTCAACCTCCGACTCCTGGGGGGTGGGTGACATTTCTGGCTTCTTGCCTGCCAACGCCACCACCCGGTCAAGGAGCCGCTTCTCGGCTGCAATCACGAGGGACTCGGCCAGCCGGCTGCTATCTGTGGCGCAAGCGATCGACTTCTTGTAGTCTTCGACTACTGTCAGGATCCCCTTGGTACTTGGCATCTTCATCTTGAGGTAGGCATAGTGGGGGACCGCCATGAACTTGGCCAGAGAAGGCCGGCCAAGCAGTGCATGGTAGGGGCTCTCAAGGTCCACCACTTCAAACCAAACTGGCTCTCGGTGGAAATGATTCTTGTCTTCGAAGAGGACATCAATCTGGATCTTGCCGATTCGTGAGCAGGAAAGGCCAGGGACTATGCCATGGAATACAGTCCGACTGGGGACGAGCTGCTTCTGCTTGATTCCCAACTTCTCCATTGTGTCACGGTACAGGATATTGATGCTGCTGCCCCCATCTATCAAGACTCTGGAGAAACGGGCTGCTCGCCTCTCCGTTGCAAGGGTTTCTTCTAGGACCAGGGCATATGAACCAGGGGAAGGCATCACTTCCGGGTGGAAGGCCTTGCTCCAACTCATAGGCTTCTCGGACCAATGCATGAACTCTGGAGTGTTGGAGGCCACTGCTTGCACTTCTTGTTGTTGTTGCCGTCTGCTGCGTCTGTCGTCGGCCACGCTGGTGAACACAACATAGGCTCCGTGTTCCTCCGGGTACTCGTCTTGTATGGCACCAAGTGGTCGGGCCGCCGGCTGCTGGGGCTGAGGAGGTGGCGGTCCGGCAGGCGGAGGAGACAGGAGTCCATCTCCCTTGGCAATTCTGGTAAGCCAGTGACACTTCCGAGTGGTGTGGTTGGAGGGCTTCGCGCCACTATGGAACTTGCAGGGTGCATCCAAGCTTTGCTCATAAGAGAAAGCAGGCAACCAATTGGACTTGCCGCCCTTCTGCCGCTTGGGGGCCGACTGCCCTTCTGGCTGCTGATCCTCGACCGTTGCCACCTGCCGGCTGGTGGAAGCCGGCTGGGTGGCCTTCCGCTTGTTGTCGCCTGGCTGCTATCGCCGACTGGTGTCACCAGCCGGAGTCCGAGGGGCCTGGGGTGCCACCTTGCCGGACGCATCAACCAGAATGTCCGCCTTCATGGAGGAGTCGGCCGTGGCGTGCTTGTCGGCGATGACCAGCAGCTCATCAAGGGTATCGGGCTCGTCGCAAAGGAGTCGATGCTTGAGGAGGGTGCCCTCTCGGCACCCGGCGGTGAAGTACTCGATCGCCTGCACCTTGTGTACTCCCTCGCAGGAATTGCGCAGCTCGGTCCAGCACGTGAGGTAGTCGCGAGTTGACTCCGTGGGCCCTTGGACACACAAGGAGAGCTGTCAGGGCTTGGGAGCCTGCTTGTAGGTGCTGGCGAAGTTGCGGATGAAGGCCTCAGTGAAATCAACCCAGCTGTTGAAGCTGCGGGGGTTCAGGCTGTTGAGCCACGTCCGGGCAGTACCTTGAAGTATGAGCGGGACATATTTCACGGCAACACGCTTGTTACCGTTTGCTATACTGATGGCCATGGAGCAATCGACCAGCCAGTCCTCCGGCTTCATGGAGCCGGTGTACTTGGGCATGTCTCGCGGGAGGGTGAACCCCTTGGGGAAGGGCTCATCTCGGATTCGGGGGCCGAAACAGGGCGGGCCCAGCGCACCTTCTTCTTCAAGTGCCAGGGATCGGTTGAGATGATCGATCCGACGGTGAGCATCGTTCTCTCCGACTCCCTCTCGGCGGCCAAGGTGGTCGCCGAGTGTCGGATGCGTGACGAGAGGCGGAGTTGGGTACCTCGCTCCACGAGGCAGGGGAGGCGGCGGGTCACCTCGCCGTTCTACTGCACGAGGGCGGCCGTCCTCGTCCCGCTCGATGGACAGGCGCGTCCGACTGCGGCTGGCAGCCGGCTCGTTGCCCTTTCCTCCGCGGGCACCACCAGTCGGCGTCCGGGAAGTCGCCCCATGATCTCGGCGTGGGGGCGGCTCGTTGTTTCGTCCAACTGGGACTTCCGGTAGGCGGCCTTGTGCTGCGCGGCAGCCGCGTTTAGGAGCTGCTGGACTCGCTCCGTCATGTGGCGGCGCTCGTCGCCGTCGTATTTGTCCAGCTCATCCGTTACCGCCTGGGCGGCCCGGATTTTCTCCGCAGGCGTGGCATAGACGGGGTGCTCTGCCCCGAACATGTTGGCGAGGGTCGCGCCACGCCGCCGAACCGTGCCGAGGCAGCTAGGCCCCCCAGGAGCCGGCGTGCCGCCTACGGCCCGGTCCATCTCGCGTCGGTAAGCATCCAAAAGCTGGTGCATGCTGGCCAGGCGGCCAGCATTTTTGGGAAGCTGGAGGCGGCGTGCCTCCAGCACCTCTGCGTCCGCGCCCTCGGGAATGGGCGCCGTGAGGTCGCGTAGAGTGGCGTCGAGGGGATCTTGAGCACGCCTGTCCGAGTGCTCTTCACTACTGATGATGAGTACCTCCGTGACGGTGCTCCCGCCACTTTGCTCACGAGGAGGCGACTCGTCGTAGACCACCACGTTAGTGGGGAACGCGTCGAGCGACGCCGTGTCGGAGTCGACGATCATCGGGTCGGTCGAGCCGACGGACTCCAGGTCCACAGCAGGCTCGCTGGTGACATGGAGCTGGTCGAGGAGGCTGACGAGGCGGCTCTCAGGGCAGCTAGTGCCCGCGTCGGAGGCCGGCTCGTCGAAGAGGTCGATCTTGCCGACGAGGTCAGCGAGGCAGCTCGCCGCGCAGGCAATCTCCGCGTCGTGCAGCGCGTCAAGGCTAACGCCGTCGGGCGTGCTTGGTTGGCTTTGCTCGCCAGGAAGGAACAGGGTTCCCGTCCAGAGCAGATCTCTGGGAGACGGTGCACCTCGCCCCACGGTGGGCGCCAAATGTTGGGGGTTGGGTGCGACATATGCCAATGGATGGCTTATCATGGTGGGAGCGAGTAGAACGTCGCTGGTGCGTGGAAGCGGGATAAGGCGTAGACACGAACGCCGGCGTACTTTACCCAGGTTCGGGGCTCTCCTAGGAGATAACACCCCTAGTCCTGCTCTGCAGGGTCTCCGCATGATCACTAATGCACAAGTGATACAATGGTGCTCCTTCAGCTGTGTGCTAGAGGCAGAAGGAGGCAAGGCTAGCTCTTCCCTGCCCTAGGTATCTGGCTACTTCTATCTGGGTTCGAACCGTTTGCATGGGTGGCCTGGGTGGTTTATATAGGCCTACCCCCCAGTGGTATAAATGGTAATTTGCCCGGGTGCTGGGCCCGGCTGTCAGTGTCTCCAGCCTCCGGCTTCTCCGCCGACCGTTGGGGCCCGCCGCCTAGTGGGCCCCGCCGACTGGTTGGTGGCTGCTTACTATAGCCGTGTCATTGGTGACAGGGGCTTGGTCATCTTAGTGTGGCTATAGTCCCGCCGCCTGGTGGGAGGCCACTGTAGCCATACCTGGTCTTATCAGCTTAATGGCGTGCTTGCCTCGGGGCAAGGGACGGCCGCCTGCTGGAGGCCGGCCCCTCTCGAATCCGTCTGGTTGAGCTTCCGCCGTCTTCCTTGGGGTCCCTGCCCAATAGGGCCCGCCTCCGGTTGGCCGTACCGATAGGCCGTCGTGGGGAACAGAGCTCCTCTTGCCCCGAGCGACGTCGGGGGAGATATGGCACAGTGCCCCATCGTGCGGAGATCTCCGTTTGTACGGAGCACTGTAGCCATGCCCGTCCTGAGCGTCGGAGGCGACGCGCTTCACTGTAGCCATGCTCTGACTTGTACACTCGATGGGGGCTCGGCCGCACCGTAGTCGTGAGGTGGCCGCCTGCCCGTTGCCGCCCTCTCTGGAGGGCGGCCGTCAGGAGCTAGTCACTCAGAGCGTCGTAGACTTGGATCGGCCGCCCTCTGGCAGCCGGCCGCTGAGCCAGCCGGCGCCAGAGGGCGGAGCTCCAGCTTGGGGTCCAGCAAGGCAGAGCTGGCCCATAGTCTTGATAAATCGAGGGACTCAGGTGAGCCTACCCGTGGCCCATTACTCCGACATCCCTCCTCGTCATGGAGAGCACGGGGATGATGAAGATGGTCACCGGTGATGGATTCCCCCCTCCGGCAGGGTGCCAGAACAGGGCCCCGATTGGTTTTTCGTGGCTACAGAGGCTTGCGGTGGCGGAACTCCTGATCTAGGTTTATTTCTGGGGGTTTTGGTATTTAAAGAAATTTTTGGCGTCGGGGGTAAGTTAGGGGGGCCCGCGAGTCAACCACATGATAAGGGGGGGCGCCCTGTGCTTGTGGTGGCCTTGGGACTCTTGTGGTCCATCGCCGATGCTCCGTGGGCTTCTTCTGGTCCATAAAAATTCATCGTAAAGTTTCAGTTCATTTGGGCTCCGTTTGGTATTCCTTTTGTGCAAAACTCAAAAACAAGGAAAAAACAGAAACCGGCACTGGGCTCTAGGTTAATAGGTTAGTCCCAAAAATCATATAAAATAGCATATAAATGCATATAAAACATCCAGATAGATAATATAATAGCATGGAACAATCCAAAATTATAGATACGTTGGAGACGTATCAATAGGCATCACGTTCGTGTCAAGTAGACTGACTCCTGCCTGCATCTACTACTATTACTCCACACATCGAACGCTATCCAGCATGCATCTAGAGTATTAAGTTCATAAAGAACGGAGTAACACCTGAAGTAAGACGACATGATGTAGAGGTATAAACTCAAGCAATATGATGAAAACCCCATCTTTTTACCCTTGATGGCAACAATACAATACGAGCCTAGCTACCCCTACTTTGTCACTGGGTGAGGACACCGCAAGGTTGAACCCAAAACTAAGCACCTCTCCCATTGCAAGAAGAACCAATCTAGTTGGCCAAACCAAACTGATATTTCGAAGAGAAATACAAAGACATCAACTCATGCATATAAGGATTCAGAGAAGATTCAAATAATATTCATAGATAATCTGATCATAAATCCACAATTCATCATATCTCGACAAACACACCGCAAAAGAATATTACATCGGATAGGTCTCCAAGAACATCCAGGAGAACATGATATTGAGAATCAAAGAGAGAGAAGAATCCATCTAGCTACTAGCTATGGACCCGTAGGTCTGTGGTAAACTACTGACGCTTCATCGGAAGGGCAATAGAGTTGATGTATAAGCCCTTCATGATCGAATCCCCCTCCAGCAGGATGACGGAAAAGGCCCCAAGATAGTATCTCACGGGTACAGAAGGTTACGGCGGCAGAAAAGTATTTTAGTGGACGCTTCTAGTCGTTTGGGAATATTTGGGAATATATAGAGGAAGAATTAGGGTTAGGGGAGCTCCAAGGGCCCACAAGCCCTCAGGGTGCCCCCTAGGGCACGCCCCTCTAGCCCCCCCCCCCCATGCTTGTGCCCTCCCCGGGACTCCTCTGACTTCATCTCCAAGTCTGGTGGGTGTCTTCTGGTCCAGGAAAAATCATCGCGAAAGTCTTATTCCGTTTGGACTCCGTTTGATATTCCTTTTCTGTAAAACTCAAAAACAAGGGGAAAACAGAAACTGGCACTGGGCCCTAGGTTAATAAGTTAGTACAAAAATAATATAAAATAGCATATTAATGCAAATAAAACATCCAAAACAGATAATATAATAACATGGAACAATCAAAAATTATAGACACATTGGAGACGTATCACAAGTGGACCCCGATGTTGGCTATCCCACACGTCGGCGAAAGTGAGTAGCAAGGTTCCTGACGACCGTCGAGGAGGATCCGTGCGGTAGAGTGTGTCCCCTGTTTCTAAAAAACAAAAATGGCGAAACACGACAGCCACTTGAACACACAGTACTCCTACTACTAGGCATGTGCAGTGTTTCATACGTCAGTATCATAATGTTGCTAGTGCAGTAAGATATGAAGATAAAAAATGATGTTGTGCGCATGTTAACTATGAGCAGTAATGTAACATGCCCCTTTTTGACTATCCAATCGAGAATGAACAGTGAGATCAATGTTAACAGAACTAGGTCTACATCGCACGGATAGTACAGTGCTACAGTACTCCACAGAACATGAACCATATGAAGCACGAATCAGTGTTAGGTAGGGTGTATGAAGGGTGCATGGGAGCAAAAGTTCCCTTTTTGACCCACTTTTGGGTGTTTGGCAGAGTGCATGAGTCCATGCTAGGTTAACACAAATACACTAGGAGCATGCATGAAGAGGGGTGTTGAGATGAGCATGCACGAAGAGGGAACAACTATATTGAGATGAGAATGCAACCAAACACACCCGCACACTTTGTGCTACGGTGACTCATGTGCATTGTCTGAGTTTGATCCAACGGTCATGTTGCACAGAGACATGCCCATGCAGAGGATGCCTAAACACCACCGAAGTCCCTCTGCTTCTCGAGGCGCACGACGTTGGTGATGTAGGGTGCCACCGCTCGCAGAGCCCGCTCCCGGTCGATGGGAGCTAGCTCGTCAAAGACGGTGTCCAATGGCACGAATGGATTCCGGTGACGAAGCCCTGAGAGGATTCGCCCGGCAACGGCCATGGCCGCCCGCAACCCCTCCCTGTCCAGCTCTGCCCCCACCATCGCGTGGAGACGGCTCAACTTCTCAGAGATATAAGTGAAGAACGAGACCAGGTCAGGAAGCCACAGCTCATTGAAGTCGACGGGGTGGTCAAACAAGTTTAGCCCGATGGCCGGCATGGTCGCATTGGCACGACGGTAGGCATCGTGCAGCCGCAACACGTGTGTGACAACATGGTCCAGCAACTAGTTGAGGCGATCTTGGACCTTATCACGATTGGCCCGCTCGCGCACCAGCCGGCTCGCTTGACCACCTACCGTATCTCCTGCTTTGTGTAGCAACACTGCTGACGCCTCGAGCATCTTTGTGGTGGACGCCTGTCGCTTTTGAAGCTCTGTGAACTCCCACACATAAAGGAGAAGCATGGCACTCCTCTCTTCCTTAAGCTCACAGAGCTCCACGTCCTTGGCCCTGAGCTCCGCATCCTTGGCCCGGAGCTCATGTGTCAGGCGCCTCACCTCAGACTCCATGATCTGGTGCGCTGCCATGGAACTAGGTAAAAGCAATGTGTAGAGGAAGCAAAGGGGGCGAAACACTGAAAGGCAATGCAATCTACGGGAAGGCGGAGGGATCTAGCCGAGGAGCGGGGTGAATCTTTTGGTTTTCACCATGGGAAAACACCAGTCGATGACTTTTCACATCAGGGAGCAGTGGGTTTTACAGGAGGAGTCATCATGACTAATTGGTGCCGCGCCTGCTCCTGTCAATCAAAAAAAATAAAAATCCTGCCACGCCTGCCGCACCCAAAGCCTAGAGCAACGCCGCGATGGATATTTAAACTTACCTACCGGCAAGTGATGTCTACTATGCAACTTTGTTCTTGTAGACTCGTGTTGTGCCTCCAAGCGCAAAGCTTTGTAGGACAGTAGCAATTTTCCCTTAAGTGGATGACCTAAGGTTTATCAATCCGTGGGAGGTGTAGGATGAAGATGGTCTCTCTCAAGAAACCCTGCAACTAAATAACAAAAAGTCTCTTGTTTCCCCAGACACCCAATACAATGGCAAATTGTATAGGTGCACTAGTTCGGTGAAGAGATGGTGATAAAAGTGTAATATTCATGGTAGAAATATATTTTTATAATCTAAATAAATAAAAACAGCAAGGTAGCAAATAGTAAATGGGCACGAAAACGGTATTGCAATGCTTAAAAATGAGGCCCAGGGTCCGTACTTTCGCTAGTGCAACCTCTCAACAATGCTAACATAGTTGGATCATATGATTATCCCTCAAAGTGCAATAAAAAATCACTCCTGAGTTCCTATTAGCGGAGAAAAAAGATAGGAACCGTTTGTAGGGCACGAAACAAACTCAAAGCTATTCTTTCCGTTCGATCTATTCAAGAGTTCGTACTAACATAACACAAAGCTATTTTTTCCGTTCGATCTATCCTAGAGTTCGTACAAGAATAACACCAAAGGAAATTCAGATTCATAATGCTCAGTCCACACAAAGAACTATAAAGAGACCCCAAACTTTCCGTCGGAGAAAAGATAATAAAAAACATGCATCAACCCCTATGCATAGATTACCCCAATATCACCGCGGGAATCCGCGAGTTGAATGCCATAACACATATCAAGTGAATCAATAGGATACCTAATTGTCACCTCAAGTATTCATATTGCAAGACATATATCATGTGTTATATTCTCTGATTATTTAGTCTGACAAGACAAAACTTTGAAGGGTAAAGATTCAATTCATCATAACAAGAGTATAGAGGGGAGAAACATCGTATGATCCAACTATACTAACAAAGCCCATGATATAGATCACGAGAGAGAGATCAAACACATAGCTACTGGTACAAACCCTCAGCCCCGAGGGTGGACTACTCCCTCCTTGTCGTGGTGGCTGCTGGGATGATGAAGCTGGCCACCGGTGATGATTCCCACCTCCGGCAGGTTACCGGAACGGGTTCTAAATTGGATCTCGTGGATACAGAGGCCTTGCGGCGCCGGAACTTCTGATCTAGGGCTACCTTGAAGGGTTGCTGAATATTTGAGAATTTATAGTGCAAAGAGGGGGTGCGGGAGGCCACCGAGGTGGGCACAACCCACCTGGGCGCGCCTGGGGGCCCAGGTGCGCCCTGGTGGGTTGTGTCCCCCTCGGGGCATGTAACATCCCGATTCTCAGAATGTTCAAGAAAAGGCTTTCCAAAAATCAGTGCGAGAAAATTTCATTTGTTTTATTTGGTAACAAAGCTTAAATTGGACTTTTATAATTTGGAGAATTTAGCTTGATCTAATGTAAACTTAAATTTAACTTAAGTTTTGTTCTTCTCTTTTGGGGTTTTGTTTTTCTCCCTTCAGCATATTAAATTATGCGCATGTGTATTTTTGAAACTTCTTCTGACTGTTGTTGATCTTCTATTCCTTTTGTAGATTGTTCTAAATTCATCAATAATTTTCTGAGAGGAAAATTAATTTCTTTTCCATCTATCAAACTCCGGACAGAATTTCCAAGTCTCAATCCATATATCTCTATTTTGTGTGTATCTTATTTTCTTTTGTCCACCGCATAGGCTAAATCCATCTCTTTCTTTTATTATATTTTCTCTCTCTCTCTCTCTTCCCTAGGTGCATCCACATTTTTTCTTCCAAACCGAATTGGCTAAGCCCTTTTTTTTCTCCTCCCACTAATTCACTTGGGCCTGTCCGATCTGGCCCACTACCCAGCCGAAGGAGCACCCTCTCAATCTTCTTCTCTGTAAGTTCACCTTGCAAAGAAGAGAAACAGCCACCTACACGTACATAGGAAACTCCTGCATCCTTCCTTAATCCCTCTTTCCTTCCTTATTTCTCTCCACTTCCCATCTTCCAATGCCAACCCAAGAGCTTCTCCTTCCTCACGGTTCCACCCACACTTGAACGTACATGCGCAGAAGAAGCTGAAACGTACAGGCACTAGCACCCATGATTCTCTCAACTGTTCTCAAATCCGTGAGTATATATATGTGTGTGCCCCTTGCTCCTCTTCCACACCCATATCAACTCCTCCCTTCTCGCTTCCTCAATCTCTCCAAAACTCTCTCCGAACTGCTGCTGTTCCATGGATGCCGGTGCTCGTTCCTAGTGGCGTAGACAATCTCCATCAGCACCCTTGCGCCCCAAGGTCCCTCTCCACACCAAGGATCCATTCAGAGAAGAACGAACACGTTCCGTCGATCACACATGAAGAATTCCCCATGTTCGTCTACACTGTTCTTCAAGTTCTTCGCGTCGTTCTGTCAAACTCGGTGAGCCTCTATCAAATTCATGTTGCACGCGTACTCATCATCATCTACTCTATCCCATAGACATCATCGTTCATCCTATCTAGAGCGTTGCTCGCGTTGATGCATGAATGGATGCCATCAACATGTCTGCGTACTTTTTAGTTCCTCGGATGATGTTGTGTTCAACATATGATTTGTTTCTCATACCCATAGTAATCCCATGGTGGGGTTCGATCGCTAGTTTATCGATACAATTTTAGTATACATTTTGTAATAATCATTTTTCTGCCAAGATTGAAGTGGGTTTGTTCGTTGGTTAAATTTTGTGTAAATATTTATGCTTGTGATATGCCTAGGAGTGCACGATATTTGCCCCAGAATTTTTGTGTGTCATATGACTTGCTTGATTTATTTATTTTACCTATTATAGTTATATATTTTCTATCGTGTGGTACGTAGTCGTATAACATAGCTATATACAAGTTTATGAGAATTATTATCATGGGTAGTAGTTGTTCCATGAACTTCTGTGTTGGTTCGATAATTTTTATAAGTTCGTGACATGCCTAGGAGTCGTTCCTAATTATTTTATAATTGTAGGAGTTAGTTGTGACTGATTAGATTTATTGTATGTATTTGTTTTATTACCCATTATAGTTTTGTACGTTGTCTTGTCTTGTTATTTTTTTGTACATCATGTAGTCCTCTCTTGTGCATGCCTACAATTTTGTAAAGGTTCTTAATGTTTATAATTAGTAGGATTATTCTAGGCTTTGCTTTGTTTATCGAATCATGAAATACTTCATATCTTATTTTATTTTTATTTAGCATGGCAATGTTTTAGATATGTTTTCAATATTCATTTACATCCATGTAGTATGTGTGTTTTATATATTTGAAATAATGCCATGCCTATGATAGTGGTCCGCCAGTCTTTTCTATTGTTGCCAGTTTCTTATCTTATGTTCATGCTTTTGCTTATACTTTACTTGGTAGATATACATGATAGTAGTTTGATGATATTATGCGTAGTTCTGTATCCTATATCTTTGCAAGTGTAAGTTGTACTCCCTCCGTCCGGGAAAAGTTGTCTCCGGCGACATTTTGCGAAAATCACCTCCCCTTTCCTCCGACAAACAACACACTCCCCGCGCCAGAGCCAGAGCTCCCTTGCTCGCCTGCCCCTCACCGGAGCTCCCCTGCGCCAGAGCTCACTGTCAGGACCCCGACTCAATGCCACATCGATCTAGCATGTAACACCTCATATCACTTTGCGGCCTCACGCACGGTATTCCCACGGGTGTCGCCTTACCTTTGCCCGAGACCGTTTGCGCTTTTTGGCACACGTATATGACAGTGTCGCTAGCATCCATATGATAAGGAGTCCGGGCTGACATGGCTAGTCGTAAACCCAAAGCGGCACAGACTTACAGGGACAGGCATCCATGACCCAGCATCGAACGTGTCGGTCATCAGCGAGTGAATCCAGGCTGTAGCACTGGGCTAGCAGGACTCCGGTGAACCGGGCTGTAGCGGGCTAACAGGACTCCGGTATTCACCGCGTGACATTTCCCCGAAGGGACAGACACAGGAACGAAGAAGGACACATGCCGGCCAGCCTAAGTGTCCCGGAGCAGTAGCAAGCTACCATGGCTCGGTGGAAACACTAGGAGACATTTCCCGGTAAGAGAGGCTACCAAGGATAAACAACTAGGTTGTCAGATCCCACACATACCAAGCATTTCAATAACATACACACAATATGCTCGATATGTGCAAATACAACATGGCATCACAACATGACTCTACAACTCAAGTATTTTAATCCATAGGCTCCGAGGAGCGAGATATTGCAAACATGGGTCTCATGACCCAACACTCAGAGCATACAAGTCAAGCACAAGCGGAGGCTATCATGTCTGAGTACAGACATCTATAAATGAAAAAGGCTGAGAAGCCTGACTATCTACCAAATCCTGCCGAGGCACAAGATCGTAGCTGAGGTAACAAGCTAAACGTCGAAGACCACGCGGAAATACTAGTGAGACTGAAGTCTCTCTGCAAAAACATAAAATAGGCAAACGTGAGTACAAATGTACCCAGCAAGACTTACATCAGAACTATCTACATATGCATCATTATCAACAAAGGGATGGTGGGGTTTAACTGCAGCAAGCCAGCTTTGACTCGGTGGCTATCCTAAACTACGACTGCAAGCGACTCTTTTGAGATGGCGCACACGAGTCCACATATTCACCATATCAATACACCACTATGGATCCGCTCCCGTCTCCCTACGAGAACGCCATCCATAGCACTCACGCTTATCTTGCGTATTTTAGAGTATCCACTTTCACTTGTCTATGAACTGATATAAGCAACCCAGAAGTCCTTTTCCGCGGACACGGCTATTCGAATAGATGATGTTAACCCTGCAGGGGTGTACTTCTTCATACATGTTTCCACCACTTAGCGTCTGCACACGACATGTGCTCGGCAGACTTCAAGCGAAAGCCGACGTGGGTGTAGACCACGACCTACCTAAACACTCAAGTCTCTAGTCCAGGTTTATCTCCTATTCGGGTTCCATCCATGAGGAGATCCGGCCGGAGTTTCGCTCACAGCCCCAAACGATGTGAACAGGGTTCCGTGACACCAAACGGGCGCCCGGTATACCCGGCCACGTGCCTACCGCATCACAGCCCACCCCTACGGTCAGCGCTGTCCACGGCCTCCAGCATACTACAAACACCAGAAACTACTTGCAACTCCTGGACAGAGGACTAGGGTGAATAAGAAGTCGAGCGGGGTCATATTTCAGGGCCCAATGTATGGTAGTAGCTGAATCATGGATCACAAACACAGAACTCAGTTCCTGAGGACGGCTTCAATGAGACAACCCACCATGTACTCCTACATGGCCTCTCACCGATACCTTTTACCAAATCGTGTTCACACACTTAGCTCACACATAGTAGGACATGTTCACACACCTCTGATTCATCCCTGATGAATCAGACCTGACTCAACTCTAAGCAGTAGCAGGCATGACAAACAAACATGAATGAGTAGGCACAACAGGGCTCAAACAACTCCTACTCATACTAGTGGGTTTCATCTATTTACTGTGGAATGACAGGTCATGCAAAGGATAAAGGGGTTCAGCTACCGCAGCAAGTAACAGATGAATCGTTGTTGTCCTAATGCAGTAAAAGAGAGCAGGAGTGAGAGAGTGGGATTGTATCGGAATGAACAAGGGGGTTTTGCTTGCCTGGCACTTCTGAAGATAATATAGTTCTTCATCGGTGTCATCGATCACATCGCCGGTACACGTCTATCGAGAGGGGACAATTACCGGCAAACAAGGATGTCAGGACCCCGACTCGATGCCACATCGATCTAGCATGTAACACCTCATATCACTTTGCGGCCTCACGCACGATATTCCCACGGGTGTCGCCTTACCTTTGCCCGGGACCGTTTGCGCCTTTTGGCACACGTATATGACAGTGTCGCTAGCATCCATATGATAAGGATCCCGGGCTGACATGGCTAGTCGTAAACCCAAAGCGGCACAGACTTACAGGGACAGGCATCCATGACCCAGCATCGAACGTGTCGGTCATCAGCGGGTGAATCCAGGCTGTAGCATTGGGCTAGCAGGACTCCGGTGAACCAGGCTGTAGCGGGCTAACAGGACTCCGGTATTCATCGCGTGACATTTCCCCGAAGGGACAGACACAGGAACGAAGATGGACACATGCCGGCCAGCCTAAGTGTTCCGGAGCAGTAGCAAGCTACCATGGCTCGGTGGAAACACTAGGAGACATTTCCCCGTAAGAGAGGCTACTAAAGATAAACAACTAGATGGTCAGATCCCACACATACCAAGCATTTCAATAACATACACACAATATGCTCGATATGTGCAAATACAACATGGCATCACAACATGACTCTACGACTCAAGTAATTTATTCAATAGGCTCCGAGGAGCGAGATATTACAAACATGGGTCTCATGACCCAACATTCAGAGCATACAATTCAAGCACAAGCGGAAGCTATCATGTCTGAGTACAGACATCTATAAATGAAAAAGGCTGAGAAGCCTGACTATCTATCAGATCCTGCCGAGGGCACAAGATCGTAGCTGAGGTATCAAGCTAAACGTCGAAGTCCACGCGAAACTACTAGTGAGACCGAAGTCTCTCTGCAAAAACATAAATAGGCAAACGTGAGTACAAATGTACCCAGCAAGACTTACATCAGATCTATCTACATATGCATCATTATCAACGAGGGGGTAGAGGGGTTTGACTGCAGCAAGCCAGCTTTGACTTGGTGGCTATCCTAAACTACGACTGCAAGCGACTCTTTTGAGGTGGCGCACACGAGTCCACATATTCACCATATCAATACACCACTATGGATCCGCTCCCGTCTCCCTACGAGAACGCCATCCATAGCACTCACGCTTATCTTGCGTATTTTAGAGTATCCACTTTCACTTGTCTATGAACTGATATAAGCAACCCAGAAGTCCTTTTCCGCGGACACGGCTATTCGAATAGATGATGTTAACCCTGCAGGGGTGTACTTCTTCATACATGTTTCCACCACTTAGCGTCTGCACACGACATGTGCTCGGCAGACTTCAAGCGAAAGCCGACGTGGGTGTAGACCACGACCTACCTAAACACTCAAGTCTCTAGTCCAGGTTTATCGCCTATTCGGGTTCCATCCATGAGGAGATCCGGCCAGAGTTTTGCTCACAGCCCCAAACGATGTGAACAGGGTTCCGTGACACCAAACGGGCGCCCGGTATACCCGGCCACGTGCCTACCGCATCATAGCCCACCCCTACGGTCAGCGCTGTCCACGGCCTCCAGCATACTACAAACACCAGAAACTACTTGCAACTCCTGGACAGAGGACAAGGGTGAATAAGAAGTCGAGCGGGGTCATATTTCAGGGCCCAATGTATGGTAGTAGCTGAATCATGGATCACAAACACAGAACTCAGTTCCTGAGGACGGCTGCAATGAGACAACCCACCATGTACTCCTACATGGCCTCTCATCGCTACCTTTACCAAATCGTGTTCACACACTTAGCTCACACACAGTAGGACATGTTCACACGCCTCTGATTCATCCCCGATGAATCAGACCTGACTCGACTCTAAGCAGTAGCAGGCATGACAATCAAGCATGAATGAGTAGGCACAACAGGGCTCAAACAACTCCTACTCATACTAGTGGGTTTCAATCTATTTACTGTGGCAATGACAGGTCATGCAGAGGATAAAGGGGTTCAGCTACCGCAGCAAGTAACAGTTGAATTGTTGTTGTCCTAATGCAGTAAAAGAGAGCAGGAGCGAGAGAGTAGGATTGTATCGGAATGAACAAGGGGGTTTTGCTTGCCTGGCACTTCTGAAGATAACATTGAGTCTTCATCAGTGTCAACGATCACATCATCGGTATCACGTCTATCGGGAGGGGACAAATACCGGCAACACAGAAGGGAACACAATCAATGCAATGCACAATATGATGCATGATCATGACATGGCAAATGAATGTGTTTTGGGCTAATGCAACTAAAACCAGATTAAATGAAGTTGGTTTGAATATAAAATTCAAATTCAAACTCCATATGTGATTAAATAAATGCCCTTTAATTGATTTGTGCTAAACAACACCTATAAGTTGTTCTAACATGCATGAAAATGGTACAGATGGATTCCTTGAATTTTTCTGATAATTTTTCATATATAAATTATTTAATTTGGAGTTACGGTTAATTTTCTATGAATTATTGAAGTTTAGGGCATTTTCTGAAATTTCTGAATAATAATAAATCCAGAAAAGAATTACTGCGTCAGCATGACTTCACAGTGACGTCAGCAAGTCAACGGCGTTGTCCAGGTCAAATCTGACCTGTGGGCCCCATATGTCAGTGTCACAGGAGTTAATCCCGGTCAAACCCAGCGCTGACTGGGGTTTGACCAGGGGTGGGGCCTACTGTCAGTGGGTCAGTGGCTTAACTAAAAGTAGTTATTAACTTAACCAAAGTTAGCAGGGGCCGGGCCCACCTGTCATGGACCTAGGGGAGGTCAAACCCCTGGTCAGCCGAGGCTAACACGCCGGCGGCTCGTCGCCGGTGAAGCCCGAGACGGCGGAGGGGGTCGGAATTCCTCCTTCGGCGACCAAATGGCCGGCGGAGGGCAGCTACGCGTAGCTGGGAGTCGTCCGCATCCATTTGTGCAAACGGCAGGGGCTGAGGTGGCTCGAGCTCACCGGAACGGGGTCCGCGGCGGCGACCGGAGTTCGGGCCAGCGCGGGCACGGGGCTACGCTTAGCGAGCGAGCGAGCTGAGAGGCTGGGCGGGCTCCTGGGAGATCCACGAGCTCGAGGTCGTGCCCGGACGCGAGTTTGGTGACCTGCAACGACGGCGGCGACATCGCCGGCGGAGCCGAGCTCGCGGCTCCGGTGGAAAGGCGGCTAGGGTACGGGAACGAGCGCGAGGAGGAGGGGAAATGGAAGAGTAGCTCACAGGGGTTGCAACGGTGGCCTCGGGGAGCTCGGGGAGGCACCGGAGCCGACGAATCGACGGAGGGGAGCTTCGGTGGCCGGCGAC